>NW_027411644.1:226395882-226593671 GCF_047663935.1 Musca autumnalis
TCTTTACATTTTTATATTTAACGTCCTTTAACTTAAATTCTGTCAAATTTTGGTAATAATCGGACAATCCGAACAGAAGTTATAAACAAATATTAAATTAGCATAGTACTGAAGGTCAAAGAAATTTCCAAACTTTTAGAGCTTGTCCTGCAAAACTCACTGTTCAGAATTAGCAAACTATTATTTGGAGGTGTCGAACGTCCTTTAACTTAAATTCTGTAAAATTTTGGTAATGATCGGTCAATCAGAACAGAAGTTATAAACAAATATTGACATAGCATAGTACTGAAGTTCAAAAAAATTTCCCACACTTTGAGAGCTCCTCCTGCAAAACTCACTTTTTAGACTTAGCATACTATTATTTGGAGGTGTCGATATGATACCTATATTTTCACTGGACCATAGCTGACATCATCTCTCTAAAATTATGTTTTGTGGGACAATTTTGAATAAACTCAGATGAAGCCCGAATTTAACCCTAAAACGTGTATTTCATGTTTAGAGATTCCTGGCGTTAGACAAAAGTTACAGATTTGGTGTATTCTGAGACCTGTAGTAAAATTTTATGGCGAACAATTTTGTAGAATATTCGGATTTGATACGATCACATTTTAATGCGTTTTTGAAAGATTTTCGAAAAAAAGGACAAAAAGACCCATTTGATGAACCGCATGAGGGTTAAAATTTTTAACAAAAGTATTTCCCACACCCTCCCAAGTAAAGTTGCCGAAGACACTATATACCTGAAATGCAATGATTCCAAGATATCTAAACTCGAATATTTCCAAAAATTTAAAAATGGGCGGAACTTGCCCCGCCTATTTTGGTTACTTTCCGACGTAAACTTTAAAAACGCCGATATACGTGTCTCATATTTTTAGCTCTACTTTCATAACCGAGTTTTACCCATCATTTTGAAAAACAATGAATTTTGTTGCACAGTGTAACTGATACAGATATGGCATTTTATCAAACATGGGGTACGATGAAGATACCCCAGAACCAAAGAACATGTGAACAATTAATATAGAAAAATAACGTATCGGGAGCTGATGGGAATGCAAACTCATCGATTGGAACCTCATTCTGTTATATCCTGTACACAAGAATTCAATTTCAATTTTTGCCAAAGGCCACATTTATTTGGAAGATTTTGTACATACTTAACAGAAATGGCGATCTGTGATTATATAAAATTAACACATAGCTACTTCGCTATCTACTACGTTAGAACATATTTATGCTGCGGGTTTACCACTAGCCACTATTATCAAAAACAATTTAAAAACCAGTAGGAAAAGACCAAAGTCGGGCGGGGCCGACTATGTAATACCCTACACCAGTCGAAATATGTAAAAATGGAATAATTAGTATACATCCCAATACGCAAATTGGAGCCATATTTGGGGAAAATCGTTAAAAATACCTAAAATCTGGAGGTACCGTTATATGGGGGCTACAAAAAAACATGGACCTATCTTAACAATTTTAAGTGGCGAAATTTCGTGGCCACTGGGAACCACATATGTAAAATTTCAGCTAGTTCAAGCAAAAAAATGTGGCTAAGATCCCTAAAATACCTTAAATCGGGAGGTATCGTTATATGGGGACTATACCGAACCGTGGACCTATCTTGACAATTTTTAGTGGAGCAATTTCGCGGCCATTGAGAACCTCAAATGTAAAATTTCAGCTAGTTTGGGCAAAAAATGTGGCTAAGATCCATAAAATACCTTAAATCGGTAGGTATCGTTATATTGGGGACTATACCGAATCGTGGACCTATCTTGACAATTTTTAGTAGAGCAATTTCGCGGCCATTGGGAACTTCAAATTTAAAATTTCAGCTGGTTTGGGCAACAAATGTGGCTAAGATCCTTAAAATACCTTAAATCGGGATGTACCGTTATATGGGGGCTATACCAAAACTTGGACCGATATAGCCCAACTTCGAACTTGATCTTCCGAGGTCTAAAAAATTGTTTTCCCCAATTTTCCAGCGAAATCGGTCAACAAATGCGACCTGTATGTTGCGAACGGACGGACATGCATAAATCGACTCAGAAAGTGATTCTATGTATATCCCTAGAAGGAACTATGAGTCTATCTCGCTTCCTTTTGTATGTTACATACAAATGCACTAACACATAATACCCCTTACCACATAGTGGTGTAGGGTATAATAAATGCCCCAAAAAAATCCAAGTTAAAAAATGGGCGAATTATAAATTAAAACTACAAATTAATAATTAAAACTTAACAACTAAAAACTTAACTACTACGAAACTAAAATTACTATTTACAATATTAACATTATGTGTTTATTGGGCATTGTTATACACAATATCATCAACATTAAGACTGTTGTACCGCCGATGGTAAAACCGAAGCTCTCCATCAACGAACAACAAGCCTTCATTAAGCAGACAATTTAATGCACCAGGAGGAAGGTGACTGCATGCATTTAGTTCATCTAAATTAAGGTTGCATCTTAAGGCGTTTCAACAATCCCATTGTCCATACCATCCGAACGATTTAAGAATGCCAGGGCTCCATCTATCAGAACCCTGTCGATGCTCTCGCCATCAAAGTTTTCATAGATGGCTCTGTTAGACACTCGTTATACAGATCCATCAGATCCAAAGACCAACCTCCTCATACCCAGACAGGAGGCCAGAACCTTGCGTTCCCATCTCCTAAGCCTCTCCATCTGATGTGACGAGATGTCAAACCAGACTGGAAAGGCATAGGAGATGATAGGTCTCATTATCTGCCGATAAACAAGCAATTTCACCTCGGGTGAAAGACCACCCCGCATCTTCAGCAAATTGTTATAGCTGAAGAAGATCATTTTGTATGTGGACATGATGAAGTCCACGTGCATTTGAAAGTCAAATTTTTGATTAAAAATGACACCTAGGTACTTGATCCCGTCCTTTACTTCAACTATATTAAGACCAATCTGTATAATTGGCCTGTAGTACCAGAAATTTGGCAATATAAACTGATTTTTCCCCTTTATCAGAATTGCCGTACATTTCTCCCCGTTTAACCTTAGACACCATAAGGTAAAATACCTATATAATAGGGCAAGATAGTCATTTATTTGTGCCTCTATTGTTCGAACCCTAGGGCCCGACATTGCCACAAGCACATCGTCAGCATGTCGCTGACGAAGATGTTCTGTACACAAGAATGTCAGCAATACTATGTATTGTGTTGTGAGTCCTTGCCGAAGTTTTATTGGGACAGGTAACATCAGCGACATGTTAGTGCTACTAGCTCGAAGCGATTAGTTCATGTTTTATCCGCTTTGTGTTCCGTGTTAACAGTTAGGTTGCCATCGTGGATTGTTTGATTTTTCGGACAGCCGTCTCCAAAAAAGTATATTCTTCCTCTTGATAAAATTCTCGATATGTCCGTCCGTCGGTCAGCTGTTGAAATCAAGATCAAGATCAAGAATCTCGTAATATTTAGAATATAGCATTATAATTTGTTGCAGAAGTTTATATTACTCTTATTACTCCCGATTTTCGGTGTTATAATAATAATTGTTCCAGAAACATCCCATAAAGGACAAGGGAGACTTCTCTTATATCAATGAGTGCACCCCGATTCATATTAGCTCAATGATATGGGACCTACAGTTTATCGCCGAGTCCGAACGCGTTTCTGAGACACCACTTTTGTAGAGAAGTTTTTCATGGCTGAAATACTCAGGAAATGTCGCCAACATTACTGAGGGGTATTTTGCCACCGTTGAAAAGTGTTTTGATGTGGCCTGGCCGGGGAATCGAACCCACGACCCTATGTGTGCAAGGCGGATGTGCATACCATTACACCACGGTGGCACGGTATTATAGAAATGGTTAAAATTTGGTATTTAGTATTCTTTGCGGCTACAAAGCTTTCTCCCTCTAATTTGTCAGTATAGATCCACGTTTTAGAACGGTACCTCCGAATATTTGGTTACTTAATAGATCTAGCCTTTAGCACCGCCATCTTTTTTTGCATCTTCCTTGTAAGGTTGTTTTGTCTTAGTTATTGGGTCATGTTCCCCGCCAGGTGTTTCTTGGACGACCTCGATTTCGTGATCCTTGGGGATTCCATTCAAGCGCCATCCTGGTTATGCTGTGAACATTTTTTAAGGTGTGGCCAATCCTGCTCCATTTCCTACGTTTTATCTACTTTTGTATGGGTTTCTGGTTTGTTTAGTTCCATAGTTCTATGTGTTGGGCCAGAATATCCTGCATATGATCAAGAGGCATGTGTTTATGAATACCTTTTGCGTGATGGTGTTAGATACAAGCCAAGTTTCACTACCGTATAGTAGAATCGATTTTATACAAGCTTCGAATATTTTAAGCTTGGTTTCCTGGATATATGTGTGCTTCTCCATACAACTTGCAGACGTACAAATGCTGTTCTCGCTTTATTTAGCCTATTGATTACGTCCGTTTATGCGCCGTCATTCGTTGTTACAGTGCTTCCTAGATATCAGAAGCTATCGACATATTCAATTGCTTGGCCTTGTAACATGATGTGTTCTGTACTGGGGTTGTTTATTCTCATGGCCTTTGTTTTCTTGATGTTAATCTCATGTCCAACATTACGAGCTAGTCTCTCCAGGTCTTCTAATTTGGATATTTTGTGAGAGAGAAGGCATATATCATCCGCATAGTCTAAGTCTTCGAGTTGTCGTGAAAGACTTCATGTTATGCCTCATCTCTGAGGGCAGACTTCATTCATTATTTCATCCAGTACAATTGTGAACTGTAGCCACTATTTCACACCAAAATGACTGAAATTTGGCGTTTGGTCATTGGTGCTACAAAATGTTATCCTAGAAATTTGTCAGTACAAGTACATGTTTTTATGTAGCCTTCTTAGAACGGTACCTCCCGAACCTCGGTATTTTGAAGGTTTTGGCCTCAATATCACACTAAAATGGCTGAAATTTCGTACCCAGAAAATTTTCACCCAGAAATTTGTGAGTACAGGTCTACGTTGTACCAATAGAACGGTACCGCCCGATTTTCGGTCTTTTAAGGTTTCAGCCTCATATTACACTGAAATGACTGATATTTGGTATTTTGTCATAAATTTTTCTGCACAGGTCAACGTTTTGATATATCCCCCATTGAATGGTACCTCCCGATTTACGGTATTATGGAGGCTTTAAGTTCATTATCCCATCGAAATACCTGAAGATTGGTATTAACTCCTTCCTTGGGGCTAAAAAACGTTCCCCCAGAAATCTGTCAGTACACGTCCAGGTTTTGATATTGCACCCGTAGAACGGTACCTCTTGATTTTCGGTATTTTTAAGGTTTTAGTCTCATTATCGCACCAAAGTGAACGCTACCACCCGATTTTCAATATTTTTTGGGGTTTTAGCCTCATTATCACACAGAAATTTGGTAATTATTTAGTTCTTCTCAGTGCATGTCCACGTCTCAATTTACGGTATTGTAAAGGATTTAGCATAATTATCCCAACAAAATGACTGAAAATTGATATTAATTCTTCTTTGGGGCTGTGAAACTTTCTCCGAGAAATTTGTCAATATAGGTTCACGGTTTAATATAGCCCCCATTGAACGATTCCTTCTGATTTTCGGTATTTTCAAGACTTTTGCCTAATTATCGCGCCGAAATGGCTAATATTTCGTAATTAGTCTTCCTAGGGCCAGGTCAACGTTTTGATATAGCCCCCGCGGAACCAAAAAACAAAAAAAAACATTGTTCCACAACATCCCATACGGGACAAGGGAGACTTCTCTCATATCAATGAGTGCACCCCGATTCATATTTAGCTCAATGACATGGGACCTACTGTTTATCGCCGAGTCCGAACGGCGTGTCATAAGACACCACTTGTGGAGAAGTTTTTCAAGGCTGAAATACTCAGGAAATGTCGCCAACATTACTGAGGGGTATTTTGCCACCGTTGAAAAAATTTTTGATGTTGCCTGGCCGGGGAATCGAACCACCGACCTTATGCGTGCAAGGCGGGCGTGCATACCATTGCACCACGGTGGCACCCCGCGGAACCCTACCTCCTAATTGTCGGGTTTTTAAAAAGGTTTTAGCCACATTATTACGACATAAATAAGTAAAATCTTCGTTAAAAATATAAAAAAATCCTGCAGAGAATTGTCGGTATAGGTCCACCTATTGTTAAGCCCCCATAGAAAGGTACATTCTGATTTATGGTATTTTGAATGTTTTAGCCGTATCAAACATAGACTGAATGTTATGGTGCAGGCAGGTACATTATCCTGCAAAGACGATGAAAGAAATTTGGTAACTGATACAGAAAGCGTACTAAGGATCTGGAAGGAGCCATCATGAAGCTTTTAGTACCAAAAATGGGCGGCGGTGAGGATACTTCAAACGAAGACGTTGAATGTCTACCATCTAGCCTAAGCAATGTTCTGATAGTATTTTATCGGTTGGAAAACAATAAAGTAACAGTTGGGCTGCACGTCGATCTGTTCAATTTCGGTGGCGAAATGCTATTAAGGAGTATCCATAAGTTAATTAGCCACATTTGGCATTAAGAAAACATGCCCAACAATTGGAACCTCAGCCTTACTATGTGCCGTACACAAGAAAGGATACAAGACAGTTTTGCCAATAACAGAAGCATAAGTCTCCTACCCATCGCATACAAAGTGCTGTCGGGCGTACTGTGTGAACGCCTTAGACCGGGTAAATCAACAACTGACCATATTTTCACACTGCGGCACATACTAGACAAGACCCACCAAAGACAGGTGGACACACCACCACCAGTTCGTCGATTATAAAGCTGCCTTAGACAGCCCAATTAGATCAAAGATGTTCCAAGCCATGTCTGAGTTTGGCAGCTCTGCAAATCTAACATGTTTATGCAGGATGGCATTGCCTGACAAAAGATCAGCAGTTAAAAATTAGAAAAAATAACACTATATACAATAAAGATATAAAGAAATAATGTTACTGGCCTACACAGATGAAAGATACATAATTGGTCTATCATCGCGAGCCGTAACATCCACCTTTTGAAAAATTGAAAAGGTGTTGGCCAAAGTGGCGACTGTCAATGGTGATATAACAGTTTAAAAGCAAAGCCACCTCTCGTCAAACATATGTAAATCACACTCACAATAGGATTGATAAAGATGCCTTAGCCAGAAAGCCACATGAATATGGGTATACGTCCCAAGGGAAGGCCAAAACTCCGCTGGAAAGACCAAGTTGAAGATGATATCACAACAAATTGAATTAAAAACTGAAAAACTGAACTGAAATTTATATTCTTCAGTCCTAAGAATAAGCCTTGACGTGGCGGAAGAGCTTAGTAATATCAAAAAACGGAAGTAAAGTTGTTGTACCATTTTATTTTAAATACAACTCAAAGTGGGGAATGTGAAAAGTTCGGTCTGGCGAAACGCCGTTCTTACTTATTTTTTTTTTTTTTTAAGGAATTATGATATGCAAGAAGAAGCTACCGTGATGCAGTGGAAATAACGTCTGCCTTGTACTCAGAAATTCCGCAATTCAATCTGTGATCATAACGGATCCACTCAGTGTAATGATGACCTATATTTCCTGAGTATTTTAGCAATGAAAAACTCCTCTACAAAGTGGTGTCGTAAGGCGTGTCTCGGCGAAAAAAGTAGGTCTCATATCATTGAGCCAATATGAATCGGCATGCACTCATTGATATGAGAGAAGTCTCACTTGTCCCTTCAGGGATATTGTGGACACATATGTATTTATGTTTGTGTTTAAAAAGCATTTGCACGGAAGTTGTGATGTAGGGAATCACGCGGTCGACCCCGACCCGACTATGACTTTGTTTAATGGTTATTCTAAGAGTTAGTTACTAATTCAACACCTCAATTCAACTATTTATCAAACCAATATGTGAACGTTTTGTGAACTTCTAAGGTGACACCAAGGGATTTGTGTGCGTTCAATTGCCATGCTTAAGACAAATCTTGGAATGTTTCATGCTAGAACCGATCAGTAACGTTCGATGCTATTACCCAAAGAAACTCTTTAGAACTGAGCCAAATGAACGAAGACGTTTTGCAAAAGAAAAAGGAAGGCCGAAAAGATTACCATACAACTACCAAATTATTCTACCGGTTTCGCTGTAATTTACACAGTTCATCAGTAGACAGCGGAATTTTATGCAACCCCTATTTTTGGTCCAATTCATGTCAAATTTTGGACTGGGCATATTTTTGGCTTCTGATTACATTGCAATCGAAACATGTTACATATGCAAAATTATGCAAAATGCATAAATTTTTGCATATGCAAAATTTATTCATTTTACATATTTTCTTATGCAACAAATATTTCAATAATAAGTACATAAATGTTTGTGTGTACAATTTTTCTGTTTAAAATTCTCTTCAAACAAGTCAATAAAATAGAGAAATGTATAAACATAGCCACAACCTGCAAAATACCGAAAATCGGGAGGTATCGCTCTATGGGGGCTATATGAAGGCCTGAACCTAAACCGACAAATTTTAGGTGGAAAGTTTTTTACCCCCAAGGAAAACTTAATATCAAATTTCAGCCAATTCAATCCCTCCGAATTGGCTGAAATTTGGTATTAAGGACACAACCTTCAAAATACCAGAAATCCGAAGGTACCGTTCTATGGAGGCTATATGAAGACGTGGACCTATGTGGACAGATTTCAGTTGTAAAGTTGCATATACCAAATTGCAGCCATTTCGGTGGGATATTTAGACCACTAATCCTTGAATATATTTTTGCATATGGTTTTGCATATGCTCATTTTATGCAGATATGTAAAAATATGTGAAAATATGCACGATATGCAAAATATGCAAAAATTTCTGGGCCTAATTCGTTTTATTTTGTAATAAAACGAGTTTCTGTCTAATCAGATTTTCTCTATGACCATCCTAACCAAATATGCATTTGCATAGGATTCCGCTGTCTATTCATCAGGTATATCGGGTGTATGTAATTTCATCTCAGTATATGAATCACTAAGGTCACCCCCGAAATCGACGAAATAAACAGTGTCATAACAAAGCTCAGGGAGTTCCGCCTTCCACCCGAACTCCGAGCATACTACTCGGCAGCATATATAAATACCATATATGTATATAAAAAAAAATTGCTACCATAGTTGAGAGAAGAACAAGCAGGTTTTAGGCCTCATAGAAGCTGCTTGGTTCAAACGAACACACTCCGAATAATTATGGAACAGTCTGTAGAATGGAGATCTCCGCTTTATATCGTTTTTGTTGACTTCAAAAAAGCTTTTGAATCGATAAAGTGTACCGCAATATGGGATACATTGTAGGGTGTTATAGGAAAAATAGTTAATTTAATACGAGCGTTGTACAAAAATGCTTCTTTACACGTGAGGCAAAATGGGATGATCAGAGAACCTTTTTATACCAACGCCGATAACTATAAAATTCGGCGATATCATGCCCTTTTGAGTTAAATTTGAATTACAATATTCTACTTTCTTGTCGTCGAAGAAACATTCTTCCAGACAAATTTTCAAACATTTATGATACATGTGGTCACCTATGTCGGATTTGTGAGCATGATAATACTTAAATTTGTACTGCAAGGATAGTTAAAAAATGAAACTTAAACTAAAATACCAACTATTTTCAATGACTTTTCTAATTTATCGATATTAATAATATGGCTACACTTGGTATTTGCTTTCAGACAAGTTCTTGGTAACTTTTCTATGTTGAGGATTGAACCCACGTTCCAAATAAAGCGGGTCAAATTTATGGTGGGATTTATCAGAATGTTCCATTTTGCTAAACTAAACCAAAAAACTGCACAATATTTGCATGGGTAGTACAATTTTTAAATTTTATTTGATTCAAACCTATTCTGAAGATCGCATTTGTACATTTTTTATTACACTGTGCAACACGAAAATTATTAACCATATTCTGATACCTCAGTGTGATAGAAGACCAAAAAAATAGAAGACACGTGTTTCGCCGTTTTTCCCTATCTCATCAACTTTCGCGGTTGTAGGCCTCCAAAGGTTTGAGGCTTTGATGTAAAAAGGGGTCATTTTTCAAGACTATATCTTCCAAACCGTTAGAAGTTTTGAATTTATATCAGAGGCAAAGTTGTAGATCTTGTCTTAAGGAACAAAAATTGTGAATACATATAATTCATAAAACTTCATATACAAGGTCAAAATCGCCAAGTTCAAATTTCTCTTAAAAATTTTTCTGCAGCTATCAAACCGATCAAATTTGAAGCAAACAACCAACTACAAAAATGTACCTCAGATCCCAATAAACATCTTTCTAGAACATTTGAACTCTGTATAGACCGTTCTTAAATGCCAAAATAACAAAGCAAATGGGATTTTTATCCTGTTTTCTCTGGTTCTGAAAGACATCAATGAGCAACTTTCTGGAACATGGGAAATGTGTATGAACGGTTCTTAAAGGTGAAAATAGCAAAAAACATTTGAAAATATTACATTTTTACACTTTTTTCTCCGATTCTGATCCAAAGATACCCAACCAACCAAAAATTAGGGATATCGTCAACTACAAAAGTGTTCCTAAGATTTCAGTAAACAACTTTCTGGAACATATGAGGATTCTAGGAATGATTCTAAGGCTGAAATTCAAGAACAATTAAATTATTTTTAACATTCCCCCTGCTCTGGTTTGGAAATAACAAACTGTTAAAAACTCAAGTAAATTTGAAAGGTTTGGTATTTACGGACCTGAACAGGAAAGAATGATCTAAAATAATCGAATTTTGAGCTTGAAGATTCGTTCCTAGAATCTTCATATGTTCTAGAAAGTTGCTTATTGAAATCTTAGGTACATTTTTGTAGTTGACGGTATTCTTAATTTTTGGGCGGTTGGGTATCTTTGGATCAGAATTGGAGAAAAAGTGTAAAAATTGAATATTTCCAAAAGTTGTTTGCTATTTTCACCTTTAGGAACCGTTCATAGACATTTCGCATGTTCCAGAAAGTTGTTCATTGCTGTCTTTGCTACATTATTGCAGTTGGTTGTTGTCTTGAATATTGAACGGTTTAATCTGTGGACCAGAATCAGAGAAAACAGGATAAAAATCCCATTTGCTATGTTATTTTAACCTTTAAGTACCGTCTATACAGAGATCGTGTGTTCTAGGAAGATGTTTATTGGGATCTGAGGTACATTTTTGTAGTTGGTTGTTTGCTTCAAATTTGATCGGTTTGATAGCTGCAGACCATAACCCGAGAAAATTTTTTAAAGAAATTTGACCTTGGCGATTTTGACCTAGCAGATGAAGTTTGATGGAATATGCGTTCACAATTTTTGTTCCTTAAGACAAGATCTACAACTTTGCCTCTGATATAAATTCAAAACTCCTAACGATTTGGAAGATAAAGTCTCGAAAAATTACCCCTTTTTACATCAAAGTCTCAAAACTTTGGAGGCCTATAACCGCGAAAGTTGATGAGATAGGGAAAAACGGCGAGACACGTGTCTTCTATTTTTTGGTCTTCTATCACGCTGCGGTGTCAGAATATGGTTAATAAACCATGACTCAAAAAATGACACACAGTGTTATAATTGGGATATTTTCCGAAAATACGGCAACACCGTCAAGTTTTTTCTTGGGAATGTTGGCATAGTATAGGACTCTCAAAAACTAAATAGTATGGATCTGTAATACGAACACATCAGAAGATACCTTAACATATAAAAAGAAAAAATTCAAACCTATTCAGATGATCGCTAGTGTATGTATATCAATTAGAACTGAGTTCTATATAATATAGTACACTTATTACTAGACAAAATGCTGTCACAGATTCCAAAGTTCATCAATACGTGAAATCGGGAGCTATATCCAAATCTGAACCGATTTCGATATAATTTGGCACATTTATTTTAAGACGGAATTCAGTCACAAAAACCAAATTTCATCAAATTCGGTCGTATATAGCATGTTTGGTGCAGCAAATACGTCAAATCGGCCGAAAATATATATGGGAGCTATATCCAAATCTGAACCGATTTCGTTGTAATTTGGCACATTTATTTTTAAACCGAATGCAGTCACACAATCCTAATTTCATCAAATTCGGTCGTATATAGCATGTTTGGTGCAGCAAATACCTGGAATCGGGCGAAAATATATATGGGAGCTATATCCAAATTTGAATTGATTTCGATATTATTTGGCACATTTATCTATAGACCGAATTCCGTCACGCATTTCAAATTTCATCAAAATCGGGCAGATATGGCGTGTTTGGTGCATCAAATACCTCAAAATCGGCCGAAAATATATATGGGAGCTATATCCAAATCTGAACCGATTTTCACCAATAGCGTTCTTCCGACGGCTAAAAAAATGATCTTGTCCAATTTTCAGCCAAATCGGACAACCAATGCGACCTGTACGTTGCGAACGGACGGACATGCATATATCGACTCAGAAAGTGATTCTATGCATATCCCTAGAAGGAACTATGGGAACTTTTCCGTATGCATGGTACATACAAATGCATTAACACATAATACCCCTTACCACAGTGTGGTGTAGGGTATAAAAATTATGTATAATGATCAAGCTTGTAGATAATTTATCTGTCTACAATATTGACTCTGGAAACTTTATGACTAGACCACTGACGTAGCCAAAATGATTTTCGTTCCCATAGAATATTAGCTTATGTTACACATTTTTTTTTTTAATTTTTGAGTAACATTTTAAAATGTTTTAGATTTTTAAAGAAATATGTAAAGTATTTGGGTCAACTACATTGGTTTACTTATTGAAAGTATGAAATAATGAAGAAGTTAGGTTTTTTGAGCAATTTTCTGTATAGTTGTTGGTAAGTTTTAAGGTGTTGTTTAAGCGTTAAATAGTAATTTTAGGCTGACTCTAAGTGCTGTTGAGTTCAGAACAAGATGTTTACTGGCTTGTAAACAATATCTAAAAAAAACATTCTTGTGGTCCTTATTATTTATTATGTTTCAAATTTGCAAAAAAAGAACTATACCAACCATTTTTTATGATAAAACTTCTGTTCCACCGCAGTCTCGTTTTTTGAGATTATGTATTACAAACTGGTCTCTTGTTACAAATTAGTAAATGTCTATTGTAAAAAAAGGATTTTTCTGTCGTACTTTTATGTTTTGTTCTAACTTTCGAATGTTAATAAAACCAAGAATAATGAGCTTGATGTCAATATTTATATTTTATTTATTACATATTATTTCCAATATTTCGAAATTACATTGAATTTCAACTTAAGGGATTTTTTTCTGTCGATTACACTGCGCAACATTTTTAATGTGATCTTGTGCAAACAATTCGAACTGATGATTTTTTGAAAGTACAGACCCAAACGACTAGAAACCTTAGTTGGGTTTTGTTGTGTCAGATCCAGCTCGGATTTTATGGTGAACATGGTTAAATATTGAGTTTTTAAAGAAATTCGGCGTTATATCTGTGAAACCAATGCGGATCTTCTTCTGACCTCTGAGGCAAATTTGTAGATAAGGACAAGCATAAAATATTTGGAGAAATAATGAACTCAAAAAACTGCATTTATTGGCTCAAATTTCAAAATATATGCAAAAATTCCACAATTTTTATACATTTCGCACCGTATCTCCACAACCGTTAATTTTTTCTGAATATTTTCTTTTGGAAAAACATTCCCTGAAGTAAGCATTTTAGAGTTTCAGAATGTTCAAAAGAGTTGTTGAGAACTTTATTTGGAAGATTTTTGCAAAAGGTTACTTGGTTCAACTCCCAATAGTTTAGCCCATACTGACCAGAATTTCAGCAGTTATGTAAAATTTTCTATATTTTATAGATTTTGATGCCGTAGACGGAGTTTTTCTTATGTGGGTTTTTCAGAAGATAAGTTTTTCTAGTACAGGGCTACAATATTGCTAAAGACAGCAAGGCCAAATTCCTATTCGTTTCTGAGATAAAGGCCTGATAACGTGTAGATTTAGCACGGTTTAGATGAGGCCTTAAAATCCGAACTGGATCTGACAGGACAAAACCCTACTAGGGATTTTGTAATCTAAATATGTATTTTCAAAAAATTCATACTAGAAGTTGTTTGCATTTTCAGTGTTGCATAGTGTTACTCTTTGAATTGTATTTTGGGAATTATGGATACACATTTGTAGAAATGTTCCTTTTTCCTGCTTTGACAAAGGACTTTGTGACGACAAACGAAATAAAAAAAAACAAAAACTGATCGGAAACAGATTCTTTTCTTCGTCAAAATCTCAACAAGAATCAGTCGGCTTTGCGGACGGGAATATACCCTGAGTCTGTGTGAACTGAAATTTCCATCTATGGACAGATCCAATATGAATAGATCCAAAGACAACCAAAATCCTTTAACCCAAAGCTATGTATTAGGAGATTTTCGGAATTGTGTAGCCATTTTCGGACGTATGAACTTGGCGACAAAATGTGGATTATATCATTGATCACAAGTGTTGCGGAGAAGGTACCTGAAGAAATGGACCGGACCGACATAGTTCATTTTGAAAGTAGATTTTATTTTGGAAGTCATTCCTTTTAAAATATTTTGCTCCCACCAATCATTTCAGTTCGTCACAGAATATTTTTCAGTTTTTTTTTTCAGGAAATATGGACTTGCCCACGAAAAACACAATACCGTTTTAAACACAAGGAATACCGTCAGTAATCATTTCTAAAGATCCTCGAACAGACCTTAAACTGCATTTAACAACTATTTTGATGGTTTTACATTTGATGGTTCTTTACAGCTTTCGGGCCATTTTCTCTGAAAGTGTGGACTTGCCCCTGAAAAACTTGTACTGTAGTAATAGTGGCCCCGAGAACACTTGTTGCAAAAAAGGAAAGCGTTTCCAGAGAGGTCTTTTTATTTATTAATTTATTTATATCATATTTTTACTTATAACTAAATTATTAGCAAAAAGGAAGTGAAGCCATGACTACTTAGGTCTTCAGCTTACACTTATCCACTTATTTATTGTCGAGAAAGGTCTTAAACTGCACATCTCTGAACATTTTTGAAATACTGTGTGGAAGGTTACCGAAAGAATGGATTGATATGGTCCATCTTCGAAGTTGTTCAAAATTTGGACAAAATAAAACGAAGGCCAAATTTTGGACCGATCTGTTCGAGAATCATTGTGTCCTCCACCAAGACGTACGAACATAACTAAGTCGACTTCAAGTTTTCTGAAACAGATTTCTTCCAAACACACTTTGGCCCTAACACCATTATTTCGATGAGGATTATTTTGACTAAAGGCTGAGAGTATAAAAAATGTAGATTGGGAAACATTTTGTTCATGGATTTTTGATAAAAGAATGTATACATATATTGATCTTGGATTGGACGCCAGAATTTCATTTTAAAAGAATTCAAGACTGGTTGCCAGAGTTTTCCTAGTTCCTGATCAATTTATGAGAAGAAACCAAAATTTCTATAAGAGAAGTCCGACGATTGGACGCCAAAATAGTCTATTTATATGCACGATTGGGCAATAGAATTCGTCATTTACCTACCCGCGATTAGGTGCTAGAATTTCATGATTGATAGACTCACTATTGCTCAGAATATTTTTTGTATCAAGAAAACCACTATCGGCCTTCAGAAATTCTTTGTGATAAGATCTACGATTGGACACCAAAATATCTTTAGGGAAATAACGATAGTATGACAATAAAAACGATTGGACACCTGAACTTCCGAAACTGAAAAATTGACCATACTGGAGTGGAAAATTGAAGCCTGAAACAAGGGGAAATTGGTCAAAAAATCTTACGCCATTTTAATTAAAAAATAGTAATGATAATTATTTCATCAGTAAAATAAGCATAAAATAAAGTTTAAATCATTGCTAAATAACAAATTTTCGCTAACCTTAATTTTAAAAATTTTGGTCAGGTGGGCCCCCCCGAAATGAAATCCTGGCTATGTCCCTAGACTAGACCAACCGTTTCAAAAAAAAAAAATCGAAAACCTAAAAAACCCTTAAAATTTGATCTTTGACCTCGAATAACTTTTTTTGCACACATGGGGTCGATGGGGACTCTTAAGACATAACTTATAATGGCTAACCCCTAGCTCTCCACTAAAATACAGCTTTGTGGGAATTTTTGCTATTTCAATGTTTATTTTGACAGGACTATTGATGAAATAAAAGTATTATATCATGATAGATTAAGATGGAATAACTTTGTAAAAGTCCTATTTTCCCAAGAGGAATAAACAAGGAATAAAAAATATATGAATCAGTGGTACTATCCAAGTAGTTTTAGTGCTTTGGAACACCGGTTCATGCGACATAACATTTTCTCAAAATTCATTAACCTACATTCTTTCTTAAATTTAGGAAGTACAACAATCTTCATATGCCTTTACCACAGTATTGTGACCAATTAGTTAAAATATTAATAATGCCGCAATAATATTTTACACGCCGAGAAAATCTCATGTATAATTAATATTCTGATTGCGTCAACTGACAAATTGTCCAAACTACTTGTGTGTGGGTGGGTGTGTGTGTGTGTGAAGGTCATATTAGATAGAAAAATATTTTTATTTTCCATAATTCATGTCAGGACATGTTATTCACATTACTTCCATTGTCACATGTACGTATGTAAGTAGCGGATAGGCTTGATTGCGTGATAGAAATAACATTTAAATCCCATGTTTCTCAAAATCAAAACTTTTCGAAAAGTTACGCTGGGTAGTGGTATTAACACGCCATTCCACACACATACACTCACACACAGCATAATAGCTACAATACCAAACTAAAAACCCAATGCTACTTAATGTGTCTTAAGCGTTAACGTGTGAACTAATTAATCATAATGCTCCTTTGCTTGTTCACTTGTTTCCCCCAACTTGTAGTTGTGTTTGCAGGGGACTTGTACGAATGAAATCGACCACCATACATACGCGCAGACATACACGAATTTACTTACCATTGTGATTGGACATCATCAAGTTTGCAATGGAACAAGAGTGCTGATGGTTTCCTATACCATGTACGTGCATATGTATGTGTGGCTGCATGTAGTTTGCTTAATGTCTAAGTGAGTTTGATAGCTTCTTGGTATGATTGTTGGAGAGGTTGTAGTTTTGTGAGGCGGGGGTCTTGTTGCAATATTAACGAAAAGTTCATTCACACATTTTAGTATACGAGTATGTATGTATGAGTGTATGCACGTATATTCTCTGTAAGAAACGTCGCCTTACGACACATGACACAAATACTTAATTAAAATGTTGTACGTCACGTTTTAATTTTGCAGAGTTTTTCTTATGCAGTTTTTCTTTCTTTCTTTGATGTTGGCTGCATTTCATAAAAACAGGGTTTCTAACGCAAACTGTTTCCGGAATAGTTTTTAATATTAATTGAGAAATTATTAAACTATGAATGTTGCAAGAAACTGTATGTGGTGGTAATTGGAAAAGAATAGCAACAACTGGAAAGTAGTTTTAAAACACATTAAATATTCTAACAAATTTATGCGTTACTGCGCCGAATGTGAATGGAAGTTTGTGAAAATAATTTATTTCCACTGCACTATATGTAATTTGGACAGGGTTTTAAGCAAATTTGATTTGAAGAAAGAATATGTCAGATGGTAAGGATATGTAATTTGTTTTCAAAAATATTCAAATTTCGCGGTATAATTCGAAGTCAAAGTCAAAATTTCGAAAGCAAAATATAAAATATCAAAAAAGATTAAAACTCAGAGCGGAATTTAAACGCAATTTGCAAAAGTTTGGTAATAACCAAATACATATATGATATTCAGTAGAATGGTCGCAGTGTGTACTTTCTGTTTTATGATATAATTTTCTTTAAAATGTTTGGTTTTGCGGAAAACTAAATATTAAATTGCATTCTTTTGGTTGGATACTGACGTCACAACCTCCAGAATTACGAAAATCAGGAGGTACCGTTCTATGGGGACTATATGAAGGAGTGGACCTATACATGCAAATTTCCGGGAGAAAGATTTGTATCCCTAACGAAGACTAAGTACCAAATTCAGCCATTACGGTGTAATAATGAGGCTAAAATCTTCAAAATACCGAAAGTCGGGTGCTACCGTTCTATAAGATCTATATAGAAACGTAGACCTATACCGACGAATAGTAGTCAGAAAGGCTTTTACCTCCAATAAACACTAAATACCAAATTTCAGCCATTTTGGTGGGTTGCTATGGCCATAACCTTCAAAATACCGAAAATCTGGAGATATCGTTCTATGGGGGCTATAAAAAGGCGTGGATCTATACCGACAAATTTCTAGAGAAAAGTTTTATACCACGAATGAAGTCTAAGCACCAAATTTTAGCCATTTTGTGGATTATTGTGGCCACAACCTTTAAAATACCGAAAATCGGGAGGTACTGTTCTATGGGGGCTATATGAAGGCGTGGACCTATACCTGCAAATTTCTGGGGGAAAGTTCTATACGCCCAACCAAGACTAAGTACCAAATTTCAGCCATTTCGGTGGATTATTGTGGCCACAACCTTCAAAATACCGAAAATCGGGAGGAACCGTTCTATGGGGGCTATATGAAGGCATGGACCTATACCGACAAATTTGTGGAGGAAAGTTTTATGCACCCAACGATGACTAAATACCAAATTTCAGCCATTTTGGTGGTATAATGTAGCTAAAACCTTAAAAATACCGAAAATCGGCAGGTACCGTTCTATGGGATCTATGTATATCAAAACGTGGACCGATATATCCCATTTTCAATACCAACCATCCTGGAGGTAATAAAAACTTCTGTACCAAATTTTGACGCTCTATCTTAAAAATTGCGAGATGTATCTTGATTTCAACAGACAGACTGACGAACAGACGGACATGGTTAGATCGACTTAGAATTTTATGCTGATCAATAATATATATACTTTATAGGGTCTCCGACGAATATTTCGATGTGTTACAAACGCAAAGACAAATTTAATTATACCCTCCATATGGTGGAGGGTATAAAAATGTACCACATATTCTATTTACCCTTTGAAAAAGCCAATAGAAAAATTTTCGATTTTCTGTAATTTAAAAATGGGGTCACCCCTTAACGCCCGCTAAAGGTACTCTTCTAACACGTTCACCTCGAAGAACGATAAAGAAGTAATAATAAATGTGCTTCCACAAGTATCATTTAAGAAACACGGATCCACAAGGATCATTTAAGAATATCCGGAATCTTCACATAAAACAACGACGCCAATATTACCGCCTTACAAGAAGTGCGATGCACAGTGGATCCACCCATTGGCCAAAAATAAAAAAAAAATGAATGTCAAAATTTTGGTACAACATCAGGCAAGCCTGACAGCTATGACATGTACCTTTTTAAAAATATATTAGGTTTTGTTTCGTTCGAACGCGATCTTCTTAAGAATAGCTTCAAAAGTCGGAACATTTGACTAATATTTTTTGTTGTGAGTACAACCTATATTTTACGTACAAGTAAATATATTCAAAATATCGCGAAACTAATACGTATAGCAAAATATTATAGTGGATTTCCTAGGAGGAAAAATAGTGCTTTAGAGTGTTGTGGAATTTTAGTTAGCTGCATATTTTCCTCGTTTTTTTTTTTTTTTTAATGCCGATCGAATTGGCATATACTTAAATTTAAACTAAGGTTTTAGTCATGATGCCCACCAGCGCCCACCTCGGGAATAATTTTCCAAAGTAGATCATGGGCTTAAGATTATTAAGTATTAAAATCAGCTGCCATCTAGTGCCAGACTATAAATGGTGGGTTGCTGAATAGAGCTGGCCTAGAATAGGGTTTCTATGGATATATTAGCGTATAACTCTATTATCTGATCACGTACATTAACATAATTTGTATCAGTGGCAAGATGAAGAAATCTTCTTCCAATTTTGTCTTACGTTAGCGGTACGTGCATTCCAGGAAGAACCCTATAAGATCTATATTAAAAATTTTACCAATTTTCAGACAAAATGTGATTTTATTAATCCGCTAAATTAGTTAAATTTTATGTTGTTTTGGAGATTAGTTTTGTTTCCCCAAGCCTATTTTTGCACCATAAGATAAACAGGACCTTTGTTCATGTCATTTTGTATAAACAACATAATACAATTCTTACCGTATACCCCCTCCAGGGGGAAAGGGGGGAGAATGTTACACTCGTGGTTTATTAAAACACCATTCGCAGCAGCACAAAGCTGTTACAGCGCATTGGCTTGATTTTTACACTCTAAATATTTTTGGCCATTTTCTTCATACATGTGGATCCACTGTGCGATGGTATGTGAAAGGCGATACAACAACGCCTAAAGGGGAATAGATTTTGACACTTGCAATATTTTTTTCCAACACATATCATGTTCACACGGTCATCTTCTTCCGGTTCCTCCCCACACAATAGTTCAAAATTAAAAGTTTCAAATAATTGTTGAAATTTTGTTGCATCAGATTTTCCTTGCAACCCCTATTACGACGGTATATTTTTTGGCGGCAAGTCAATACCTCCTGAGATAATGACTCAAAAGCACAGAAAACCCCGCTAGCATCAAATAATATGGTTCTATGCACCAGATTGACTAGGACTAATATTAAACTCTTCTTTTCGGTACCGGAATAGAGGGAAACACCGGGCCATGGATCTTTTCCTTTTGCCAGATCCACAAACACCATATGTCAACTTCTGTGAGATGTAATGGATGTACGGACGATGTGCACTTCCGATGCTGCTCAGGTCTTAATCGCCTACGATCAAACATCACTACTTTGGCATCCGATCTAATAAATAACGTGTCCTTGCAACTGTGATAATCTATTGGCTCAGTCCATCTTCCAATTATCATTCCAATAAGATGGGCAGGATAATTTACGAATTGCATTTTTGATTTGGCCGAAACTTACTTGTAGTTAAAGGGCTATTCTAAGATAGTTTTGAAATGTTTATCGAAGATTCTGCCATTGACATTATTATTTCGGAAGACTCCTATCAGTACTTCTCTCACAAAAGTTAGGCATTTTCCATTAAGTGAAGTAAAATCCTACGTTGTCTAACTTAAATGGCTGGTTGTCCCGACAACTAGCAAAACGAATGACTCAGGAAATTAGATGCACTTGCAAAATGAACTGTGTCTGTCCACATAACATATATCAGCACAAAGCCTTCATAGGTACGGTATAAGTTCCCTTCATCAGTATAGGCCCACGTTTCCCATAGAACGGTACCTCCCGACCATAAACTATCCCAAAATATTCGGTGTAAAGTTCGATAGCACGTTTAACTCGTCCACACAGACCACATCTATTTGCGACAAGATCAGAAGTAGGAACAAGGTTCTCAAGTCACTGAACGGCATCATCTTGTGTACCGTTCTGTGATAAACTATACGGCCCCAAACCTGCCAGAATGCCGCCCTGGGGACTTCAGCAGATATTTTTGATTTTAAAACTTTCAGCGTCATTATCAAATGGAAATGGATGAAATTTGGTATTTAGTCCGCGATGGGGACATAAAATATTCCAGAAGAGAGTTATTTGTATAGGTCCATGTTTCTATATATACCCCATATTTTTGGAATTTTGAAGGTGGTGGCCTTAATATCCCATCAAAATGACTGCAATTTGTTACTTAGTTTTCATTGGTGGTATAAAGCTTTCCACCAGTGGTACCACCCGGTATTTTGAAGGTTGTTGCCTCAATATCCAACCGAAATGGATTGGGGGTATTAAACTTCCTCCCGATGTTAGGTATTTTGAAGATTGTGGCCTCAATATCCCAATGAAATGGCTAACATTTGGTTCTTTGCGGGTATTAAACTTTCAACCTGAAATAGAACGGTATTTCCGGATTTTCCGTATTTTTGAAGGTTTCAAACCGAAATGGACGAAATTTGGTATTTAGTCTTGGTGGGGGTACAAAAGTCCCACCTGAAATTCGTTGGTATAGATCAACGTTTTCAAGAAGCCATCATAGAACTGCTCCTCCCGATTTTCGCTATTTTGAAAGTCGAGGCCTCAATATCCCCCCGAAATAGCTGAAATTTTGTATTTATTATTCTTTTGGGGTAACAAAACTTTCAACCAGAACTTTGTTGGTATAGGTCCACGTCCTCATATTTTCGGTATTTTGAAGGTTTCAGTGTCCTTATCGAACCTAAATGGATTGAATTTGGTATTTAGTCTTCCATGGGGGTATAACATATTCCAGAAGAGAGGTAGGAGTATAGGTCCACGTTTTCATATAGCCGCTACAGAATGGTAACTCCCCAATTTCGGTGTTTTGAAAGTTGTGGCCTCAATATCCAGCCGAAATGGTTGAAACTTGGTATTTAGTCTTCGTTGGGGGTATACAAAATTCCATCGGAAATTGTTTGGTACATGTCCACGTCTTCTTATAGCCCCCATAGAACGATGCCCCCGATTTAGGACATTTTTAAATATTTCAACGTCATTATCAAACCGATATGGATGAAATGTGGTATTTAGTATTCGATGGGGTAGAAGAAATGGCAGAAGAGAATTATTATTACACTGTGACACAAAATGGAGGTGCAAATCTGGGGCAGAGATAATTCCTTTTGGGGATGAAAGCCATTGGTGCGTATATTAAGAATCCCGAGTAGATATCCGCCGTGAGTCGAACTTCCGAATTATGGCGTGATAAAGTTTCTGCTGAAGACCCTGTAAGGCATCTGGAATTAGCGTTATATCTTTGTTAACTGTTGTTTTAACTTATTTATGAGATGACATGTCTGCAGTCAAATCGAATGAGGATTATTTTAGTAGAGTATTTCGACCTTTTAACTCGTTTCCTTCAATGTCCTTTTCGTCCCTTATTTTAAGAACCGCTATAAATGTACCACAAGATGACGTTTTTCAGAATGTTCTGCCAAAATGTCGCTCAGAAAATTTTAGGTACGGCTCTCATTGACAACTAATCGATTTTGTCTCGTTTTCATGGTCATTTCATGGTTTTTATTCCGAAAAAGACTATATTTTGTATATTCTTTATTTATTGGTTGTTCGAATATACAGAATATACAAAAACAAAAACCATAGTTTTTTCTGAGCCAAAACAGGGTAAATGTCAAAAATTACCATAAAAGCGCAACAAATCGATTAGTTGTCAATGAGAGTCGTACCTAAATTTTCTGAGCGACATTTTTGCAGAACATTTCGTAGCTGAAAAACGTCTTCTTGTGGTACTTTTATAGCGGTTCTTAAAATAAGGGACGAAAAGGACATTGAAGGAAGCGAGTTAGAAGGTCGAAATGCTCTACGAAAATAATCCCCATTCGATTTGACTGAAGACATGCCATCTCATAAATAAGTTAAAACAACAGTAAACAAATATATAACGCTAATTTCAGATGCCTTACAGGGTCTTCAGCAGAAACTTCATCACGCCATAACTCGGAAGTTCGACTCACGGCGGATCTGTGCTTCGTGATTCTTAGTATACTCACCAAGGGCTTTCATCCCCAAAAGGAATTATCTCTGCCCCAAAATTTCGGTTCACGGTTATAGGCTTACGTTTGTATATAAAGCCTACATAGAAGGGTACCTTCCGATTTTCGGTATTTTCAAAATTTTAGCCACAGTATTCATCCGGAATAACTGAAATTTGTTATTTGGTCTTTGTTATTGGTACAAAACATTATAACAGGTAAAAACAACCCTGGCAAAAAATCAGACATTATAAGTCCACGTTTTGGTATATCTCCATATGAAGGTACTACCCGATGTAAGATTTTTTGAAGATTTTTGTCAAACTTTTTACCGAATTGGTTGTTAATTGGAATTTTGTGTTCCCAGAAGATAGAACACTTACTCGCACTTACTTACTTATTCAAAATTTAGTCTCGCCCCCATGAACCTATATACTTCAATACGCTTCGTGGTACTTGTTACTTCTTTCTAACATGTTTTAGTTAAAGCGAATTAAAATCTATACTTTAATTCTTACCTTTTACAAATAAATTTGAAAATTTCCTATATCAACCGTCATTGACGTATGAGTGACATTTCGCTATTATTTTGTGTTGGTTTTTTTGTGTTCTCTATCGGTTTGTAGCGAGTCATTTATTTATCATCTTTGCTAGGTTACCACCTTATAGAACAGAACCAATTACTAGTACTCGGTTGCTAACCTACTTTCATTACAGATGTTGGAAAAGGCATGCGGCTAGAGGTATGTATGCATGTATGAACAAATCAATGTGTGTTCAGTAGTATATGCACATACCATCATAGCACCAATCTTCTTTACCGATGAAATCTGTAACAAATCTCACAGAATATTTTCGAATTAATCACTGCAAAAACGCAGTGATCCATAAGTTCATGAAGTCGCAACATGCGGATGAATGAATGAATGAACGAATAAACACACACACTACTTGAAAAAGGTGATTTTGAGTTCAAATGTGGTCCGGAAGTGGTTGTGGGCGTGTTGTGATGCTTGAATATGTATGTAGTAGATGGCGGAATGTATGGCTTTGTAAATTCCTTCATGTACATATACAATCAAAATCCACGTTCGAAATCAATACACGAATGAATAAATACAAAGAAATGTTATCGTGTAGTTATGTATGTGTGTGAGTGTTCAAGCCGATGAATTCCTTTACTTGCGTGTGTGTGTATTTGTATTTAAGAAGTTATTCATTTTTTAGGTTAAGAGACGTTACAGGCAATTTTAAGTTTGCTGATAGTGAGAAAACTTTTCCAACTACATACATATGTACATACGTATGTGCAATAAGGTTATGACTTTTCGACATTTTTTCTCAAAAAATTTTCCTGTAGCATCCGTGCAGTTATGCCGTAGGTCAAACTTCTACATACCAATAAATAACCAATGTCGAATATACAGAAACACCAAACATAGTATTTTATCTGAACCAAGACCGAGTAAACATTAAAAAGGACAATGAAAACGGAACAATATTGATTAGTTACCAAAGAGAACCGTATCTGAAATCTTCTGAGCAACATTTTTGAAGAATATTTGGATGTTGAAAAATCTCATCTTGTGGTACTTCTACTGCGGTTCAAGAAATAAAGGACGAAAAGGATATGAACAGAATTGAGTTAGAAGAATGAAATATTCTACAGAAAGATTTGCCAATCGATTTGACTGAAGACTTGTCACCTCAAACCGAAGCTAGAACTACGCCAAACAGAGATATTGAGCTATTTTCCCAAGTGTTATAGGGGAAAAATCAAATAATTCATCACGCGATATCTCAGAAACTTGACCTATTGCGAAAATTTCCGTTTGGTTTCTTAATATACTAAGAAAGGGCTTTCATATCCAAAAGGATTTTTTCACTCCCCAGACTTTGAGTTCCATTTTGTGTCACTGTGTTATAAAACAAGTAAATAGTATGTCGACAGAGATATACCCTCAGTCTATGTGAATTTAAACTTTCAACTACGGACAGATCGAATGTATTTAGGGTCTTTTCAGGATTTTTGGTAATTTTTTGGGCATTTGAACTTGCCGACAAAAATGTGAATAAGGACTAGGGTTCAAAAATATTGCGGAGGAGGTACTTAAAGGAATGGAACGACATAGTCCATTATGGAAGTGGATCTTATTTTGGGAGTCATATCTTTTCGATAGGTATCGCGCCCATTAGTGGGAAATCATAAAACTTTTGGGCCAGTATGTCAGGAAGTATGACATTGTCTATGGAAAACAGCATCGGTATACATTTCCAAAGGATCTTCGCACAGACCGTAAACTGCACTTAGACAAAAGTGTTGAATTTTTTTGGGTGAGGTACCCTAAGGAGAGGACCAATATGGGCGTCTTTAGAAGTTAAACAAAATTTTGACAAAATATTAGGAGATACAAAGATTAAACCAAATTGTTACCCCGTTCAAAAGATATCGTGCATAACATTTGAGATACATTTTTAATTATTGGGGGGGGAAGTACAGGAGGTTGAGGACCGGCATTGCTCAATTTCGAACTGAAACTAAGTTTGGACAAAATATGACGAAGACCAAATTTTGGACGAAATCGGTTGGTGCCATAGGGAATACAACTTTCGGGCATTTTTCTCAAGAAGTAAGGACTTGCCCCTGAAAAAACTTTTACCATCGTAATTGAGGCAGCGAATGCAATTTGCTTCAACAAAACTCAAAGTGATTCGAGAGCAGGTCTTAAAGTGAGCTTATCCAAAACTTTGTGTTGGAGGTACCCAAACTAGTGGACAAATATAGTCCATATTCGAACATGATCCTTATCTGGTAGATATATTAGGATTTGTAAAGTATGGACCAAATTAGTCACACCCTTCAACAGTTATCGTCCCCACTTTTATGGAGGAGGTACCTGAAGGTGTGGACCGATATGGCTTATCTTCGAACTTAAACTAAGTTTGCACGAAATATTACGAAGGCCAAATATTGGACCTCATCGGCAGATCCGCTCGAGAGTTATCTTGTGCTCCAACCACCTCACATGGTGTCATAGGGGTTTGTTGCAACTTTCAAACAATTTTCTCAGGAAGTATGTACTTGCCCCTGATGAAACTTGTACCGTCGTATGGGGGACAGTGAGTATAAGTTGCTGCAACAAAAATCAAAGCGATTTGAAAGCCGGCCCTAAACTGAACTATTCCGAAATTTTGTATGGGAGGTACATGAAGGAGTGGACCGATTGAGTCCATATTAAAACATCAAAGTATGGACCATATCGGTTACTCCCTTCAAAAGTTATAGTGCGCACAAATTTATGAGGTTGTAAAAAAGTCATAACCCTAATGTGCAAATACGTCTATGAACTTCTATTTATACATTCTTATACAAATGTTATAGTGGAGCAAATCGGTACCCAGAAAAATATCTCTTTCAAAACCCCTTACTAACTCATTATTTTACTAGGGTATGTCGCGGAAGATTAGGGGTTATTTCTTCGCCAATAAAAGTCGTAACTACTTACTTTAATGTTCAAAAAATAACCATCTTCTTTAAATAATGGGTTAGTAAATGGTTTGTAAGGTGTGTTTTTGTTCATGCGAATACATTCATACTAAAACTTGTGATACTATACCTTTAAAGACATTTAGCTTTTATCACCCAAAATATTTTCTACAAATATTTTACAAACCTCGCCAACAATTGGACTTCTTCCATTATCCCACCGTGCAGTTACAGTTCTATAAAATTTAGTTGTGAACACGAAAGGACGAGTGTGAACCTTTACATATGTGGGACATTGAGACAAAATGTTATTTGATGAAATACAACATACACAAAATATTCACATTAATTTTCCCTCGGCAATGGACGATTGGCTGACTCTTTACATTTCCCACGCACTTTTTTGCTCTTGTTTTTGTTGTTGCCGTTGAACCTGCAACTAAATGCTAATTGGCTTAGTTGCCAGGAGGGTGTGTAATTTTTGTAACATAAAAAACATAGACTCGTTCGCCAAACAACATTTGTAAATGGTATGTGATTTTACGTTTCCGTACAATCACGCCCGCACTCACTCACATAAATATTGTCTCGCAAACATGTAGTACACCTTGTAGATTTTAAAATTTGTTTAGATCTGAAGTTCATGTTTATACTTTTTTGAAATATATTTTTGTCGAATACGTGATGGTATTTATGTATGTATGTATGTATGTATGTTACACAAATGCTACGGCTCGCGCACACATTTATATATATTTACCTCAAATATGTACACAATACCTTTTGTACATTATTGTGTGTTCGAATGTAAGAATGTACGCAACACAATGAAAATGAAGATTTCATTGTGAAAACTTCCACAAACATTCCACAGCTACAGTGGCGGACGAAATAATAGGGCTATAGTCATATAGTTATACGAAGTGTATGTTCGACACCAAGTTGACAACTTAAACTTTTTTTGGTCATTCTTCGATCATTGACTTCCACGTGCCACGACACCAAGTTGACAACTTAAACTTTTTTTGGTCATTCTTCGATCATTGACTTCCACGTGCCACGACACCAAGTTGACAACATAAACTTTTTTTGGCCATTCTTCGATCTGATAAGATCATTGACTTCCACGTGTCACTTGAAAATTAAAACCAGTAAGGAAAGTTTCAATGTCGGGCGGGGCCGACTATATGATGCTTCACACCAAACACCACTATCTCAATATAATTTCGAGGTTTTTTTCCCTAAACCAAATTACGTCACATTTTCTAAATTTCGTGAGTATATCTGGCCAATTTGGTGAAATTGGGCCCAAATATGGGAGCTATATTTAAATCTGAACCGTTTTCAAAATAATATGGTGAACTTATTTATAGTGGTGAAACTTCTACCAGACTTAGATGAGGTTCCAATGTGGACTTAATTGGTCCACTCCTTCGGGTACCAACCACACAAATTTTGGGAAAAGTTCAGTTAAGGACTAGGTCTCGAATCGCTTTGATTTTTGTAATAACTTGTATTCGCTGCCTCACATACAACGGTACAAGTTTCACCAGGGGCAAGTCCTGAGAAAATAGCCTGAAAGAGTCAAAAAAACCCCTATGACACCGTTTGTAGTTGTTGGAGTGCATGATAATCCTCGAACGGATCTAACGATTCGGTCCAAAATTTGGCCTTCGTATTATATTGTCCAAACATAGTTTAAGTTCGAAGATAAGCCATATCGGTTCGAAGATATGCCATATCGGTCCACTCCTTCAGGTGTGCGCACGATACCTCTTGAAGGGAGTGACCGATTTGATCCATACTATAGACATCCTAATATATCTACCAGATATAGATCTGGTTCGAATATTGACTATATTTGTCCACTCCTTTGGGTACTTCCCACACAAAATTTCGGAAAAGTTCACTTTAAGACCTGCTCTCGAATCACTTTGATTTTTGTTGAAGCAACTTGCATTCGCTGCCTCAATTACGACAGTCAAATTTTTTCAGGGGCAAGTCCATACTTCTTGAGAAAACAGCCATATGGCACCATTTGGTCCAAAACTTGGCCTCCGTCATATTTTGTCAAAACTTAATTTCAGTTCGAAGATGGGCAACCTCAAAAGTTCAACGTTTGTGTATAAGTGAAGTTTAGGGACAGTTCGAAGATCCTTTGGAAATGTATACCGATGCTCTTCATTGTGATCCTGTTTACAGCGATATTATGTTTTCCGTGGACAAGTCCATATTTCCTGGCATACTGGTCCAAAATGTATACGATGACCGACTGAAATAACTAGTGGGCGCGATATCTATCGAAAAATATGACTCCAAAGATAAGCTCCACTTCCATAATGGACTATGTCGGCCCATTCCTTTAAGTACCTCCTTCGCAACACTTTTGATCTTAAATCCTAATCCACATTTTTGTTGGCAAGTTCAAATGTCCAAAAAGGGCTACAAAATTCTGAAAAGATCCTAAATACATTCGATCTGTCCGTAGATGAAAGTTTCAATTCACATAGGTTGAGGGTATATCTCTGTCGGCAAAGCCGACTGATACTTTTAAATAATAAAATAATATAATAAAATAATATTTTTTATTAAGAAAACAAAGTTGTAATTTTTTGTACTTTTTCTTTTTATTTATTTATTAAGTCGACGACTAGCAAAAAACCTTTCATATCGACAAAAACTGAAAAAGCCAGACTTGAACTCGTCAATACACATCAGAACTGTAGTGTCCAAAAATTGAGGACTGCGCTGCTTTCTGATGAATCTATGTTTAATTTAAAGGATTAAGATGGCATAATGCGTTGACTAGTTGGGCAACGGTTAGATCCTTAATAAAGCAAAGGTGCTGTTAAACATGGAGGCGGAGCACAATGGTCTGGAATTTTTTCTCGGGGAAAGGGATTGGACCAATTCATAAAATAAATGGAAATATGTATCGTGTTAATTATCGTAACGTACTAAAAGGCGTGATGTTACCTTATGCTGAAAAAGAGATGCCCTTTTGATGGACATTCCAGGAAGACAACGAACCAAAACAGACAAAAAAATCTACAGAAGTTCTCTATTGGCTTGCCTAATCCCCCGATCTTAGCACTCGATTGGGTCTTGTGGGATATCGTTAACTCAAAAATCAACCGAAAAAAACTTAAAACAAGTAAGAACGGCGTTAAGTTCGACCGGGCCGAACTTGTTATACCCTCCACCACAAGTTGTATTGAAGTGAAATGGAATAATTAGTTTCCTTTCGTGTATGAAGAAGACTAAATACCAAATTTCAGCAAGTTCGTTATAATAATATGGTTAACCCTCAAAATACCGAAATTCCGGAGGTACCGTCCATGGGGGCTATTTCAAAACGTCGATCAATACCGACAAATATCTGACGGTAAGTTTTTAGACTCAAAGAAGCTAAATACCAAATTTCCTATATTTCGGTAAGAGAATGTGGCTAAAACTTAAAAAATACCGAAAATCAAGAAGTACGCTTCTATGGGGATATTGGAAGACGTGGACCTATACTGATAATACTTTTCTGGAATATTTTATAGCTCTTGGAAAAATAAATAACGAATTTCAGCCATTTCGGTGGTATATTGACGTCACAATCTTCAGTATTACGAAAATCGGGAGGTAACGTTCCAAGGGGACTATATCGAAACGTGGACCTATACCGATGAATTTTAGTAATATGAAAGCGTGGACCTGTACAGACAAATTTCTGGCGTACAGTTTTATATCACATTGAAGACTAAATTCTAAATTTCAGACATTTTGGTGGAATATTGAAGCAACAACTTCAAAATACGGAAAATCGGGAGTTACCTTTCCATGGGAGCTATATGAAGGCGTGGACCTATACCGACAAATTTAAATGGGAAGTTTGAGTACCCCCAACGAAGTCTAAATACCAAATTTCAGCCATTTAGGTGGAATATTGTGGTCGCAATGTTCCAAGTGTCGAAAATCGGGAGGTACCGTTCTATGGGGGCTATATGAAGGCATGGACCGATACCGACAAAGTTCTGGGGAAAGTTTTATACCACCAACGTAGACTAAGTACCAAATTTCAGCCATTGCGGTGTGATAAGCTAAAACCTTCAAAATACCTAAAATCGGGAGGTAGCGTCCTATGGAGGCTATATGAAGGCGTGGACCGATACCGACAAAATTCTGGGGGAAAGTTTTATACCACCAACGTATACTAAGTACCAAATTTCAGACATTTTCGTAGGATAATGAAGCTTAAACCTTAAAAATACCGAAAATCGGGAGGTACCGTTCTATGAAGGCTATATCAAAACGTGGACCGATATACCCCATTTTCAATACCAACCATCCTGCAAGTAATAAAAACTTATGTGCCAAATATTGACTCTCTATCTTTAAAATTGCGAGCTGTATCTTGATTTCAACAGACAGACGGAAGGACGGACGGACAAGCGGACAATGTTAGATCGATTTAGAATTTTATGCTGATTAATAATATATATACTTTATAGGGTCTCCGAAGAAAATTTCGATGTGTTGCAAACGGAATGACAAATTTAATTATACCCTCCATATGGTGGAGGTTATAAAAATTGCAAAACCAAAGGAGATTTGTCTGAAGACGCAAAAATAGCCCGGAAAGCAATATAATTAATAGCTAATATCCTCTATGCCTAAAAGATGTGCTTGTTTCATCCAGAATAAAGAATACGCAACGAAGTAGTGATTTCAATAGCACTATGCAACACTGAAAATGCAAACAACTTCTAGTATGCATTTTTTGAAAGTACATATCTAGACTACAAAAACCCTAGTAGGGTTTTGTCCTGTCAGATCCAGTTCGAATTTTATGGCCTCATCTAAACCGGGCTAAATCTACACTTTTTTGAATTTATCAGGCCTTTATCTCAGAAACGAATAGGAATTTGGCCTTGCTGTCTTTAGCAATATTGTAGCCCTAAACTAGTAGAATTTATCTTTTGAAAAAACCACATAAGAAAAGCTCCATCTAGGGCATCAAAATCTATAAAATATAGAAAATTGTACATAATTGCTGATATTCTGGTCAGTATCGGCTAAACTATTGGGAGTCGAACAAAGTAACCGTTTGCAAAAATCTTCAAAATAATGTTCTCAGCAATTGTTCAGAACATTCTGAAACTCTAAAATGCTTACTTCATGTTGTTTCAGCGGTATTTTGCAGCATATCTTTTACAACATGTATTTCAAATACAGTTCACACCAACAGTTTTTTCTCGCATTTCGGAAATCACTACATTATTGACATTTTTATTAAATAGTCGTTGAAAAATTTACTGAAAACAACGGCATAGAGGCATTTTACAACAATGACATGATCTGAAGAGTTATGTATTACATTCCAGGGAATATTTTTCCAAAAGAAAATATTCAGAAAAAATTAACGGTTTTGGAGATACGGTGCGAAATGTATAAAAATTGTAGATTTTTGGCATATATTTTGAAATTTGAAGCGATAAATGTAGTTTTTCGAGTTCATTATTTCTCCAAATATTTTATTCTTGCCCTTATCTACAAATTTGCTTCAGAGGTCAGAGAAAGTTTCGCATTAGTTTCAGAGATACAGCCCTGAATCTCTTTAAAAACTCAATATTTAATCATGTTTAGATGGGGCCATAAAAATCGAGCTGGATCTGACACAACAAAACTCAACTAGGGTTTCTTGTCGCTTGGGTCTGTACTTTCAAAAAATCCTCAGTTCGAATTGTTTGCACGAGGTCACCTTAAAAATGTTGCACAGTGTAGTTTTTGTTGTACCTCAAATTGGGGTGTGCTTTAGTTTTGACCGCTTATATTTGCTACCTAAAATGTTTTTTGAATTTAAACTTTTGAATTAATTATGTTTGTGTTTTCCAATAATAAAGATATAAATAAATAAAAAGAAAAATACAAAAAATACAACTCTGTTTTCTTAAAGAAATTATCATTTTAAAAAAATGTACTCAGGGCGTGCTTTAGTTTTGGCCGAAACTGTATATTCAAATCTGAACCGATTTCAATATAATTTGCCAAACTTATTTCTAGTCCGAATTTGGTGACATTTTCCAAATGGATCGAATCGATTTCAATATAATACATCAAATCGATTTCAATACAAACATTTTTCTAGTGCAAATTCCGTAACACATTCGAAATTTTTTTGAAATTGGACATTCGTAGCATTATTCATTCTCAAGTCGGACGAACATATATATGGAAGCTATGAATATCCAAATCTGAACAGATTTTTATTTCTTCCTATAGCTAAAAAATGATCTTTTCCAATTTTCAGCTGAATCGGACAACAAATGCGACCTGTACTGTGGGGTCAAAGTCAGGGTTTTGAGGCAAAAAATCACAGGGGCAAGCTAGACCTTTAAAATGTAGTGCAGATGTTTATAATCGGCCTAAAAACAAATCTGCCAAATTTGGTTGATATCGGTTCATATATAGATATAGCTCTCATATATATGTTCGCCCGATTTAAGGTAATTGATGGACCAAACACGCAAATTCTGTCCAATTATGATGAAATGTAGAAATGTTACCGAATTCGGACTACAAGTAAGTTTGCCAAGATGCATTGAAATCGGTTCAGAATTGGATATAGATCCCATAAATATTTTTACTCGATTTTAGGTATTTTGTGCTCCAATCATGCTATGTCTGTCCAATTTTGATGAAATTTGGAATGTATGAAAGAATTTTTTCAAAAAAATCATAAATGAGGGCTATACGAAAACGTGGACCTATGCTGCCTGATTTTTTGCAATCGGTGTTTTGTACCAATGTTCACTTATTTCGGTAAAATAATGTGGCAAAAACGTTCAAAATACATAAAATCGGGGGCACCGTTCTATAGGGGCAATGTCAAGACGTAGTTAGGCCTATACCGACAAATTTGTGGTGGAAAATTTTATACCCCCCAACTAAGACCAAATTTCAGCCATTTTGGCGGGATGTTGGAGCCAAAATCTGCCAAATGCAGAAAATGTGGAGGGAAAGTTTTATACCCCCCACGAAAACTTAAATGTAACTTTCAGCAATTTCAGGGGGATATTTAGGTCACAACCTTCAAAATACCTAAAATCGGAAGGTGCAGTTATATGGTGGCTATATGAAGGCATGGACCTATGCCGACAAATTTTAGGTGGAAATTTTTTACGCCTAACGAAGACTAAATGCCAATGTTCAGCCATTTCGGTGTGATATTGAGGGTAAAATTCTCAAAATACCGAAAATCGGGAAATACCGTCCTAAGGGGGCTATACCGACGAATTTCAGGTGGAAAGTTTTATACTCCCACAAAGACTTAAAACCAAATTTCAGCAATTTCGGTGGGATATTTAGGTCACAACCTTCAAAATACCTAAAATCGGAAGGTACCGTTATATGGGCGCTATATGAAGGCGTGGACCTATACCGACAAATTTCAGGTGGAAAGTTTTATACCTCTAACGAAGACTAAATACCAAATTTCAGCCATCTCAGTCTGATAATGAGGCTAAAATCTTCAAAATACCTAAAATCGGAAGGTACCGTTATATGGGGGCTATATGAAGGCGTGGACCTATACCGACAAATTTCAGGTGGAAAGTTGTATACCCAGAACGAAGACTAAATACCAAATTTCAGCCATTTCTGGGCGATAATGAGGTACCGAAAATCGGGAGGTACCGTTCTATGGGGACTATATAAAAACGTGGACCGATATAGCCCATTTGCAAAACCAAACATCCTAGAAGTAATAAAAACTTCTCCATATTATGGTGGAGGGTATAATGACTACTTACTACTACTTATACAGTGCATGTGTGCGTTCAACGCTCATGTTAGCGTTTAAAAAACCATTATTGTTCGTACGCGTGCACTCGGCCATATAGTGTGTCCGGCATGATCAAATCTAGCAGAGACCAAAATAAAATAAAACAAGTAAGAAAAGTCTATAGTCGGACGGAGCCGACCATGGGATACCATATACCACTATCCCTGGACAATCGCTCTCCACGGATCTTCCTTTCAATGATTGTGAAAATGTAATTATCAAATATCAGAGATGTAATGTATAATACTTATGACCAAAACCAAAAAGTTATCTAGCATGACAAAGACATTTTTGTAGCAGGAAAGGATAATTTAGTTCACACAAACTAAAATGTAATGAAACCCACTTATGTAGTACTACTACTTCCGTTGTTTAACCGCTACGTTATTCAAATTTTTATTAATTTCACACAAAAGTTTCAGTCCATTTAACCCGCTAAGTATTATCTGATTTTCACGTTGATTTGTACGCTTCTTCTTCATCATAAATTCAAACTATCTTTAAAATTTTGCGGGTTATTATTTTGACCTACAGAGCCGCTACTAAATTGGTTAAAATTTTGTTTTTGGTCCATTTCATCCCCTGAACATTTCACGATCATCACCAAAAACTAATCATTTCTATTCTGGCCCGAACCCAACCTCCTTAAAAAAAATCGTTACAATCGGTCCATAATTGCGGCCTTAAGCTTGTTTACAATTTTTAATGGACGGGCACACATCGCTAAATCGCTTTATCTCGTCGAGATATGAATTTTGGCATACCGAATAAGGGGTCTAGGACGAATATTTCGTGGTGTTACATAAACTTTTGGAGGGACAATAAATGTAAAAAAAATGTGGTTCTCTACACAGAACCCATTATATATTAAGCAGCAGGCCCGTTATTTAGCAAGCACTTTATTGCAATTTACATCAGAGGAAAGGTCAGTAGTATTTTTTTTCATATGTATATATCAGGAATATTGTCAATTATTTCATATTCCATTTCAGAAAAAAAGGATAATTTTTTTTCGCGCTACATCAACGATTTTTGATATGTAGGTTAAGAAAAAAATTCCCAGTACGAATCTGGTCGCGAGCCAATTTTTGGTTGTTGCGGACAAAAGATATGGCGCTTTTATTTCGCTTTTTAAGAAAGAATATATTATAGAAACGCTAATTATTTTAATGAGCACAATTGTTACAAAAAAATTCTCTCGAAGTGACTTAAGCGAGTAGATTGCATAATACCTGCAAAATGTTTCACAGAATTCGCGGAATGTACATAAAATTGATAAATTATTGAATATAAGTCATTTTTTTCACAATTAAGGTCCATTTAGTGTTCATAAAATTACATAAACAGTTGTTGTGGATCAAAACTTCACGGCGAATCAAATGAGACTACAATCATAAAGATTGGTGTTATAGTTTCGATGTTACAGCCAAAATAAACACATATTTTGGTCAAAAAAATAATTTTTTGTTTGAAAAAATATTTTTTCTCATGCATTATGTAGGAGAAAATATTGTAAAAATCTATAGGAATACTTCCTTCATTTTGCTTAAATCTCCCAATAAAATAGACGGATTTTGCTTTATTGACATTCATATTAAAGATTTCCCATTAGGGAAGGTAATTAGGTTGATGACGATATATCTCAAAGCTTCTGAAATGGAAATAGAGGTCAAATAACCCATTTTAATTTATATGCATTTCAAAATACGTGTAAATCGCGTAATTATCAAAATCATTTTGTCCGCATGTGATTTTCATGTACAGCAAGACCATATCTATTAAGTTGTATATATTTTTCGAAATATAATTTGGACTCTAAGAGGTAGCATCGGCTGCATCTTAGCATTAAAAAACCTATAAAATATCGCTAATTTGCACAAGGTGCATACAATTTTTGTCCGCATCCGATTTCAGTGTCCACCATGAAAATCTACATCGATATATATCTATTTGAAGGCGATCAATCAAGAACCGTGGGTGTAGCATCACACACTATTTTTTGGGATAAAATGAACTTAGCTCCCTTATCAGTGAAGTTTTCAAATCTCTGTTTCCGCTAAAACGAAGATGCTGCACTAGTTTTTTCTTTGCAGTGGAAACGAACCACAGAAAACGCGATAAAATACGCGATATTTTCAAACACAATTTTAGGTGATTTTTCTACTTTGGAATTTCTCGTAATTCGCGTTTTAGTAGATGGATTTTCACGTAATTTTCATGTAAAAAACTAAAATGTGCAATAGAGTACGAGGAAATCGAATGACAATTGTAAAAATTAGGCCCAAAAAATATGATTTTTAGAAAAATGTTCGCACAAAATTTTCGTATTTGGATGCAGATTTCTGTGAAGCTGTGAAGGCTAAATTCACGACACATATATCAAATAACTCAGAATCGCGAGATCTACAATCCCATATACGATTTTTTGAAAAACCAGTTTGCTGAATGAAATTAAAAGAAAATGTCAAAAAACACTCTAAATCTGGCTTCAAAATGTCAGCATCATGTAATGGTAGAAGCAGCTCAAATTTTGAAAAGTAATACATTAGTGAGATGATCCTTATTTAGTTTGCTTCTACTTTTACTTTGACAGGAAAATCGAGAGAAGTGTCGTTTACTCACTAATCGAGAGCAAACAAAAAAAGACATGTTGGCTTCAACCCATTTCTACCCATTTTTTAACATAAACATAGCCACAGCTTCCACGCAAATTATCTTTTAAGGCCAATATTTTTTGCCACGTCCAAAAACATTTCAATTTATCCAAAAATATTTAATTTGTATAATATACAATCTCAAGTGGCGTGTTCTGAAAGGGTAAACCTTGGCTTCAGCTATGTTAATTTTCAAAAATATTGGTGATATATGTCCTCAAGGAATTAGAATAACGACCAAAAATAAAATTTGTATCACCCAAAGGTAATGATCCATTTCACCCGCTAAAGAATATCAGATCATCATTCAAAATTTTAGGCTTCTTTTTCGACCTATACTCTTACCCGGTGCCAAATTTCGTGACTATTGATGTATAATTGCGACTTCTAGCGAGTTTATTATTACACTACAAACAAATAACGGAATATATTACGCTGTAACTCTGTTATCTGATCATGCACACCAACATAATTGGCATCAATTGAAAGGTCAAGCGTTCCACTATCAAGTATATCTCACTTGTCCAGAATGTCACTTCCAGGAATTAAGATATAAGCTGTATATTAAAAATGTTCACAAAAAGTTTTGGTCCATTATTATTGAGACCTACAGAGCCGCTAGAAAATTGGACAAATATTATGTTGTTGGTCCATTTCACCTGCTAAATATTTCACGATCATCACCAATAAGAATAGGGATCTATTCTGATCTGAAACCGACCTCCATACAAAATTTCGTGACGATCGGTCCATAATTGCGGCCTGGAGCGTGTTTACAATTTATAATGGACAGACGGAAGGACGGACACACATCTCAAAATCGCTTTATCTCGTCGAGATATGAAGATTGGTATACCACATTGGGGGTCTCCGACGAATATTTCGCGGTGTTACATGAATTTTTACCAAAACAAACTTATAATACCCTTTTCCACATTGTGGTATAGGGTATAAATATGAAATGTTTTGAAATTGAAATCAAATTCCACCTAACCTGTTCTAAAAATAGAAATTGTTTTTAGTTTGTTTTTCAACTTCTAGTGACCACAAAATAACAAGCTATTCTGGTGGTCTTGGAATAACCAGTAATTCAGTGCGACATGACTTTGTTACAGAAATGGGTTAGTAGGGTTTTTTAAGTAGTTACGACGACCAAAAATTACAATAAAAGCCCATTATTTAGCAAGGATTTTTTTGCTGGTTAATATCAAATGGTACCAAGTTAAGTATATTATAGTATTTTTCGTACACCGATAGTTCAAATTTTCTTAACCTCTTTGGAATATCTATTGTACACTCCATCTGCGACATTTATTCCAAATTTCAGAATTTTTGCTCCAACTTGCTGCCCAATACAAATGGTACAATTTGTCGTAACTGTTGATACTGTCCGTACCCTTCTAGTACGAATTTCCAAAATAACGCCCTTCTCGATACACACCAACAGTAACATACATTCCAAATTTCAAGGTTTCAGCTTTATCAATTAGCTAAACAGCATGGTATGACACTTAGTACATCTTGGTATCCTTCCAGTACAATATTTCAAAAACCCAGCCGTAACCAAGAGTGTACCTTAACCTACATTTCAAGATCCTAGTTTCAGCAGTTTCGTCTCCGTGTCAGTAAGTCCTTCGCTAAATCATCTTTTGCACTTTTAATACAGTGAAATCGCGATAATTCGTACACATATAATTCTTAATTCTCAATAATTCGAATCAAACTGCCGCACTGTGGTTTAAAATCGTTTTTTCCAAAATTATGTAACTTTTGAACGGATAGATATATTTTCATAATAATTTTTTGATCAACAGACAACAAAATCAGCTCTCCGGTGAATTAAAAACGATCAAATTCGGTTCAGTAGTTGCAGAGTAATTCAAGGTCGAGAATATGTTTTTTTTGTTTAGTTTTTCTACTATTTGTCATCAAAATATTAGTATTTTTGTTTTTCTTATTTTTTTTGTTTTGTTTTTTATCTTCTCCAAAATATTTTAGCCACACCTGATTCCTTCTGTCTCTATTATTTTTTCCACTAGTGTATATTAAGATATTCATGTGCCAGTAATTAAAACTTTGATATGTTAATTTTGCAACACCGGAATGTGTCACACATGTATTTTTGGCGCCATCAGCCAGCATCATTATTGACGTCTTTTGCAGCCTTCGTCTACAGTTTGACAATGTAAACATAATAAATGTAGCTGAAGGCGATAAATTACATTCAATACATTCTCATTTGTATTAAACTTATTTTGTTGTTGCCAAAGCCCCCACCCAATATTTTCTTCCACCCACATGGTGCCGGTGTACTTAAACTTTTTATATTGTTTAAATTTTGTTAATGAATTTTGAATGATATTAAATTACAATGACGAGTTTCAAATTAGCACAAATACATTTCATTTGATATTTAAGGCTAATCACGTTAATTGTTCGTAAATTGTGTATTTTACAATGTTGTTCTTGTTGTTATTGTATGTATTTCGAACAATTTTAACAATGAAATTGAATTTATGATTATGTATGAATGTGTTTGTTTAGGCTAAATTTGTATGAATAAACAATTTTATAAATGATTCGCTGATTTCTGCTGATGAATAAATGACATTTGATATTTTTAGGAAATACCATTTCGTTTCAATTGGCATGGCTAAAATTCTAAAATTGTATCTTCTTATTATCATCAAAAAATACAATTTGTGTTGTTCGCTTAAATAAATGTGTATTTTTTAAAAGAACATATCTGCTCGGAAAACCCATTGTTGAATTTGTAATACTGGTTTAAATATTTTTGATTATCAGTGGATTTTTTATATATATGTGTTTAATGTTCTATGACATTAAACCGTAGTATTAATATTTTCATTAAAAATGTAATGGAGTGACCCATATACATATTTATTTCCAAGGCCACTGCATATGTTTAATGACCTCCAAATTTCTTACATTTCTTGTTTGTTAAATTCATTTCAATAAGAATTAACAACAACAAACACTTACTCTCATCGTTACGGCGATCATACGTAACAGACCTCTCTATTGTGGTAATTGTTAATTCTTTCCTTCTTCTATTCTCTACAACAACAACATAAAATAACTCTTCTAGTTATGAACTGCATAACCAAAAAAGACATTATGTTGTTGTTGCTAATTATTTTGAAATGCCTTCAACTAAAATCTTCACTGCAACGAAGAGTCAGTCAGCAAGCCTATGTCTAAGAAACCACACAGAAGTCCTAATCAAACAAAGGCAAAATAACAAAAACAACAATAGAGGCAAAAATAAATCCGTGAACATAGACTTAACACTTAACATTAAATAAGATTGGAAATAAAGACATTGGAATTAAGAACAAATGCAGAACATAAAATAATATAAAACCAAACTTATGATTAAAAACTAAACTATAAATAAAATTTAACAACAAAAACAATTCATATGAAACAAAACATAAAATTGAAATAAATGGAATTGCACAAAAAAAAATGGAAAAACAAATCAAAAATCTTTTATTTTAACAAAAGGGAAAGCAAAGGGTAACAAAATAAGAAATATAAAATCGAACACAATAAAAACCCACACCCCACCCCCTGAACATTTGGTCCTCGCGAGCCGAATAGTGTATTCGAAAAACTCGTGAAATTTTCCTTTTTCAAACAAGTGATTGTGCCAGTGACATTAACTTTTTGATGAATTTTTTGACCTAAAATAAATGCAATAACATAGCAAACCAAGCAAATTACTTCAAAAAGTAAAAATATATGTGACATTTTGGAGCAACAAAATTAACATTTAGAAAATCAAACTACAAAACTTTTATAAGACATAATTCTACGTCTTCAACAACTTAAAATTTTCATCTCATAAGAAATGCAAAAACTTATATCCCGTTATTTCTAACGGCTTATTCCATCTTCAAACATTCACATTGGTAAATTTCTTTGCATCTGGGACCCAACAACAATGTCTACCAACAGTACATAATCTTTGGAATCAGAAGAAACACCATTGAAGCAAGTATAATATCATCCCTAGAACCTGTAAGTACAACAATACAAAAATCAGTCATTTGCATACGGAGAAAGACTTTGACCTTACCTTCTACACATTGCCTGACGTCACGCCTTAAAAACAAATATGGTTCTTTTTAGAAAGTTCTTTAATTCCTACAATGATTTACTTGACTTTGAAGAAGAAGTGAGAAGCTCGATGGAAAACAATATCCATGAGCTGAAAGTACTACGATCACATCTTGATTATGTATGGTCACAGATTAAGAATTTTTACGACGCTTGTCGAGATTATGAATGTGAAAACCCAATCGACCTTAACCTGTTACGAGACACCTTTAGAAACGCCTTGAATATGTATACATCTTTGTACGCATTTATCAATACCGAAATTGATATGATTTGTTCGACTACAAGCCAAGTTAGTTCGTCCTATTTCAACAAAAGACTTCAATTATCAGAACTCAAAATACAGTCCACATCTCTTAAGAACACCAAAAAGTTGTCATCGTTAGCACTTTGAACCAAATTTCAAAAAATTTCTGAAGATGCATTGTTTTCCAAACCATTGTTTAACAACAATCAGAAACCTTCGCCAGCTCTTCACGATAGTGAACTAAGAATAACAGGGGAGGACTTGCTGACTCCTACAAATACAAATAATATGACGTCTTTAGATCTTTTCGATATGCCTCGAAAAATATCGCATGAGACTCTATTATTGTCACCCTCAAATATATCCAAAAATACCACTTCACTGTCCCTTCGCGATGAGAATAGACCTCAAACCATATCGGGAGGCGATTTACAATCTACAAAAGACCCCGAGTCATACAATTCCCAACAATTAGCTCTTTTCGATGAGGATAGACTTCAACCTATATCGAAAGAGACCTTGTCTTTAACTTCTCCAGCGCAAGATAAGTCCAACAGTCCGAATTACGAGGCCCGAGCAATCACCGATTCCGGATTGACCTTTAGTTCTGACGACCTTGAAACGCGACTTAGACTTCCTACGAGAAGCAAAGAAAAACACAACTTAGGACTAAATCCAGCAAAGATGAAAATCTCAACTCAAGCTTGCACCTTTACACTTTGCCCGCGATTGAATCCTCATTTTAAATTAAACGCCTACAATCCTTTTACAAAGGTCCTATCGTTTAATTTGCCTTGTTCAAACTTAGATATCAATCATCATTTAAAATCTAGTCAACCACTTCTAAAAACCACCAATGATTGCAGATCGACCTTTCATTTTGGTGAAGTGGAGAATAATCTAACAGACATCTCAGACGAAAGTCCAGCAGTGATCGAAAAATCAACCCAAGTTTGTATTTTCAAACTTTGCTCTCAATTCTACCGTGACAATTCTGCTCCAATCACAAGTAACTTGCAGTTTAGTTCGCCATTCAAAAATCAAGATAACAATACTCTCACAATGCAACATTTCCTAGACAAATGTTTAGCTGCTTCCCATTGTCAACCTTGGAGAAAAGTTGAGTATCGTATAGACCTAGACCTCGTTTCAAAATTACTCATCCTCAAATATTCTTTACATTCACTGGAACCCTTAATATTTGAAGCAACCGTATTTGATAGACATTCATATAAACAAGTTCAATATACGACGAACGAAAACCCGAAAGCTGTTCTTACAAGAATTCTTCAACGAACAACAGACCTTTCCCATTTGAAAAATGAATCGACATTTAAAGCGGCTTATTCCCATCTCGAAAGAAGCAGATCCAAATTTGCACATAAAAATAATTCCAATAAGATATTGCCTTGCAAACTAAAAAAGATGACTGTTTTCTCCAATCAGCGAAAAGTTTCTTGTACTTTTCAGACACACAAATTCTATCAAGAAGTCTACAAATTCAACCGTAAACCTACACGACTAAAACACATGAAGCTGATATTCTCTACATCTTGGAAATTTCGATTTAAATCAGCAAACAAAATTGTCAACAGTGGATACCGAAGTTTTAATTTGCGTCGAAGACATTTCAACAAACAAATAATCATTATTATATTATTTCCCATCTATTTTGAACCCGTATTCACTATCATTCATTACAGATTTGTTCAATTAGCAGACTTCAGCAAAGACTTGAACGTGAACAACTGGACCCACAAGAATTGCAAATTCCTAAATATAGTGGGAAGTCTACAAGAGAACACAGAGTTCCAGCATACGCAGACCTTCAGCATCCACAGGTAACAAAGAAAATGTCGTCAAAAACCTCCAATTGGATAGCATGCCATCAACATCAAAAACCAGTAAAATTCATCATCATTATAAAGTCATCAATCTATCCACGAACCAACAGCCTTGCAAACGAGATTTCAAAATTTGCCACTATCTTGTTCAGACATTTAGTGACTTAAACCTTGGCCTTAAAATGGAAATCAACAGCAAGAGAATTCATCATCTTCATCAGTATGCAGTCTTTTTACAAAACTTCACTCAAAAATGTCATGAGCAAGACTAGAAATAATCTCCACATCCTTAACCGGCACAAGCTAATACCAACTCGACAATACAAATTCACCAATCTTCACAAACTTTAACCCGATAGTCTAACTTTATATCAAATAACAATTTTATGAACTTCAATCAATTCCATACTAACTTTCAATCTTTACAGACTTGTCCGAAGTAGCAGAAGTCATAACATTCCGCGACTAACAGAATCAAATCCATACATGTCACGAATTCGTCACATGACATTTTTGAAATACAACGCAGAATTCACCCAACCATCAAACTGCATTCAAATTCACGACCCGTAACTGAGGAAAGATGTCAACATCATCCATCTCTCACAATCATCAAAATCGTAATTACGCGCAAACTATCACCCAAAACTTTCAATCAAACCTCCAAATGTGCGAACATAATATCTACCATCATTACTGTTTGAAAATACCATACCAGAAATAATCATCCTTTGAAAGTCAAAACATATCAATGCACATCAAGTCTTAACACGTCACGGAGGGGCCGATATGTTTAATGTTCGATGACATTAAACCGTAGTATTAATATTTTCATTAAAAATGTAATGGAGTGACCCATATACATATTTATTTCCAAGGCCACTGCATATGTTTAATGACCTCCAAATTTCTTACATTTCTTGTTTGTTAAATTCATTTCAATAAGAATTAACAACAACAAACACTTACTCTCATCGTTACGGCGATCATACGTAACAGACCTCTCTATTGTGGTAATTGTTAATTCTTTCCTTCTTCTATTCTCTACAACAACAACATAAAATAACTCTTCTAGTTATGAACTGCATAACCAAAAAGACATTATGTTGTTGTTGCTAATTATTTTGAAATGCCTTCAACTAAAATCTTCACTGCAACGAAGAGTCAGTCAGCAAGCCTATGTCTAAGAAACCACACAGAAGTCCTAATCAAACAAAGGCAAAATAACAAAAACAACAATAGAGGCAAAAATAAATCCGTGAACATAGACTTAACACTTAACATTAAATAAGATTGGAAATAAAGACATTGGAATTAAGAACAAATGCAGAACATAAAATAATATAAAACCAAACTTATGATTAAAAACTAAACTATAAATAAAATTTAACAACAAAAACAATTCATATGAAACAAAACATAAAATTGAAATAAATGGAATTGCACAAAAAAAAAGGAAAAACAAATCAAAAATCTTTTATTTTAACAAAAGGGAAAGCAAATAAAAACCCACACCCCACCCCCTGAACAATATGTTTTATACTATTTTTGAGCATCTATAGAACTCGTGAATTTAAACAAAAAAAATATGATCATCAGACAATCGTGTAAAGAAAATGTCAAGGCTCATCAATGACTCTTGGATTTTCTAAATACTATTTCAAGTTTCATCAATGACTCGTGGATTTTTTAAATACTTTTTCAAGGCTCATCAAAGACTCGTGGATTTTTTAATTACTTTCTCAAGGCTCATCAATGACTCATGGATTTTTTAAATGCCTTTTCAACGCTCATCAACGACACGTGGATTTTAAATACTTTTTCAAGGCTCATCAATGACTCGTCAATTGTTTTAAATACTTTTTTAAGGATCATCAATGACTAGTGGATTTTTAAAATATTTTTTCAAGGCTCATCAATGACTCGTGGATTGTTTTAAATACTTTTTCAAGGCTCATCAGAGACTCGAGGATTTTTTAATATTTGTTCAAGGCTTAACAGAAACTTGTGAATTGTTTAAATATTTTTTCAAGGTTCATCCGAAATTTTTAGATTTTGTAAATATTTTTTCAAGGCTCATAGAGATTCGTGGATTTCTTAAATATTTTAAACTCTCATCAGAGACTCCTGGATTTTCTAAATATTTTTCAAGGCTCATCAAAGACTCCTTGATTTTTAAAATATTTTTTCAAGGCTCATCAAAACACGTGAAATTTTGAAATCTATTTTAAAGGCTCATCAGTGACTAGAGGATATTTTAAATATTTTTTTAAGGCTGATCAGAGGCTCGAGGATTTTTTTATATTTTTTCAAGGCTTAACAGAAACTTGTGAATTGTTTATATATTTTTTTAAGGTTCATCAGAAATTTGTAGATTTTGTAAATATTTTTTTCAAGGCTCATAGAGATTCGTGGATTTCATAAATATTTTAAACTCTCATCAGAGACTCCTGGATTTTCTAAATATTTTTTCAAGGCTCATCAAAGACTCCTTGATTTTTAAAATATTTTTTCAAGGCTCATCAAAACACGTGAATTTTTGAAATCTATTTTAAAGGCTCATCAGTGACTAGAGGATATTTTAAATATTTTTTTAAGGCTGATCAGAGACTCCTGGATTTTCTAAATATTTTTTAAGGCTCATCAAAGACGCCTTGATTTTTCAAATATTTTTTCAAAGCTCATCAAAGACAAGTGTATTTTAAATATTGTTTAAAGTCTCATCAAAGACACGTGGATTTTTTTTAATATTTGTTAAAGGCGCGTCAGTATAAGTCGCTCGTAGATTTTTAAATAATATTTCAAAGCTCATCAAAGACTCTAGGATTTTTTAAATACTTTTTAAAGCTCATCAAAGACTCGTGGATTTTATAAATACTTTTTCAAGCCTCATCAAAGACTCGTGGAATTTTAAAATATTTTCAACATTCATCAGAGTCTCGTAGATTTTTTAAATATTTTAAACTCTCATCAGAGACTCGAGGATTTTTTTTGATATTTTTTCAAGGCTTAACAGAAATTTGTGAATTGTTTAAATATTTTTTCAAGGTTCATCAGAAATTTGTAGATTTTGTAAATATTTTTTCAAGGCTCATAGAGATTCGTGGATTTCTTAAATATTTTAAACTCTCATCAAAGACTCCTGGATTTTCTAAATATTTTTTCAAGGCTTATCAGATATTCGTGGATTTTTTTTAAATATTTTTTCAAGGCCAATCAGAGACTCGTGGATTTTTTAGATATTTTTTCATGAGCCTTGACTTTTAGATTCGTTAAATATTTTTCAAGGCTCATCAAAGACTCATGGATTTTTTAAATACTTTTCCAATGCTCGATTCTCTGATCGTGGATTTTTCAAGTAGTTTTTCAAGGCTCGTCAGAGATTTGTGATTTTTTTAATATTTGTTCAAGGCTCATCAGGGACTTGTGGATTTTTTAAATATTTTCGACTCGGGTCACCAGAGCCTCGTGGATTTTTTTTCTAAATTTTTTTTTCCAAGTCTCATCAAAGACTCCTTGATTTTTAAAATATTTTTTCAAGGCTTGTCAAAGGCTCCTTGATTTTTTAAATATTTTTTCAAAGGCTCATCAAAGACACGTGGATTTTTTAAACATTTTTTAAAGGCTCATCAAAGACACGTGGATTTTTTAAATATTTTTTAAAGGATCATCAGTGACAGTGGATTTTTTAAAGGATCATCAGTGACAGTGGATTTTTTAAATATTTTTTCAAGGCTCATCAAAGGCTCCTTGATTTTTTAAATATTTTTTCAAGGCTCATCAAAGGATCCTTGATTTTTTAAATATTTTTTCAATGTTCATCAAAGGCAAGTGAATTATTAAAATATGTTTCAAAGGCTCAACAAAGACTCCTTGATTTTTTAAATATTTTCAACTCTCATCAGAGACTCGTGGATTTTTTAAATGTTTTTTAAAAGCTCATCGGAGACTCGTGAATTTTTAAAATACTTTTTCAAGGCTCGTCAACGACACGTGGATTTTTTAAATACTTTTTCAAGACTCAACAAAGGCACGTGGATTTTTTTTAAATACTTTTTAAAGGCTCATCAAAGACTCGTGGATTTTTTAAATACTTTTTCAAGCTCATCAGAGACTCGGGGAATTTTTAAATACTTTTTCAAGCTCATCAAAGACTCGTGGATTTTTAAAATACTTTTTCAAGGCTCATCAAAGACTCATGGATTTTTTAAATACTTTTTCAAGCTCATCAAAGACTTGTGGATTTTTAAATACTTTTTCAAGCTCATCAGGGACTCGTATATTTTTTAAATACTTTTTCAAGCTCATCAGGGACTCGTATATTTTTCTAAATACTTCTTCAAGCTCATCAGGGACTCGTATATTTTTTGAATATTTTGACTTCAAAATAATGCAATTTATATGAGAGCTGTTGACTACTTTAAATTTTTTGCCACTTTTACCATTTTAAAAAGTAAAGGAATAGACTTAATGAAGTGTTATTCTCAAAAGTTGGAAATAGCTCCGTAATAACTTCCACTCTACACATTGTAAAATTGGCATTTCTTTGTTGTTCTTTATGCAGGAATTATATTTTCAAACTAAGAAAAATATTCACTTAGCAATTGTTGACACTGAAAATAATTGTCTATCGTTAGCTTCGCAACATCACATCATTTCACTTCATAAATATGATTTATTTCAATGGCATTATTTTAGGGGGAATTTTAATTTCCCAGTTGTCCCGCGAAAAATTGCTGAAATATTGATGTGACCAAAACGCGAGCTTTATTAAATTTGCTTATTTTGTAAATTTGTCTTCTTCTCCAACAATATTTTTGCGTTTTTGTGTCTCTTTGTTATTCCGAAGCAAATATTTCTTTAAGATATTTACTCATATCAACATTCTGCTTTCGCTTATTTCCCCAATTCGACCAACCACCACATCAAATAAAGATTGTCCTCATTTCTCAGAAGTATTGCCAACTTCTGCTGTGCCCTATTTTTGTTCACGTCAATTTGACTCAGAGGTACTTGCGATTCTTTGGCATTATAATGTTGATTTGCTCTCACGGTCTGCAGGAGTTATAAGTTTGAAGCACCGCAGTCTATCTATGATTTCATTATGTAGTGGCTATGTAACCACAATTGTAGTTGTTGGCCTGGTCTTAGTTGTCGTCATCGGCTTTTGTTTCATTTGGCAATTTGGAGTTTGGGGATTTGTCTTCCACTCATTCCTGTTCCAAGCGCCATAATACACACCAACGGCAATGGTATGCAATTTGTCATCACAACCAAACGAGAAACTGCGATAAAAATGTTACATTCATCTTCTTCAGCTTAAGAATCGTACAAAGCTGCATCATATTGCAACCACGGTAACCTACACTGTAAGAGATGCCGCCCTCAAAATACCACAGTTGGCTCCATAACTCAAAACTTTTTTACGAGTGAATAAAAGCAGCAGCAGGACAGACAGACAAACAAACCGTCATGAAGGACGTTCTTCGTTCTACGCTTACGTTGAATATGAATGGTATAATGGCTACTTAACCTGTATTCTCTTCGTGTCACTGCAGTACTCGTAACGTTTTCAACACGACTTTTGTTTCCATTCTTGTTTTTTATACAAGAATAAAATAAAAAAAAAAAAACATACACACCCACTCGGACTTGGACAAGTTTTGCTTATTCCATTATGACGAGTGTTTGGTAATGTGGTTAATGAAATAAATCGCATTACATTTATTAAGAATATGTTAATTCTACAGTCTATTATTTTTCATTTGCTTTTTCCTGTTATCATTTACTTGCCTGCCGCACACGACGAAATTACTTAGGCGGTTTTTTATAGTTTACTTTGTCTGTTATTGAATTAACTAGAACTCATATTAATCAAGATTGAGTTAGGGATAAGAACCATATACTGCTAATGTCAACGTTATATTTTTGATATTTATGTGATTTAATCGTATAAGTAGTAATCGTAACAATCAACGGTCTTAAAAAATATACGGGGATTTCTGAGTGAAATCGGACACTTTTTCAAAAAATTGGTTTTGATTTCCTGGAAAAAATGGGATACATTAATGACTATTGCGATATCTGTTTGACCACCTACGTCAATCTACTATGCATCATAGTAAAGATGAGATTTACTTCTTCCATCAAATACACTTCCTTTTGAAATACTCCTACTAGAAGAGGAGCTACTAACATAAGAATGAAACGTTCAATTTTCTCCAAACAAGTTTTTGCCTATTCCGACCCATGAATATTATCCACCATTACCAAAATCAAAAGGCTTCATCCTCTCTGGGACCCGCATTAACCCACAACATTTTGTGATTATAGGATGAAAATTGCTACCTGTAGCGTTATTACAAAAAATTGTAAAATGGGATGTATTACCGACTATTGCAATATCTCAGTCCTTTGACCACCTACGCCAACCTACTACTCTGCATCATAGTAAAGGTGAGATTTTCTACTTTCATCGCAAATGGATACCCATAGCCCATAGTCGACTCAGCTTGCTACATATAAGTATAGGTCTACGACCATTATTTCGATGTGTTACAAACTTTTCTTGGGTGAGGAAGACATGTCCACGTCCAAGGTTGAGGTAGGGATGCTCGTGGCGATATCATCCAAGCAAGTACTTCATCTACAAAATAGTTTTGTGCTAATGAACAGGCTTGTAATACCAAAGCTTATGACACAAAATGGGAGCTCCCATTAGCACCCGCTCTAGATAATGAAATAACATATTTCATGCAAACCGTTTAGCCTGGCCAATAAAAATAATTAGTTTCCATTCCTGTCCTCATTATACCCTATAAAGGGTATTATAAGTTTGTTTTGGTAAAAATGCATGTAACACCGCGAAATATTCGTCGGAGACCCCCAATGTGGTATACCAATCTTCATATCTCGACGAGATAAAGCGATTTTGAGATGTGTGTCCGTCCGTTCGTCTGTCCATTATAAATTGTAAACACGCTCCAGGCCGCAATTATGTACCGATCGTCACGAAATTTTGTATGGAGGTCGGGTTCAGATCAGAATAGATCCCTATTCTTATTGGTGATGATCGTGAAATATATAGCGGGTGAAATGGACCAAAAACATAATATTTATCCAATTTTCTAGCGGCTCTGTAGGTCTCAATAATAGTCCCATCAACGCGTAATTTTAAATAAGGTAAGAGTATATCACAAAGGAGAAGCTTGCAATTTGAGATGGCGATCGGATAATATTTAGAGGGTTAAATGGACCAAAACTTTTGTGTGAAAATTGTGAAAATTTTTAATATACAGCTTATATCTTAATTCCTGGAAGTGACATTACGGACAAGTGAGATATACTTGAAAGTGGAACGCTTGACCTTTCAACTGATGCCAATTATGTTGGTGTGCATGATCCGATAACAATAGTCACGAAATTTTGCACCGGGTATAAGTATAGGTAGAAAAAGATGCCTACAATTTTGAATGATGATCTGATATTCTTTAGCGGGTGAAATGGATCATTACTTTTGTATGAAAAATATAAAAATTTTATTTTTGGTCGATATTTTAATTCCTTGAGGACATATATATTTCGCAAAGCAGCCTACATATGGGAAAAAACTACTGACCTTCCCTCTGATGTAAATTGCGATAAAGAGTTTGCTAGATAACGGACCTACTGTCTAATTTATAATGGGTTCAGTCTAGAGAACCACATTTTTATCCCATGCTACATATTGTCTCTCCAAAAGTTTATGTAACACCACGAAATATTCGTCCTAGACCCCTTATTTGGTATGCCAAAATTCATATCTCGACGAGATAAAGCGATTTAGCGATGTGTGTCCGTCCATTAAAAATTGTAAACAAGCTTAAGGCCGGAATTGTGGATCGATTGTAACGAATTTTTTAAGCAGGTTGGGTTCGGGCCAGGATAGAAATGATTAGTTTTTGGTGATGATCGTGAAATGTTCAGGGAATGAAATGGACCAAAAACAAAATTTTAACCAATTTTGTAGCGGCTCTGTAGGTCATAATAATAAGCCGCAAAATTTTCAACAAAGTTTGAGTTTATGATGAAGAAGTAGCGTACAAACCAACGCACAGTGGGTCCACTTGTATGGAGAAAGTGGCGAAAATATTTAGAGTGTAAAAATCAATCCAATGCGCCGGTTACAGTTTTGTGCTGCTGCGAAGAGTGTTTTAAAACACCACGAGCGTAACATTCTCCCCCCTTTCCCCTCTGGAGGGGGTATACGGTAAGAATTGTTTTATGCTGTTAATACAAAATGACATGAACAAAGGTCCCGATTATCTTATGATGCAAAAATAGGCTTGGGGAAACAAAACAATCTGCAAAACAACATAAAATCCAACAAATTTAGCGGATTAAAAAAATCAAAATTTTTGCCTGAAAAAAGGTAAAGTTTTTAAATATAGACCTTATAGCGTTCTTCTTGGAGGGCACGTACCGCCAACTTATGACACATTTGGAAGAAGATTTCTTCATCTTGCCACTGATGCAAATTATGTTAATGTGGGTGGTCATATATCAGAGTTATACGGTAATATATCCATAGAAACCCTAATCTAGGGTAGCTTTAGTCAGCGACCCACCATTTATAGTATGGCACTAGATGGCAGCTGATTTTAATACGGAATGACCTTAAACTCATGACCTACTTGGGATAATTATTCCCGAGGTGGGCACTGGTGGGCATCATGACTAAAACCTTAGGTGAATCGAATTGACATTACAAAATACACTAAGAAAATGTGCAGCTAACTAGAATTTCACAACACGCTAAAACACTACTTTTTAATGAAAACTAAGCTATTACCTCCTCCTTCGGAATCCACTATAATATTTGGCTATACGTATTAATTTCACGATATTTTGAATACATTTACTTGCACTTAAAATATAGGTTATACTCACAACAAAAAATATTAGTCAAATGTTCCGACTTTTGAAGCTATTCTAAGAAGATCGCGATCGAATGAAACAAAAACTAATATATTTTTAAAATAGTCCATGTCATAGCTGCCAGTGTTGCTAGATGTTGTACCAAAATTTTGACATTCATTTTTTTATTTTTGGCCAATGGGTGGATCCACTGTGCAACGTGAAGATCAGATAATACTTAGCGGGTTAAATGGACTGAAACTTTTGTGTTAAATTGGTAAAAATTTCAATAACGTAGCGGTTAAACAACGGAAGTAGTAGTACTACATAAGTGGGTTTCATTACATTTTAGTTTGTTTGAACTAAATTTTCCTTTCCTGCTACAAAAATGTCTTTGTCATGCTAGATAACTTTTTGGTTTTGGTCATAAATATTATACATTACATCTCAAACAAATAAATTAATCTGGTAACACATAAGGACATACCGATCTGGGAATGGTGACATATTTTCTTATGCATAATTTACTTTGTGGATTCTGCCACCTTATCACATCAAGCTTAAATAATAATACAATAATTGTTCCACAAACATTCCAGAAGGAAGGACAGGGGGTGGACCCCGATTCATAATAGCTCAATGATATGGGACCTACTGTTTATCGCCGAGTCCGAACGGCGAGTCCTAAGACACCACCTGTAGAGAAGTATTTCATTGCTAATAAACTCTTTAAATGTCGCCAACATACTGAGGGGTATTTTGCTACCGTTGAAAATTTGATGTGTAGAAAATCCGGTCAGGCCACATCAAATTTTCAACGGTGGCGATGTTACAGTGCTTCCCAGAGGTCTGAAGATATCAATTGCTTGTCCTTGAAGTATGATGTTTACTGCACTGCAGTTGTTAATTCTCATGGCCTTTGTTTTCTTGATGCTAGTCTCAAATCCAACATTGCGAGCCAGTCTCACCAGGTCTTTTAATTTTGACGGCCTGTTACGCCTCTTGCCTGAGGAGAGACTTCATTCATTATTTCACCTAGTACAATTGTAAATAGGTGACGGTTGATTTATGTTCTCTAGGGTGGTTTCAAAATATCGATGTCGAATTTTTGAGGATTTAATTTAAGATTACCAAAGTTTGAATATGTTTAAACGAGCCACTGCACAGTGCGAAATTTGGGAAGTTTAGTGGAACTTTAAGGGATTTTCAAAGTACATGAAATTAATTAAACTTGTATTGAATTCGTTAGCTAAGTACTCCACTGCAAATGGTCCATACTCAGTTTGCGGATTTACTCCAGAAAACGACTAAAAAATTCACTTAAAGTTGCACTTTTGCTTAATAAATTTTTTTCTTAAGATATGTATTTTTGATTCATTAAAAAAATGGAGTGGCGCGGACAAATGGTAAGTCAGTATGCCATGATTTATTTTTTTTAATATTCTTCAAAAAAATTATGATATTTTACACTTTATAACAATGCAAAAAACCCTTATTGTTTTCGTGCATTTTTAGTCGGAAAGAAGTGATTTTTTGTAGTTTTCAAAATTATAATTTTTTGTTTTCCGTGGACATTTCAAAAGTGAGTTCCGTACATTCACGTGTTAAGATATATATAATCTGAAAGATTGGATTCTCCACTGTAAAACTATAAAACTGCTGCGGTATCGCGCGGTATCAAGATTTTCTAAAAAGACTTCGGGAATTTCATTCAGTTGCATTTTCCAAAAGTGGAAGGTAAACGCGACAATGAACGCCATTGTTGACTGTGTCTTGAAGAAATGGACTCACTAATTCAACAATGATAATTTCTGTAAAATTAAGAAACCTCTCGCAATTTTTCATAGTTTTGACCTCTAAATGTTTGTGATTTACATATAGTGCAACATTTTTAGATGCTGCGGTGCAAGTACGGTACAAATTGTAATGCAGTGCAGATCTGAACTTGATCTGAAAGACATTATGTATTAACACAATTAATGGTACAGACCTGCTGAATGGACCAATAAACATTATAGATACAAATGAAAACAAAAAATATTGACATTTTACGCCTTAATAGATGTGTAGGGTTGTGGGGCTTCACCCAGAAGTGGACCTATGTTGACAGCTTTTGTGTGAGGAGGTTTTTTATTCGCTAACATCTTAAAATTTACATTTGCATCAAAATCGGCTGCAATTTTTGTCTTTAACCTTTAAAATACCCAATATGAGGGAACCCGGCATGTGGGGGCTATTCCAAAACGCGAACCTATATTGATAATATTTTGTACATAAGTTTTCTATCCGCTGAAAACTCAATATACCAATTTGCATCAAAATCGATTGAAAAATGAATGTAAAACATGAGCGCTACAGGAAACCACGGGTCTATGTGGCCCAATTTGAGCCCCACACTGTCCACTAATATAAGAAACATTTGTGCAAAATTTTAGGAATCTACACCTTTTCCTTTAAAAGTTATTAGGAAAGTTCCGCTAAAGTGCTCATATTTTGCACTGTGCACTGGGGCCTCATATAGCCTATATACGTGTATAGCTTATGTTAAAATCCGAGCCAATTTTCACAATTTTTTAAGTTTTTAAGCCACAACAAACAACTGGTCAAAGGGTTTCATCGATTGGATAATAAATGTGGTCTGTAGAGCGATTTCGTGAAAATATGTCTTTGGCCTTATACAAATTACTATGGCAACTTCAAGGCCCCAGTGACACGTGTTAATATATTCCGATTGTGCTCAAACTTTGGCAATCTTAAAATCTAACAAAACTAAACTATTTTGGGGTTTGCCGCCAAAATATCCGACATGTATTTGTTTCCCTTTGAATTAAAACCACCTTAATGTTCTCGTTGTGAAGAACTTAGAGTTCGGTATAAGCGTACATCGCTCTTCTTTTTCTCCAATGCTTACCATATGGTAGTTCGTTTGACGGGGTTGACAGTTTTCTTGAAGTCGATGATCAGGCAAACCAAAAATGTTTTACAATCGATGAATCCGAGTTTCACCCTTTCAGAATTCGCGAACCGTTAACATATTCTATATTGTATGACTGAAATTCTTTAAAATTAAGCGTTTTAGGAGGGATCCCATAATGTCGACCATTAAAATTAATTTTCGTGGAAGCTGTGTTAGCATCATATAGAAAATTAGTTAAAAATGGGTTAAAATCAACAAGTTTTTTTATTTTCCCTTCCGAAAATCTGACTTAACCTTACATATTATAGACCTACGCCCAAAGATAGAATGACAGAATACTCCATGGGCAATATGATACCAGTGTATGATTTTTCGATATATCCACTGCATCCACCTAAAATTGATGCTTACATTTTGAAACCGGAATTTCGGAGTTTTTTGAATTTTTTTCATAACCCGGACGTGTAACTAGATATAATTCCAAACTCAAAAAAGGTTTATAGAACTCGTGACTTTACGTCGTTTAATGTATATCTCATGAGTGTGCTCCTTATAATATCCTAGGAGTCTAAGGGCCAAAATTTGATGCGTGAATTTTCTTAAAAATCTATTTATTGCGTTTAAAATTTACATGTGTCATTAAATTTCCTTTGAATCGCTCTTCTTTTCCGCGTGAATTTGGTTAGTGAGCCCTTCCGCGATCGAATCCATTCGCTAAAACCGTGGATATAGATACCTTGGAAATGGGAAAATCAATAAAAATATATTTTGAAAAGTCCGCGTATTAAAACAACAATTTTCTTTAAAAAAAATTACATAAATGGAAACCTTTATACTCGTGTCGTAAATTGCAGAGATACGCGAGTAATATGGGTCTTTTAAGCAAAATAGAATGTGGAGGCACATCCCCGGTTGCTAAAGAATCAAATAGGAAATTTTAAAATATTTTTTCTTTATAAGAGAATAAAAACCGCTATAGCTTTTGCGCGAATAGGCAAATTTTGTGAACGCGAACAGATTTAAAACCAGAATTTGTTCCTTAACCTCTATAAATGTACTTACTTACTTAGCTGGCCCGTTACAGAACATTTGTTCCATAGGCCGAACTAAGAAAAGATCTCCATTTCTCTCTATTTGTTGCTTCGCACTCTGGAATACCGCGCCTTTTCATCTCATCATCCACTTGTTTGCGCCATCTATTCCTTGGCCTGCCAATTCTGCGTTCCCAGGCTTCGGAGCCATACATCAGCACGGGTAGTATCAGTGGCTTTGTTTTTAAACTGCTTACTTAAACCAAAGTAGCATCTGTTGGCCAATACAATTCTTCTTTTTATTTCACAACTGATGTCGTTTATTGTGTTTACGGAGGTGCCGAGGTAGACAAAGTCTTTTACTACCTCAATATTATAGGAACCAACTTCCACAGTCGGTCCGAGCTCAATGGACGCCGACACCATCAACTTGGTCTTCTCACCGTTTACCGCCAGACCCACTTTATCAGATTCTCCTTCGACCTTCATAAAGGTATCAATTACTTCTTTTACTGATCGGCCCATGATGTCTATATCATCAGCATAAGCAAGTAACATGTGACTATTGGTGTAGATTGTGCAACTTCTTTTGACGTTTGCCTCTCGTATAACCTTTTCCAGCAGGATGTTGATGTCTTTTGGTACTAAACTCTTCGGAGAGGTTCTTTCCTATTTTAACTGAGGACCTCGTGTCAGTTAAAGTCATTTTACAAAGCCGAATGAGCTTTGCGGGTATACCAAATTCAGACATGGCTTGGAATACCTTTGAACGCAGCGGGCTGTCGATGGCTGCTTTATAATCGACAAAAAGGTGGTAGGTATCGATCTGCATCTCTTGGGTCTTCTCCATGATTTGCCGCTGGGTAAATATCTGGTCAATGGTGGACTTGCCAGGTCTAAAACCGCATTGGTATGGTCCAATTATCTCGTTGATCATAGGCTTTAGTCGTTCGCACAATATCCCTGACACGATCTTGTAGGCAATAAGGAGTAGACTTATGCCCCCATAGTTAGAGCATAGAGTCTTATCTCCCTTCTTGTGGACGGGGCACAGGATACTCAGGTTCCAATCGTCGGTTACTCGTTCTTCCTGCCAGATGGTGCTAACTAGCTGATGAATACACCTTATCAGCGTGTCGCCTCTGGTTTTGAACAGCTCGGCTGGTAAGCCATCGGCTCCTGCTGCCTTATTATTCTTCAGCCGAATAACTGCTGTCTTTACCTCATCTTGGCTGGGCGGTATACATTCAATACAATCTTCTTTGATTGGGACCAACAGTTTTGAAAAATGTTCTTTCCATATCCTGAGTACACTATCTGTATCAGTTTCCAAATTACTTTGCTGGCCTCTACAGGAGGATGTGCCTGTACCAAAGCCATTAGTTTGATGCTTGACTCTTTGGTAGAATTTTCGGACTTCATTCTAGCTCGTGTACATCTCGATTTTTTCACACTCCCGCTTTTCCATCTCTCTCTTTTCCCTGCGGAAAAGACGTTTCTCCTCTCTCCTTTTCTCCCTGTATCTCTCTCGTGCGCTACGCGTTGCTACGGATTGTAAAGTAGCCCTACATGCCGCATTTTTCTCTTCGGTGGCAGCACGACACTTCTGATCATACCATGGATTCCTTGGTGGAGGTCTCTGGTATCCAAGTATGGATTTTGCGGCTGTTTGCATGGAGTGGGTAATGCTTTGCTATTGCGCTGATATGTTATCGGGATGAGGAGTGCTTTGATTAAGCAATTGGGCTAGTTGAGTGGAATGTGATGTGGCTATCTGTTGTGATTGAAGCTTACCGATGTCTAACTTTCGTGTTGTGTCTGTTCGTACTTTGTTTGCTACGTTTAAGCGGATGCGTACCTTTGCTGCAACAAGGTAGTGGTCCGAATCAATGTTTGCGCCTCGGAACGATCGTACATCCAACACGCTCGATGAATGTCTTCCATCTATCACAACATGATCAATTTGATTTCTTGTTTTCTGATCTGGAGACAGCCAGGTGCCCTTATGAATATCGAGATGATTAAATCTGGTACTGCTAACTACCATGTTTTTGCAGCTGCAAAGTCTATCAGCCTCATACCATTGTCAGATGTTTCACTGTGGAGGCTGAATTTCCCGACTGTTGGGCCAAAGATATTCTCCTTTCCAATTTTGGCATTAAAATCGCCTAGAATGATTTTAATGCCATGGGCAGGGCAACGGTCATATGCTTCTTCTAAGCGCTCGTAAAATATATCTTTAGTCTGTTCGTCCTTTTCTTCAGTGGAAGCATGAGCGCAAATAAAGCTGATGTTGAAGAGTTTAGCTTTTATTCGAATTGCAGCAAGTCTGCTATTCACTGGAGTGAAGCTGGATACCAGATGTTTTAGTCTCCGACTAACTACAAATCCGTAACCAAACTCATGCTTTACGTCATGGCAGCTATAATACAGTGCGTCACCTTTAGGTGTTGTTGTGACGCCTTCCCAATCCATCGTATTTCCTGTATGGCTGTAATATCGGCCTTGTACTTTTCAAGTACGTCTGCCAATGCGAAGACTGCAACCTTCTCTATAAAGAGTGCGAACATTCCAGGTTCAGATTCGCAGATCATGGTCCTTAAAACGATTGCGGGGTTCGTCAACTTTAGAGGAGTTTGTTTTTCTTTTCTTTCGTTTTTTCATAGTAGGGTGTTTTTTGTAGGGGGGGGGTGTGTTACTAACCCGACGCCCAAACCCAAGTTTTTAACGTTCTTATGGGTGAACGCGCGGCACATGTGAGCTCACTACCTTTAACGGGTGTTAAACGCAGTTCCCCAGGTGACACCACGGGGAGGTTAGTGTCCACTTGAGATAAAAGAGGATCCAAGATAAATCCTGGCTTTGCCATGTTAAAACCGGTCAGGACCGTTGCTTGGTATCTTCATCCCCTACGTCACCCACCCTCTATAAATGTGCTCGCAAAAAATGTTTTAATTTTTTTAATGGAATTGTAAAAGAAATTTGGTTTTTACCATATACAGGGGAGCACCATTTTGCTGATTGCTCTATTATTACGGATAGGGTGTTGGCCCGGTCTACAAAGCTTCTATTTGTATATTTTCTATATTTCTCACAGAATAGTTTTTGTTTTCCTTTAAATTATTTTTATACCCTCTACCATAGAAACTTGTAAAGACTAGGATTATTAACTTGCAACCATATAAAGTATATGGGGATTTCTGAGTGAAATCGGACAATTTTTTAACAAGTGTTTTTTTTATTTCCTTTATTTATTGCTGTGTTGATGCTGCTCATCAGCAAAACATTTCAGTATATTTTCAGATTTTTTTTTCTGAGCAACGGTTCCAGAGATATCGCGCCTTGAAAATTTCGAATTCTATAAAAACTATATGGAAAGAAATACTCATAACTTCTTTAATATTGGTCCAAATTGAAAATTCTTGTTCTTACACTTTTTGTTTTTATTTTTTATTAGCTATATGATAAACAATACAAAAAATTTTGCACAGTGGGCTTGGGTGCAATTTTACGCGATTTAACATTTAAAATCAATTGTTATTTATTTATTTCTTGAAATTTTTGTACCAAACTACGACTAATTACACAAATTTTAAGTCCTATCTGGTAGTGGGTATCGAATAATTACTATTGATTCTTTTTTTATACCCTCAGCCTTAAGGCTAAAGAGGGTATTTACACTTTGATACGACCAAAAATGTGCCTCATAGAAATAATGGTTTTAGACCCCAAGTATGTTTGTACGATATCCGTTTCAGACAATTTTGAGTAGATCTAGCAATGTCCGTCCGTCTGTCTGTCTGTCTGTCTGTCCGTCTGTCTGGCTGGTGCGCACGATAACTCTCGAAAGGATCAATCGATTCGGTTCAAATTTTGGGTATCGAAATATTTTGTCCAGATTCGATTTAAGTTCGAAGATGGGCCATATAGGTCCACTCCTTCAGGTACCTCCCCCACAAATGTTCAAAAATTGTCGCAAAACTTGTGCGCACGATAACTCTTGTAGGGAAAAACCGATTTGGTCCATACTTTGCACATCGTGTAATTTCTACCAAACTTAGATGAGGTTCCAATATGGACTCAATCGGTCCACTCCTTCGGGTACCTCCCACACAAAATTTCGGAAAAGTTTGTTAACGCAAGTTGAATTCGCTGCCCTCTATACGACGCTGCAAGTTTCATTAGGGGCAAGTCCATACTTCCTCAGAAAACAGCCTGAAAGTTACAAAAAACCCTCTGACACCGTGTGTAGTGGTTGGAGCGCAAGATAACTCTCGAACGGATCAACCGATTCGGTCCAAAATTTGGCTTTCGTAATATTTTGTCCAAACTTAGTTCAAGTTCAACGATGGATTATATCGGTCCACTCCTTCCGGTACCACCCCCACAAAAGTTCGAAATGTTCGGAAAAGTTGTACGTACGATAACTCTTGAAGGAAGTAACCGATTTGGTCCATACTTTGCACATTATGAAATTTCTACCAGATGAGGTTCCAATATGGACTCAGTCGGTAAACTCCTTCGAGTACCTCCACACAAAATTTCGGAAAAGTTCAGTTTAGGACCTGCTCTCGAATCGCCTTGGTTTTGGTGTTACATCTTGTATTCACTGTCCCCTATACGAAGGTACAAGTTTCCTCACGGGCAAGTCCATACTTCCTGAAAAAATAGCCTGACAGTTGAAAAACAAACCCTACGACACCATGTTTATGGGTGGAAGCGCAAGATAATTCTCGAACGGACATGCCGATTCCGGCCAAAATTTGGCCTTCGTAATATTGTTTCCAAACTTAGTTTAAGTTCGTAGATAAGCCATATCGGTTCACTCCTTCAGGTACCTACCCCACAAAAGTTCAAAAATATTCGGAAAAATTGTGCGCACGATAACTCTTGATGGGAGTGACCGATTTGGTCCATACTTTACATATTCTCATAATATCTACCAGATATAGATCAGGTTCGAATATGGACTATATTTGTCCACTCCATCCCGTACCTCCCACACAAAATTTTTGGATAAGTTCACTTTAAGACCAGCTATTGAATCACTTTGATTTTTGTTGAAGCAACTTACATTTGCTGCCTCAATTACGATGGTAAAAGTTGTTTCAGGGGCAAGTCCATACTTCTTGAGAAAACAGCCCGAAGGTTGTAAAAACCGCCTATGGCACACCCATGGTCTATGTCGGTCCATTCCTTTAAGTACCTTTTCCGCAACATTTTTGAACTTTAATCCTAATCAACATTTTTGTCGGTTCATACGACCAAAATTTTGAAACCCCCTAAATACATAAGTTTTTTTGTGAAAAAAGTGTTTCAATTTGCACAGGCTGAGGGTATATCTCTGTCGGCAAAGCCGACTGATACTTTTTTACTTGTTTTTTTTTTGTAATTGGCAATAAAGTTTTTCCTTTATACTGTTCTGAAATATTTGTTATTTTACCAATATTACAGAAGTTACGAGTATTTCTTTCCATATAGTTTTAACAGAATTCGACTTTTCCAAGGAGTGATATCTTTGGAACGGTTAGTCAGAGAAATCTGAAAATATACTGGAATGTTTTGCTGATGAGCAGCATCAACACAGCAAAATTAAGGAAATCAAAACTTACTTTTTGAAAAAAGTTTTCGATTTCAATCAGAAATCCCCATTATTCTTGATCAGGATAAAATTCTGAATTGATCTAGCCATGTCCACCTGCCCGTCTGTTGAAATCAATCTAGCGTCCACAATAATTGAGATAGAATGCTATAGTTTTACAACTGAATGTCTTACTGTTATAAACAGGTCAAGTTCGCGTATGGGCTAAATCGGCCAACTTCCGGATTTTAGGTATTTTGATTATAGCTACATTTTTTTACCGAACTATTTTCAATATACATAGGTCAATGTTTTTGTATAATCTCCATATTACGGTACTTCCCGCTGTTATTTGTTTTGAGTGCTTTAGCTGCATTTTTTTGACTGAATTACCAGAAATTTGATATCTGCAGTCACAAAACTTCTCCAATAAACATTGTCAACATAGATATATGTTTCGGTATATCCCACATATAAAAGTACTTCCCGATTTTAGATATTTTGGGGGAATTTAGCTACATTTTGTTACCTCTTATTTGGTGCTATAGGATCCCAGAGGTTACAAAACTTCCCCACAAAAAATTTTAAACATAGGTCCATGTATTGGTAAAGTCTTTATATAACGGTCCTGCCGATTTTCGGTATTTTGAGAGTTATAGCTCTTAGCTCTAATTTGACATATGAAGTTCCCTCCGATCACGAAACTTCTCCACCAAAAATTGTCAACATATGCTCATGTTTGTAGCCATCATAAACCGGTACCTCTTGATTTTCGGTAGTTTGAGGGTTTCAGCTACAGTTCTTTACCGAACTACCAGTTCCCAGCGACCACAAAACCTATCAACCAAAATTTGTCAATATACATAGGTCTAAGTTTTGTATAGCCCACATATAACGGTTCCTCCCGATTCTCGGTATTTTGAGGGCTTTAGCTAAATTTTTTGACTGATCTTCCTGATATTTGATAGTCACGAAACTCCTTCACTAAACATTTTCAACATAGTTCCATGTCCTGGTATATATCATTTCACGGTCCTACCGATTTTCAGTATTTTCAGAGAGTTAGCTATATTTATACCCTCCACCATAATATGGACGGTATAATTAAATTTGTCATTCCGTTTGTAACACATCGAAATATACATCAGAGACCCAATAAAGTATATATATTCTTGATCAGTATAAAATTCTATGTCGATATAACCATGTCCATCTGTCCGTCTGTTGAAATCAAGATACATCTCGCTATTTTTTAAGATAGAGCTTTCTAATTTGGTATAGAGGTTTTTTTTACTCCTAGGATGTTTGATATTGCAAATGGGCTATATCGGTCCACGTTTTGATGTAGCCCCTATAGAACGTTACCGCTCGATTTTCGATATTATGAAGGTTGTGGCCTCAATATTCCACCGAAATGGCTGAAATTTGTTATTAAGTCCTCATTTGTGGTATAAATTTTCAATATCAAATTTGTCGGTATAGGTCCACGCCCATAGAACGGTACCTCCCGATTTTCGATATTATGAAGGTGGTGGCCTCAATATTTCAACGAAATGGATGAAATTTTGTATTTAGTCTTCGTTGGTGGTAGAAAACTTTCCCTCCGAATTGTGGCAGTACAGGTCCCCGCCTTAGCATAGCCCCCATAGAACGGTACCTACCGATTTTCGATATTTTGAAGGTTGTGGCCTCAATATTCTACCGAAATGGCAGAAATTTGGCATTATGTCTTCGTTGGGGAGCAAAACTTTTCACCTGACATTTGCAGGTATAGGACCACGCCTTCATATTGCCCCCATAGAAGTGCACCTCCCGATTTTCGGTATTTTGAAGGTTGTAGCTTCAATATTCCACCAAAATGACTGAAATTTGGTATTTAGTCCTCATTGGGGGCATTCAACTTTCCCCTCTAAATTTGTCTTTATATGCCACGTCTTCATATAGCCCCCATAGAACTGTACATCCCAATTTTCGGTTTTTTTGAAGGTTGTGGCCTTAATATTCCACCGAAATGGCTGAAATTTGGAATGCAGTCTTCGTTGCATACCAACGAAATTGGTAGGTATATGTTAACGCCTTCATATTGCCCCCATAGAACTGTGCCTCCCGATTTTTGGTATTTTGAAGGTTGTGGCTTCAATATTCCACCGAAATACCTGAAATTTGCTATTTAGTCTTCGTTGGTGATATAAAACTTTGTTCTCCATAGAACGGTGCCTCCCTGTTTTCGGAATTTTGAAATAAGCCACATTGTTTTATCGAAATTGCTGGAATCTGGGATTAACTCATCTTCATAAACAAAAGGAAACTAATTGTTCAGTTCTACAACTCGTGGTGGAGGGTACAACAAGTTCGTCCGGGCTGAACTTAACGCCGTTCTTACTTGTTTTTGATTGAACTACCCGTAATTTGACATCTGATGTTCCATGTGATCAGGAAACTTTTCCATCCCAAAGTTGTCAACATAGCTCCATGTTTTGGTATAGCCACGGTACTTTTCGATTTTCGGTATTTTGAGGTTCTCAGCTACAGTTGTTGACCGAACCACCAGTTAGTGGACATTTGAGGTTTCCAATGGTCACAAAATTTCTTCACGACAATTTGTCAACATAGGTCCATACATTGACATAGTCCCCACATAAAGGTAGGGCTCCAGGGCTCGCCCCGCTCCGGATTTTTATACCCTCAGCATTTAGCTAACGAGGGTATATACACATTCATACGGGCAAAGTGCCTCATCGAAATAATGGTTTTAGACCCCAAGTATGTATGGACGAAATCCGTTTCAGACAATTAGGAGTTGATTTAGCCATGTCCGTCCGTCTGTCTGTCTGGTTGGCTGGCTGGAGCGCACGATAACTCTCGAATGGATCAACCGATTCCGTTCAAAATTTGTCTTTCGTAATATTTTGCCCAAACTTAGTTTAAGTTCTAAGATGGGCTATATCGGTCCACTCCTTCCGGAACCTCCCCCACAAAAGTTCGAAAAAATTCGCACGATAACTCTTGAAGGAAGTAACGGATTTGATCCAATCTTTGCACATCGTGAAATTTTAACCAGACATAGATGTGGTTCCAATCTGGACTCAATCGATCCACTACTTCGTGTACCTCCCACACAAAATTTGTGATAAGTTCAGTTTAGGACCTGCTCTCGAATCGTTTTGATTCTTGTTGCAACAACTTGTATTCACTGCCCGCCATACGACGTACATGTTTCATCAGGGGGGCAGGTCCATGCTTCGCGAGGAAATAGCCTGAAAGGTGCAAAAAGCCCCTATGACACCATGTGAAGTGGTTGGAGCGCAAGATAACTCTCGAACGGATCTGCCGATTCGGTCCAAAATTTGGCCTTCGTAATATTTTGTCCAAACATAGTTTAAATTCTAAGATAAGCCATATCGGTCCACTCCTTCAGGTACCTCCACCACAAAAGTGCAAAAATGTTCGGAAAAATTGTGCGCACGATAACTCTTGAAGGGAGTGACCTATGTAATCCATACTTTGCACATCCTAATATATCTACCAGATATAGATCAGGTTCAAATATGGACTATATTTGTCTACTCCTTCTCGTACCTCTCAAACAAAATTTCGGATAAGTTCACTTTAAGACCTGCTCCCGAATCACTTTGATTTTTGTTGAAGCGATTTACATTCGCTAACTCCATTACGACGGTAAAAGTTTTTTCAGGGGCACGTCCATATTTCTTGGGAAAACAGCCCGAAAAATGTAAAAAATCCCTATGTCACCATAAGTGGCGGTCGGAGAGCACGATTACTCTCGAAGTGTTCAAACGATTTGGTCCAACATTTGGCCTTCGTCATATTATATCCAAACTTAGTTTCAAGGGGCAATACCGGTCCACAACTTCCAGTACTTCTCCCCAATATTTAAAAAAATGTCACTAAAATGCTAGGACGATATCACTTGAATGGGGCAACCAATTTGGTCCAAACTTTGGATGTCCTAATATTTTGTCAAAATTTAGTTTAACTTCTAAAATGGCCCATATCGGTCCTCCCTAAGGGTACCTCCCCCACAAAAGTTCAACATTTGTGTCTTAGTGCAGTTAATTCCTAATCCACATTTTTGTCGGCAAATTCAAATTCAAAAAAAAAAAAATGTCCAAAAAGGGCCACAAAATTCTGAAGAGACCTTAAATACATTCGATCTGTTCGTAGGTGAATGTTTCACTTCACATTGGCTAAGGGTATATGTATATCTGACTGACACTTTTTTACTTATTTCTAGACATTTTACTTGTAAAACTTCAAATTTTGTAAGAAGGCATTACTAATACAGTCGAACTGTTGTTTTAAAAATTTGGTTCATCATATACTGAGTCTATTTGCTTTATATAACGTAGCAGTAGTCCCGAATTTTATATTCTATTATTGTTTAAAGTATCCCACACATTCTACATAGAGGTTGTAAAATGTTAATATCCACCAAAATTAATGACTTATTTTACTTCTTTTATTTCTACAAATTCTTAACATTTGTATTAAATATTTTATTTTCTTTCCTCAAAATAAAAACCATTCCAGAATTTATCTAAAGTGACATTGACCCGCTTATTACAACTTGTATTATTACCACTCTTATTGAGTGGTTTTTATGATCCTCTCTGTCAGGACTATTTCAAGTTTATGAACCCACATTGTGTAATTAATATCATTCACATATGAGTTTCTGTGTGTGGCTGCCGAGTTGTCTTCATTACCATTGACCTGTTTATTTTTACAACCAATTGGTCACGGAGACTTGGGTTGATTATTGTTATTATTGCACAACTTCATATGTCTCGTCATATTAGTGAGGCGGCTTAATTATAAATTATGCGCATAATTAGATAAACATAATTCCTTCGAATTATTCTTCGAACGCGTTATGGACAAATGGCGGCGGCACACCTGATTGTATTAAAATATCCGCCCCTATCTGTACACTCACACACACTCACGCGAAACATACTGACTGGCATGAATTTATGTCGCACATATCTGCACAAACATTTATCCTCATATCATTAAATATTCATAAATTTAATTCCAAAAAATTATTTTCGTAGAACAGGGAATTGAAGGAAAATGAAAAAAGAAAGAAAGAAGGAATTCTCTAGGTTCATTTATTTTGATTTCATTCGTTGTTGTTGTTTTTGTTGTTCTTCTTTTCTCCTTTTTTAAATCTTAAATAAAATATTACCATTTGTCATGCGACAATAAAATGCGAGCCATTATTCGCACATTTATTACAGAATAAAAGAAAAATATCCTGGAGTTCTTGAAAACTTCCTCGCAAATGCATCACCAGTTGGAGGTGTTCAAAATGAATATAAGAAAATAAGTGAACGCACCAAATTTGGTTTAAATTATGACAATTTTAATATTAAATGACTGGTTTTATCTATACTTATAAAAGAGTTGAGTAATGATGACTCACTGACTCACTGATTCACTGACTCACTGACTCACTGACTCACTGACTGACTGATAATCAACGCCCAGACTAAACGGCTAAAGCTAGAATCTTGAAATTTTGGGTGAGGGTCACTCTTGGTCCGAAGGTGTCGGATAAGGCTGGATTTTTGGAAATTCGAACTAGAACTGTACTAAAAGTACTAAAAGGTACTAAATATGGTACCCTTTGTATTAGGCAAACGCGTAGAGCTAGAATTCTGAAATTTGGAATGAGGTTCACTGATGGAGAGTTAGAAAGGTGTACCAAATGGTTTTTGGAAATTCGAACTATAAGTGTACGAAAAGTACTAAAAGTTACTAAATTTAGTACTATTTGGTATTACGTGAACGGATAGATCTAAAATCTTGAAATTTGGAATGAAAATCAAGGTTTAGAAGATAAGTTGATATATGGTGGTGGTTTTGAAAATGTGTACTCATGTGTACGAATAGTACTAAATGGTACTAAATTTGGTACAATTTGAATTTGGGCGAACCGATAAAGTTGGAATTCTGAAATTTGGAATTACTATTATTGTTGGAGCGTAGGTTTGAGATATGGAGGTAGTTTTCGAAATTCGTACATATGGGTACGAAAGGTACTAAATAGTACCAAATAAGGTACAATTTGGATTTGGGGGAACGGATGGAGCTGGAATCCTGAAATTTGGAATTAGGATTACAGTCGGGGTGTAGGATAGAGGTATTTTGGAAATTCGTAATTTTGGGTACGAAAAGTACTAAATGGTACCAAATTTGGTACAATATGAATTTAAGTGATCGGATAGAGCTGGAATAGTGAAATTTGGAATTAAGATTACTATTGGAGTGTGGGATTTCGATACTTTTGGAAATTCGTACTTATGGCAACGAAAAGTACTAAATGGTACCAAATTTGGTACAATTTGGATTTGGGTGATCAGATACATTTGTAATCCTGAAATTCGAAATTAAGATTACTTTTGGAGTGCTGGATAGAGGTAGGTTTGGAAATTCGGACCTATGGGAACAAAAAGTACTAAATGGTACTAAATTTGGTACAATTTGGATTACGGTAATCTGATGCAGCTGTAATTCTGAAATTTGGAATTAAGATTACTGTTGGCGTGTAGGATTGAGGTAGTTGTGGATATTCGTACTCTTGGGTACGAATAGTACTAAATAGTACCAAATTTGGTACAATTTGGATTTGGGTGAACGTATATAGCTGAAATTCCGAGATTTGGAATAAGGAGTACTATTGGAGTGTAGGATTGATAAAGTTTTGGAAATTTGTAGTTATGGGTAGGAAAAGTACTAAATAGTACTAAATTTGGTACAATTTGGATTTCAGTGATAGGATACATTTGGAATCGTGAAATTCGGAATTAAAATTGATATTGGAGTGTTGATAGAGATAGGTTTAGAAATTCGTACTATGGATACGAATAGTACTAAATGGTACCAAATTTGGATTTGAGTTATCGGATGTATCTGGAATTCTGAAATTCGGAATTAAGCTTATTGTTTGAACATAGCACTGAGGTAGCTTTGAAAATTTGTACTTATGTACGAAAAGTACTAAATGGTACCAAATCTGGTACAATTTGGATTTGGGTGAACAGATATAGCTGGAATCCCGAGATTCGGAATAAGGATTACTGTTGGTAAGTAGGATTGATGAAGTTTTTGAAAATTTTAGTTATGGGTACGATAAGTACTAAATGGTACCAAATTGTAATTTATGTGATCGGATACATTTGGAATCCTGAAATTCGGAATTACGATTACTGTTGGAGTGTTGAAAGAGGAAGGTTTGGAAATTCGTACTTTGGATACGAAAAGTACTAAATGGTATCGAATTTGGTACAATTTGGATTACGGTGATTGGATGCAGCTGTAATCCTTAATTTTGGAATTAAGATTACTGTTGGCTTGTAGGATTGAGGTAGTTCTAGAAATTCGTACTCATGGGTACGAAAGTACTAAATGGTACCAAATTTGGTACAAATTTGGAACGGATATAGCTGGAAACCCGAGATTTGGAATAAGGAGTACTGTTGGAGTGTAGGATTGATAAAGTTTTGGAAATTTGTAGTTATGAGTAGGAAAAGTACTAAATAGTACTAAATTTGGTACAATTTGGATTTGAGCGAATGGATACATTTGGAATCGTGAAATTCGGAATTAAAATTGATGTTGGAGTGTTGATAGAGGTAGTTTTAGAAATTCGTACTATGGATACGAATAGTACTAAATGGTACCAAATTTGGATTTGAGTTATCGGATATATCTGGAATCCTGAAATTCGGAATTAAGCTTATTGTTTGAACATAGCACTGAGGTAGTTTTGAAAATTTGTACTTATGGGTACGAAAAGTACTAAATGGTACTAAATTTGGTACAATTTGGATTTCGGTGATCTGATGTAGCTGCCATCCTCAAGTTTGGAATTAAAATACCTGTTGAATTGTAGGATTGATAAAATTTTGGAAATTTTTAATTATGGGTAGGAAAAGTACTAAATAGTACTAAATTTGGTACAATTTGGATTTGAGCGAACGGATAGAGTTGGAATCAAGAAATTTGGAATTAAGATTACTGTTGGAGTGTAGGATTGAGATATGGAAGTAGTTTTTGAAATTCGTACTTATGAGTACGAAAAGTACTAAATTTGGTACAATTTGGATTTGAGCGAAAGGCTAGAGCTGGAATCTTGAAGTTTGGAATTAAGATTACTGTTGGGGTGTAGGATTGAAGAAGTTTTGGAAATTCGTACTTATATGTACGAAAACTATCAAACGGTACTAAATTTGGTACAACTTGGATTTGAGCGAACGGGTAGAGCTAGAATCAAGAAATTTGGAATTAATATTACTGTAGGAGTGTAGGATTGAGATATGGAAGTAGTTTTGGAAATTCGTACTTATGAGTACGAAAAGTACTAAATTTGGTTCAATTTGGATTTGAGCGAACGGCTAGAGCTGGAATCTTGAAGTTTGGAATTAAGATTACTGTTGGGGTGTAGGATTGAGAAAGTTTTGGTAATTCGTACTTATATGTACAAAAAGTACTAAACGGTACTATATTTGGTACAACTTGGATTTGAGCGAACGATTAGAGCTAGAATCTTGAATTTTGGAGTTAATATTACTGTTGGGGTTAGTTTTGGAAATGCGTACTTAGTTTTGGAAATGCGTACTTAGTTTTGGAAATGCGTACTTATGCTTACAAAAAGTACTACATTTTGTACAATTAGGATTTGGGTGAAATTATAGCGCTGTAGTGATGTGTAGGCGTGACGAAAATCGAACAAAAGTGGTACGTATTAGTACACAAAATGTTTCCACCATTCTATATTATATATTGTTTATTTGTTTTGTATATTTAACGCATACGAAGTAGCGGGCACTTTGCTAGTTATTTTATATTTGATTTTCTACCTCACCTTTGAACTTTTCAGAAATTCTATTTATAACAAAAATATAAAAGTTCATTTGCAATAGGGTGTGTGTAGGTATGGTGAATGATATGTGTGGGTATGGCGTGTAATGCTGTTGTGCATTTTCCGAAATCCATGCGGATGTTGGGAACCTGGGAAATTGCTTCTCATCATGGGGAGGAGTAGTTTCCATAGAATCTTTGATACTGGCAACAAGAGGATTACAGGCCTGTCTGATTACCTTTGCTGGCATCAGTAGCGATATACGGAAGATGGGCTTACCCAAGGGAAATGACGGGTTGTCAGGTTTATAAAACAAGCGGTATGTATACTAGGGATATAACTTTTTGTACTTTTTTGCAAATATCAAAAATACCACCACATAGCCGTGTAGAGCATGCAAAACTATTATGAAATACGGTGTCAATTTTTGTCTATCGCGAAAAAAGTTTCCGCACAAAATGCATTGAAGTTCGGTAATGCATTTTTTAATTTTTTCTGTTATAACAACATATTTTATTTTCATTAAAATTTTTATTTTTTTGTAATCTAATTTAAAATCATTGTCAAAGCGTTCTGGACCAATTTTTTTCTCAAATCGCGACATTTTGGAGCATATTAAGAACTTTTGACACAATTGCAATTTTTGGTTTTTCTTTATAAACTCGTGAATTGTATGTTTATATTTTTTGTACCTATCGGACAAGAGCATATGGTGCCAAAAACAGACCGTTTTTAATGACTTTGCTTGACACCGTATTTCATAATAGTTTTTCATGCTCTACACGGCTATGTGATGGTATTTTTTTTTTTTTTTTTTGGTTATAGCCCTAATGTACACATTAGGTAACTAAACCTCGACAGTCCCAAACTTTACATACATTCCATGTATGGGTCACTATAGTCAGGCTCAAGCGAAATTGGTCTGTACTGGACAGGATGGTGTATATGGTGGTAAGTCCTCCTCCTTCGCTTATTCTACGATCCTTTAGCAAAACATTGTAGCCATCGCAACGTTGCAAACTATAGGTAACGGCGAGCTTTGTTGCTTGGATCGTGCATTTATTGTTGTTGGGGAGTCTGCAGCGGTGTCTCGTATGGAGACACGCTGGGATATGCTCTGGCTCAGCAAGCAACAACATAACTCCGATTGCATTAGTCCTGCATATGACTAAGATCTGCGCAGCCTCGGATTTGCACCCATTCCATACATCCATTATATGTCATAGAAATTGACACATGGCTTATGCGAATCTGACAAACAGAACAGATTAGGTGACATAATTATGTATTTACCCTCCACCATAAAATAGTTTTAATTACAATGGAATAATTAGTATCCTTTCACAATTTTAGGTAGGAAAATTTTTCGACTACGGATACCACAAATGCTTTAATCATCTAATCTAAAAAATACGTTCTGCCAGGTGCAAGGTACCACCTACGGGGCTAGGTAAAAGTGTGGACCAATATTTAAAATTTTTGGTGCAGAAGTTGTATAACTGCAGGTAAAATTAAAAGTCAAATTATGGTTAGACCCGTCATACAACGTAGATAGATAACACCTTCAAAATACCGAAAATCGGGAGGTACGGTTTGGTGGAGAACTTTCGTGTCCACAGAGACTCTCAAATGTAGGTAAAATTCCTCAAATACCGAAAATCGGGAGGTACCGTTATATGGGGGCTATACCAAAACATAGACCAATGTTGACGATTTTTTGTGGAGAAGTGTCGTGACCAAATGTCGGTTAAAAATTTTAGCTAAAACCCTCAAAATACCGAAAATCGTTAGGTACCGTTATATGGGGGCTACACCAAAACTTAGACCTACGTTGACGATTTTTAGTAGAGACGTTTTGTGACCACTGAGAACCTCAAATGTCAAACTACACCTAGTTCGGTTAAAATTGTAGCTGAAATCCTTAAAATACCGAAAATCGGGAGGTACCGTTATATGGGGGCTATACCAAAACATAGACCAATGTTGACGATTTTTGGTGGAGAACTTTCGTGATCACTGAGACCCTCAAATGCCAAATTACAGCTAGTTCGGTTAAAATTGTAGCTAAAATCCTCAATATACCGAAAATCGGTAGGTACCGATATATGGGGTTATACCAAACCATGGACTTATGTCAACAATTTTAAGTGGAGAAGTTTTGTAACAACCGTGAACCCCAAATGTCAGAGGTACCGTCATATGGGGTCTATACCAAAACATGGACCAAATACCAAAACACTGAGAACATCAAATGTCAAATTACAGCTAGTTCGGTTAAAAATTGTAGCTAAAACCCTCAAAATACCGAAAATCGGGAGGTACCGCCATATGGGGGCTATACCAAAACCAAAAAATTGTGGCTAAAATCCTCAAAATGCCGGAAATCGGGAGGCACTGTTATATGGCGGCTATCCCAAACATAGTCCTATGTTGACGATTTTTGGTGGAGAAGTTTCGTGACCACTGCGAATCACAAACGTCAAATTGCAGCTAGTTCGGTTAAAATTTTAGCTAAAATCCTCAGAATACCAAAAAGCAGGAGGTACCTTTATATGAGGGCTATACCAAACCATGGACCTATGTTAACGATTTTTGGTGGAGAAGTTTTGTGACCACTGTGAACCTCAAATGTCAGATGTACCATCATATGGGGCCTATACCAAAACATGGACCTAATACCAAAACACCGAGAACCTCCAATGTCAAATTACAGCTAGTTCGGTTAAAAATTTTAGCTAAAACCCTCAAAATACTGAAAATCGGGAGGTACCGTGGCAAAAATCCTCAAAATACCGAAAATCGGGAGGTACCATTATTTGGGGGCTATACCACAATATGTACCTATATTCACGATTTATGGTGGAGAAGTTTCGTGGCCACTGAGAACTTCAAATGTCAGATTGCAGCTAGTTCGGTTAAAAATTGTAGCTAAGATCCTCAAAATACCGAAAATCGGGAGGTACCGTTATATGGGGGCTATACCAGAACATTGACCTATGCCTATAACTTTTGGAATTTAAGTTTTTGATCCCTAGGAACCCTATATGTAAGGGCCAAACTTAGAACTCTGCGTGTTACGTGTGCGTTCAAAAATACAAAAACAAAATACATGTATTTCAATTTAAAATACATGTATTTTGTTTTTGTATTTTTGAACGCACACGCAAAACGCAGAGTTATAGGTTTGGCCCTAAAATAATGGCAATTTCGGCTTCAAAATGTGAATAAAAACGTCAAAATACCTGAAATTGGGCGGTACCGTTGGAAGGACGTACACAGGTCTACTCAGAATTTTACCCTGATCAAGAATATATATACTTTGTACGGTCGGAAATGATTATATCAATGCGTTATAAACGGAAAAACAAACTTAATATACCCTCCATACTATGGTGGAGGGTATAAAAAAGCATATGCTTAAACATTGTAAAAATTAAAATAATTTCAGTTATTTTTCCTTAAATTAAAAAAAAAAATCATTTAAATTTCGCCTACTGTTTAAATACAACAAAGACCATGTCCTAACGCGGCTTTAGTTCGTCATTTAGTCATATAGACAACCATTCGGTAAGCCATAGTAAATGCTAAGTGAAACAAAAGATGAAAATAAAAAAAACACACACACAACAACAACAATTGCTACGATCTGCTATGAAAACACAGAAAAAAATGTTTAAATAATATTCATAAAAAAATGTGAATCCTCTGCGAGTAAATGAAACGAATTGTGTGCATACATTGTTAAGCGCAGTTATTGTTTTCTAACAGTCCCTTAACAAGGGAATCGCTAACGTATCATACGCACATTTACAACAGGCTTCACATAACCATAAACGACACCATCACCCCATCCCGCCTCAATTCGTCGAACGGAATGAAAAAATCATCTTAAGCTCAATGCCAACCGCTGCGACCCACGACAACGAATACGGTCGTTGGCGTCCCTGTCCCTTTTGGTTTTGGCTCATAAACTAATTTACATATTTGTATCAATGTGTCGCTGTGTGTTGTCGTGTGTATTAGGGTGAGTTTTTTTTAGAAGGCATATAATGACCATTCTTTGTGTAATCTATAAGGGCGGAAACAACTAAGCCAATAAATTCCAATCATTTGCTTAACTTTAGATTTATTGAAAACCCACCGCCAAATATGCCATGGAATTTGTCATTATCAAAAGACATTTTTTAAAATCTAAAAAAAAAAATATTTTTCAACAGTCTATAGGAAGAAGTGAGTGCAATCAATCACCTGAATGACTGATTAATAACTAATGCTGGCAAATGCTTACTTTCTCAAAGATACATCAAATGGTCTCTCCCAATATGTTGAATTTAAAGCAGGGAATATAAGAGCTATGTGGTCTATAGGAAATTGGAACATATTTTACGAAATCGGGCATGTAATAAAAGCTGAAAACCGAAAATGACCAGCTAAAAGAAATTGATGTGAACTTTTTTAAAAGTCTAATACCGGGCTGTCAGTTCAGCCGTAGTAAGACTTAGTTTTCAAGCGTTTGCCGTGATAAAGGATGCTTATGCCATGATGAACTTCAGTACCGTAAATACACAATGACATATGGATTCGAAAACATAAGCACATAAAAATAACTTCAAACCCATTGATGACAAAGATATGACCACAACAGTCTAAGGACAATATGTCATGGAGGTAAAGGAATATCCAATCTACATATAGGCAAAGATACTTTGGCGGAACAAATCGAACAATTACTAGGCCTCCTGGAACAAAATATGGCCCTAAGTGTCATTCAAGTTGTGATTTTGCTGAGCCCGATGATAGTTTATCTGAGGACGAACTTGTAACCACAATTGTCCCAGCGACCGAAGTTGTCAATAAACTGACCTGGGCCCCAGTAGAAAACACCAACCTTATATAGCCGATATTCTATCGAGAGTTTCGAGGTTGGATGCAATTAAGGAAGGAACCCCGACAACCATGATAGTTTATCTGAGGACGAACTTGAAACCAAAATTGTCCCAGCGACCGAAGTCGTCAATAAACTGACCTGGAACCCAGTAGAAAACACTAACCTTATATATCCGATATTCTATCGAGAGTTCAGAGGTTGGATGCAATTAAGGAAGGAACCCCGACAACTAATTTAGGACTCGTGTTAAAATGTAGTTTTCGTCCTATTAGAGTACGAATTTTCCAAAATTGTTTCGTACATCCGCCCTAAACACCAAAAGTGTAAAGTACAGGCCGCATTTATTATCCTACCCGGTACATCCGCCCTAAACACAAAGTATAAAGTACAGGCCGCATTTATTATCCTACTAGGTCAACAATTTGGGGACGACCGCTATTGCTTTTGGTGAGAAACGGTTCAGATTTTATATATTTACGCCCGATTTAAATTTTTTGATGCCCCAAGCATCCTACTTCGGTTCAATTTTAATGAGATTTGAATTTTGTGACGGAAGTTGGTCTAGAAATAGGCTTACCAAATTACATCTAATTGATTCAGATTGATGTAGCTCCCATATATATTCTCGACCGGTTTCATGTAGGTTATGTAGGTTATGCATCAAACACTCAATGTCTGACCAATATTGATGAAATTCGGAAAATGTAAAAATAACAAACAAGTGAAAAATTATCAGTCGGCTTTGCCGACAGAGATATAACCTCAGCCTATGTGAATTGAGACTTTCAGCTACGGTCAGATCGATTAGGGATATTTTCAGTATCTTGTGGCCTTTTCGATAAACATCGCGCGACCAGTATGCCAGTAAGCATGGACTTGTCCACGGTAAACTGGACCACAATACATCGGTATACATTTCTAAAGGAGGTTAAGGTCTCAAACAGACCTTAAACTCCACTTAGACACAAATGTTGAGCTTTTGTGGGGCAGGTACCCTAAGGTACCTAGATTTTGGAAGTTAAACCAAATTTGTTCAAGAGATATCGTGCATACCATTGAAGTGAACTTTTTTTAATTATTCGTGAACTTTTTTTTATTTTAGAAGTTGTAGTGGTATGCAAAATATGGCGAAGGCCAATTTTTGTACCAAATCGGTTGATCAGTTCGAAAGTTATCATGCTCTCCAGCCCCTACATATGTTTTCTCAAGAACTATGGACTTGCCCCTGAAAACAATTTTAGCGTCGTAATTGAGACAGCGAATGCAAGTTGCTTCAACTAAAATTAAAGTGATTCGAGAGCAGGTCTTAAAGTGAACTTGTCCGAAATTTTGTGTGCCACGTATCCGAAGGAGTGGACACATATAGTCCATATTCGAACGTGATCTATATCTGGTAGATATATTAGGATGTATAAAGTATGGACAAAATCGGTCACTCCATTTAAGTGTTGTCGTGCGAACAATTTTTCCGAACATTATTGAACTTTTGTGGGGGAGGTATCTGAAGGTGTTGACCATATGGCTTATCTTCGAAGTTAAACTATGTTTGGACAATATATTATGAAGGCCAAATTTTGGACCAATTCGGTGTATCGGTTCGAGAGTTATCTTGCACTTCAACCACTACACACGGTGTCATAGGGGGTTTTTTTGCACCTTTCAGCCTATATTCTCAGGAAGTATGCACTTGCCCCTTATGAAACTAGTACCGTCGTATGTGGGGCAGTGAATACAAGTTGTTCCAATGAAAATGAAAGCAATTCGACAGATGGTCCTAAACTGAACTTTTCCGAATTTTGGAACCTCATCTAAGTCTGGTAAAAATAGCATAATGTGCAAAACATGGACCAAATCGGTTACTTCCTTCAAGAGTTATGGTACTCACAAATTTTCCGAACATTTTCGAACTTTTGTGGGGGAGGTACCGGAAGGAGTGGACTGATATAACCCATTTTCGAACTTAAACTAAGTTTGGACAAAATATTACGAAAGCCAAATTTTGAACCAAATCGGTTCATCCGTTCGAGAGTTACCGTGCGCACCAGCCAGACAGACGGACGGAAATTACTCCATCGACTCTAAATTGTCTGAAACCATCTGGCAGGAAGAACGCTTACGCGACGATTGGATCCTGAGCTTCCTATGTACCGTCCACAAGAAAGGAGATAAGACTGTATGCTCCAACTATAGGGGCATAAGTCTTCTCCCTATTGCCTATAAGATAGTGTCAGGGATATTGTGCAAACGACTAAAGCCAATTGTCAACGAAATAATTGGACCATACCAATGTGGCTTTAAACCTAGCAAGTCCACCATTGACCAGATACTTACACTGCGGCAAATCCTAGAGAAGACCCAAGAGATGCAGATCGACACATATCACCTTTTTGTCGATTATAAACCAGCATTCGACAGTCCCCTCCGATCAAAGGTATTCCAAGCAATGTCTGAATTTGGTATCCCCGCAAAGCTCATCCGGCCTTGTAAGATGACTTTAACTGATACTAGGTCCCCAGTTAAAATTGGAAAGAACCTCTCCGATGAATTTTGTTCCAAAAGACGTTTCAGACAAGGAGACAGCCTTTCGTGTGACCTATTCAACATTTGCTGGAAAAGGTAATACGAGATTCAAATGTCAAAAGAAATGGCACAATTTACACCAATAGCCACATGTTACTTGCTTATGCTGATGACATAGACATCATGGGACGATCAGTAAAGGAAATAACTGATACCTTTAGGAAGGTCGAAACAGAATCTGCGAAAGTGGGTCTGGCGGTAAACGGCGAAAAGACCGAATTGATGGTGTCGACTCGCAAAGCGTCCATAAAGCTCGGACCAACTGTATAAGTTGGTACCTACAATTTTGAGGTAGTTAAAGACTTCGTCTACCTCGGCACTGCCATATACACAGTAAACAAGATCAGTTGTGAAATAAGAAGAAGAATTGTATTGGCCAACAGATGCTACTATGGTTTAAGTAAGCAATTTAAAAACAAAGCCACATCTCGTCAAACAAAAATAACGCTCTACAAAACACTGATACTACCCGTGCTGATGTATGGCTCCGAAGCCTGGGTACTTGCGCAAGCAGATAAGGCAGTGCTTGGTGTGTTTGAGAGGAAAATTCTTCGAAAGATCTACGGGCCGATTTGCGTTGACGGTGAATATCGACGTAGTATGAACCACGAGCTATATCAGCTCTACAAAGTCATGAATATAGTTAAACGTATCGAGATGCAACGATGGCTAGACCATATCATGAGGATGAGCGATGATGAACCCGCTAAAAAGGCGTATGAATACATGCAACATGGCGGTGCACGCAGAATCGGCAGGCCTAAGCTTCGATGGAGCATACAAGTGGACGAACAAAAAATCAAGCGAAAAACAGAGAGGAATGGTATTTTCTTAGTTCGGTCTATGGAACAAATGTTCTGTAATGGGCCAACTAAGTAAGTAATAAAAGTATCACGAGACGCCTCGCAGAAGATTTTACGTACGGTCCCTAAAGACACGAAATCGAAATAATTAATCTTGATTTAGGTGATTTTTTGCACTTTTACCCGAACCTTACTCAGCCAACACTATCTCTATTTATTTCAATACTCACCTTTCAAGTTATGGAATGGAAAGAATTCTCAAACTTAGTCCAAATAAATTTTATTTTAAATTATATTAATTTCTTATTTTCTTTTAAGCATAATTCTCGTATTTCCAACCAAATTTTATATCTACTTTAAACCGAACAACTAACAAATATGAATTTGTGGGCACATCTGCGCTAAAAATGTCTGTCAAGAGCCCTTCAAATGTTAAAAAGAAATTGCAACATTTTTCAAATTTGTGTTCAAAACACACAAGTTTTAGCATGTGATGTGGTCGCTCTTGACCTATTATAACTTTGTGTTTTTTTTGCGTATACGCAGGCAGACAGACAACATAACGATACGTTTTTGGTATGGAAATAACACAGTTTTTGTTCTCTGGCCTCCCACTCCATATTTGGCGCATTATTCACACACTGTCATACAATGAACTGGTTTTGCGTTTTTTACTGTTGAACGCAATAACATTTTGTCTGGATATCTTCCAAGGATGGCTTGGGCAATTTTTTGTTCTTGTATGTGTGCGTGCTTGTCCGTCCTTACGTCTTTTTATACAAGTTTTTTGTTTTGCCCATTTTGCATGTGAATGAAAAAAAAAAATATGGAAATAAAAAACATGAACAAGTTTTCAAATTGTATTTCTACGTTAGCTGGTACTTCATTTTACTGCCTAGCCTCCCGCACAAAATGTCCCGTTTCTAAAACACTTTATTACACACTTTGTTTCTTATTTTCCGCTCTTTTTATCACCGACAACTTCGTTGTCATCGTCATTTCAGTGCTTCAGTTTTTGCTTTTGTTACAGTTTTTTTTTCTTATTTTGTTGCTGCGTTCTTTAGTCCTGTAGCCTTAAACGAATACGTTTCAGTCTTGAAAGACATTTTCCCAAACTAGATTTTGTCATTTGCTAAGTATTCAATTATGTTTGAATTTTGTTAGAATAAAATGTTGTTTTCATTTCATTTTTTTCGTTTCGTTTGAATTGTTGAAATTCTTTTGTTGCTGGGAAATATTGCCCTGTAATGTTACCCAAAGGACTTGAGTGCGTTGATGATGGTGATTTGCCACATTTGGTAGTCACTCTCGCTGAAATTGGAAATCAAGAGAGACGATGGACCCCCAAAAGTGCCGTAAATTGTTTATTATTTCTTCGAAAACTCGACAAAAAGGAAAGAATATTTCATGGTCTTTTATGTAAATATAAAATGTTAGTTGCGACTTTTAAAATGTTTTGTTGAAGTTAAATTGTGAAGAGCTCATAAAATGTTTTTATTAATCTCAAACGGTCGCTGGTAAATGATGAATTTTATCATTGAAGTTATCGATGAATTAGAGAAGAGATATTGAATAGATATTTCCTGCAGATCTACGAACCCATGTTCTTTTGAAACGTCTACTTACGTTGGTAACGCGATACGAAACGTGTTTTCTATAATAAATCTTCGACCATTCAAGCGGACTTGTTCACTTGTCAATGTTTTGTGGAATGGATTTGTTTTGAATCAGGTTATTAAGATTAATGCACTGTTTCCCTAAGGTATTCAAAAGAAATTCAGTTTGGTTTTCTGTGTTTTTTATTCAAATTATGGATAGTATGGATAAGTCGAAAGAAAACGTATTCATTCTTCATACATTCTGGCTTAATCTTAGTGTTGTTATCAGAGTACGTAAAAATACTTTAAATAACATTTCCAATCGTTTCGTTTGGTATTTTCCATAGGAACAATACAAAACGAAACATAACCCTCGTTGGCCGAGCTCGCTGTTTAGTTTTGTTTTGTTTATATTCGTGAGTGCGAACAAAACGAAAAGCGAAAAGTACTCAACTCCACAAGAGCAGATAGAAAACGGAATAGTACTAAACACATGTGAATAAATCAAAAACGTTTGGTGGTTGATAAAATTCACTGTGGTATGCTGATTGGTGGTTGATAAAATTCACTGTGGTATGCTGATGCTATCTTATAGGGTTGTTAAGCAATCACATGTGTGTGTGTCTGAGTGTGTCATTGACAATACGCACGGCAAACGTTTCCCAAAAATACTTCTTGTTTCGGTGGTGAATGAAACAACTCGGCAAAGCATAACCGAAGTTACATTTCCGCAATCGTACGGTTTCCATCTTTTTACATTGAAAAGTTTGTGTTTTTGTTTTGGTTGTGAGAATGAAACGATTCAGAGAAGCTGAAAAGTTTGTGGCTTTGCGTGATTGGTACGGGAATCGTTTTGTTTTTTTCCGTTCATTGGTTGTTATTTTATGATTTTATTAAAAAAAAATATATATTAGTGGAGACAATTTTGTGTTGTTTACCACAGATCATCATTGGTTCCCCAGTTTTTTTCCGACAAAATTAACAATTGCTTCAACAAAATAACTTTTTACATCCAAATAAAATATGGTATCTATCCTATTTCGTTGTCAAATACGATCATATAGTTCAAGAATAGAAAGGTGTTCAAGTCTTTTTCATGGGTATAGTTGTACTTTTTAGCTCTTTTAGCTTAGCCAGCCATTAGTTCAACTCTATTAAGTGAACCAACAATTTTCTGAGCGACATTTTTGCAGAACATTTCGAAACTAAAACCGTCATCTTGTGGTAATTTTATAGCGGTTCTTAAAATAAAGGACGAAAAGGACATTGAAGGACGTGAATTAGAAGGTCGAAATGCTCTACAAAAATAATCCTCATACGATTTGATTGAAGATATGTTATCTCATAAATAAGCTAAAACAACACTTAACAAAGATATTCCGTTAATTTCAGATGCCTTACACGGTCTTCAGTAGAAACTTCATCACGCCATAACTCGGAAGTTATATATATATATATACTCATCAAAGGTTTTCAGCCCCAAAAGGAATTATGTCTACCCCAAAATTTCTTAAGCAACTTTCAATGCAAGGTGCTTACACCTGGGATGTTTTCGTGAAGGTCAATTTTGTAGAGAATTTTCATAGCTACAACATATTCTTTAGCCTCATTTCGATAAGACTTACGGTTTCCAAGCAAAATCGTGAAAACCTAAAAAACCCCTAACAATGTCAACTTGAACCTGCGATTTTTTTGATTTTTCTCATCTATGAACATTGTAGTCTCAGAATCCGGAAAAACTTCCTTCCATTTAAAGTTGCTTCAAGAGCACCGTGTGTATTTTGTCCAAATTTAGTTTAACTTCTAAAATGGCCCATATCGGTCCTTTTCTTAGGGTACCTCCCCCACAAAAGTTCAACATATGTGCCTGAATGCAGTTTAGGGTCTGTTCGAAAATCGGTTGGAAATATATACCAATGCTGTTCGTTGTGGTCCTGTTTACAGTCATGCTATGTTTTCCGTGGACAAGTCCATGCTTCCTGGCATACTGGTGCAAATGTCATACGATGAGCCATTGAAATGATATCTATCGAGAAGATATGACTCTCAAAATAATATCCACTTTCATAATGTCGTTCCATTTCTTCAAGTACCTCCTCCGCAATACTTTTGAACTTTAATCCTAATCCACATCTTCGTCGGCAAGTTTAAATGAACATGTTAATCTGTGATCTGATTTTTTTTTTTGGGTGAAAAATATTTAGTAATTTTGTAGAATATGCCCATTTTTTTAAATATTGGTTTTTACGGAAATGGAGGACAAAAAGTTCAAAATTGAAATTTTTAACTTAAAAAACGGACGTTTGTTGCTCAAAAAGTGAGCAAGTAAATTTAAAAAAAAAATTTAAATCGATCGACGAAGAACTACTTTTTTCGTCATTTCGATAAAAACACGTTTTTAGTTCCCATGCTACGTACAAAACGCAATAAATTGTTCCCTTCCAACGTTTATATCTCGGGCAATATTGTTTCAATCGACTTGACATTTTTACTTTAAAATAATTTTTTTTTGATTTTCTGAAATGTACAAGTGTTGTTCTACCTTTAAAGGTCGTACTTATTGTCTTATCGATGAGAACATTTTACCAGTTCATTTATATGGCTAAAAAAGTAAACCTACAAAAAATTTTAAAAATCGGGTGAATTTTCATATAAGTCTTTATTATAGAGCCCAAATTACCTAAAATTAGCCAAATATACTTTTGAAGCTATATCAAAATCTTACCCGATTTTCATAAATTGTTGTAGGATTCGTTTTCTAGCAACAGCCATGAACTGGTAAAAATTTGATTGGGCAAATCCTTGACCCCCGTACATTACATATTAACATCTTATAAACCTTTAATGGTATTTGATATACTGTAATACGTTAATGTATTTTATTATGTCTTTTAAATTATTTATCTGAATAGGCACTAAACGACTTCAATTAACTAAATACCTGCAAAACGAAGAATAATTCGTCCACGAACGCATATTGGACTCGTATCGCATAATTCCAATCGAAAATTCTGTACTGCTACGTGCAATCTAAGTCTGGCAATACAGACTACGACTCATAGAATCCAAATCCTACTCGCAGTACTCTTTGAGACTTCGAAACACACGTTTAGGTTTGCCAAAACATGGTCGAATAAATATTTCAGAAAACAATATCAGAAACCAATCGCAAACTTGTAGCTAAGTCCTGTCAAAATACTATAAGTCGAAAAAAGTCGATCGCGATTTTCTTAACAAATATTTTTACAATTTAAAACTTCTCCTAACTGCTACTTACATAATTTCGTTTTTAAATAATTTAATGAAATCAGAAGGATTTTGTGGATACTTCGGTATTGGTTGGCACTTAGGCCTTCTACTCTCAAATTAAAAAAAAATATAACTATACATTTAAAAATTAAGCAAAGAAATAATTTAAAAATTAAGAAAAAAATCGTTTGGAGTTATGTCCGCGATTTTTTTGGGTGTTATATGCGCTTTGTTTCATGGACATAAGTCCCAAAGAATTTTGGGAGTTATGTCCGCAAAGCGCAGCGGACATAACGTCCAAAATAATTTTGGGAGTTATGTCCGTGGGAGTTATGTCCGGGCACCATGCGATAATACGACGATAAAATAGTGAAAAACCAACGGTTATGTCATATCAGTTATGTCATGTACGCCTATACCTTGTTTTCAGTTAAATATCTGCCAATAGTGACTTCAAAAAATTTTTTCAAAAGTTATGAAAAATAAAAACTTTAAAAGGTTTTTGTGCGGAAGATTTTTTATCGAATCACTTTATAATTAAAATTTTATGTAACACTATGCAACTTCTAGTATGCATTTTTTGAACGTACATATTTAGAATAAAAAACCCTAGTAGGGTTTTGTCCTGTCAGATCCAGTTCGGATTTTATGGCCTCATCTAAACCGGGCTAATTCTACACTTTTTTGCATTTATCAGGCCTTTATCTCAGAAACGAATAGGAATTTGGCCTTGCTGTCTTTAGCAATATTGTAGCCCAAAACTAGTACAACTTATCTTTTGAAAAAACCAAATAAGAAAAACTACATCTAGGGCATCAAAATCTATAAAATATAGAAAATTTTACATAATTGCTGAAATTCTGGTCAGTATCAGCTAAACTATTAGGAGTTGAACCAAGTAACCTTTTGCAAAAATCGTCCAAATAAAGTTCTCAACAATTCTTTAGAATATTCTGAAACACTAAACTGCTTACTTCATGTTGTTTCAGCGGTATTTTGCATCATATCTTTTACAACACGTATTTCAAACACAGTTCACACCAACAGTTTATTCTCGCATTTCGGATTTCACCGCATTATTGACATTTTTATTAAATCGTCGTTGAAAATTTTACTGAAAACAACGGCATAGAGGCATTTTACAACAATGACAGTTGTGTATTACATTCCAGGGAATATTTTTCCAAAATAAAATATTCAGAAAAATTAACGCTTTTGAAGATACGGTGCGAAATGTATAAAAATTGTGGAATTTTTGCATATATTTTGAAATTTGAGACAATAAATGTAGTTTTTCGATTTCATTTTTCTTCAAATATTTTATTCTTGTCCTTATCTACAAATTTACTTCAGATGTCAGAAGAAGATTCGCATTGGTTTCAGAGATATAACCCCGAATTTCTTTAAAAACCTCAATATTTAACCATGTTTAGATTGGGCCATAAAATCCGAGCTGGATCTGACACAACAAAACCCAACTAGGGCATCATGTCGTTTGGGTCTCTAATTTCAAAAAATCCTCAGTTCGAATTGTTTGCACAAGATCACCTTAAAAATGTTGCACAGTGTAATCTTATGTAGAAACTTATCCCGCTATGATACAGGGATTTGAGGGTGTAAAAAAGTCATAACCCTATTTTGGCAACAATAATCCACCGAAATGGCTAATATTTGGTATTTAGTATTTTTGGGGGTATAAAACTTTCCCCCAGAAACTTGTCGGTACAGGTCCACGCCTTAGTATAGCCCCCATAGTACGGTACCTCCCTATTTCCGGTATTTTGAAGGTTGTGTCCTCAATATTCCACCGAAATGGCTGAAATTTGGTATTTGGTCTTCATTTGGGGTACTAAACGTTCCATATGAAATTATAGGTCACCGCCTTAATATAGCCCCCATAGAACGGTACCACCAGATTTTCGGTATTTTGACAGATTTAGGCTCATTATCACAACGAAATGGCTAAAATTTGGTACTTAGTCTTCGTTGGGGGTATAAAACCATCTCCCAGAAATTTGTCGGTATAGATACACGCTTTGACGTAGGGGATGGAAGATACCAAGGAACGGTCCTGACCGGTTTTAACATGGCAAAGCCCAGGATTTATCTTGGTCCCTCTTTCATCCCAAGTGGACACTGACCTCCCCGTGGTGTCACCTGGGGAACTGCCTTTAACACCCGTTAAAGGTAGTGAGCTAACATGTGCCGCGCGTTCACCCATAAGAACGTTAAAAACTTGGGTTTGGGCGTCGGGTTAGTAACCCTCCCCTAGAAAAAACAGCCTACTATGAAAAAACGAAAGAAAAGAAAAACAAACCCCTCTAAAGTTGACGAACCCCGCAAACGTTTTAAGGACCATGATCTGCGAATCTGCACCTGGAATGTTCGCACTCTTTATAGAGAAGGTGCAGTCTTCGCATTGGCAGACGTACTTGAAAAGTACAAGACCGATATTACTGCCATACAGGAAATACGATGGATTGGGAAAGGCGTCACAACAACACCTAAAGGTGACGCACTGTATTATAGCTGCCATGACGTAAAGCATGAGTTTGGTTGTGGATTCGTAGTTAGTCGGAGACTAAAACATCTTGTATCCAGCTTCACTCCAGTGAATGAAAGACTTGCTGCAATTCGAATAAAAGCTAAATTCTTCAACATCAGCTTTATCTGCGCTCATGCTCCCACTGAAGAAAAGGATGAACAGACCAAAGATATATTTTACGAGCGCTTAGAAGAAACATATGACCGTTGCCCTGCCCATGACATTAAAATCATTCTAGGCGATTTTAATGCCAAAATTGGAAAGGAGAATATCTTTGGCCCAACAGTCGGGAAATTCAGTCTCCACAGTGAAACATCTGACAATGGTATGAGACTGATAGACTTTGCAGCTGCAAAAAACATGGTAGTTAGCAGTACCAGATTTAATCATCTCGATATTCATAAGGGCACCTGGCTGTCTCCAGATCAGAAAACAAGAAACCAAATTGATCATGTTGTGATAGATGGAAGACATTCATCGAGCGTGTTGGATGTACGATCGTTCCGAGGCGCAAACATTGATTCGGACCACTACCTTGTTGCAGCAAAGGTACGCACCCGCTTAAACGTAGCAAACAAAGTACGAACAGACACAACACGAAAGTTAGACATCGGTAAGCTGCAATCACAACAGATAGCCACAGCATATTCCACTCAACTAGCCCAATTGCTTAATCAAAGCCCTCCTCATCCCGATAACATATCAGCGCAATGGCAAAGCATTGCCCACTCCATGCAAACAGCCGCAAAATCCATACTTGGATACCAGAGACCTCCACCAAGGAATCCATGGTATGATGAGGAGTGTCGTGCTGCCACCGAAGAGAAAAATGCGGCATATAAGGCTACTTTACAATCTGTAGCAACGCGTAGCGCACGAGAGAGATACAGGGAGAAAAGGAGAGAGGAGAAACGTCTTTTCCGCAGGAAAAAGAGAGAGATGGAAAAGCGGGAGTGTGAAAAAATCGAGATGTACAGGAGCCAGAATGAAGTCCGAAAATTCTACCAAAGAGTCAAGCATCAAACTGATGGCTTTGGTACAGGCACATCCTCCTGTAGAGACCAGCAAGGTAATTTGGTAACTGATACAGATAGTGTACTCAGGATATGGAAAGAACATTTTTCAAATCTGTTGGTATCCAATAGCAGCGAAGACGACGAAGATACCACAGTCCCAATCCCAGAAGATGGTATTGAATGTATACCGCCCAGCCAAGATGAGGTAAAGACAGCAATAAACCGGCTGAAGAATAATAAGGCAGCAGGGGCCGATGGCTTACCAGCCGAGCTGTTCAAAACCGGAGGCGACACGCTGATAAGGTGTATTCATCAGCTAGTTAGCACCATCTGGCAGGAAGAACGAGTACCCGACGATTGGAACCTGAGTATCCTGTGCCCCGTCCACAAGAAGGGAGATAAGACTGTATGCTCTAACTATAGGGGCATAAGTCTACTCCCTATTGCCTACAAGATCGTGTCAGGGATATTGTGCGAACGACTAAAGCCAATGGTCAACGAGATTATTGGACCATACCAATGCGGCTTTAGACCTGGCAAGTCCACCATTGACCAGATATTTACCCTGCGGCAAATCCTGGAGAAGACCCAAGAGATGCAGATCGACACCTACCACCTTTTTGTCGATTATAAAGCAGCCTTCGACAGTCCGCTGCGCTCAAAGGTATTCCAAGCCATGTCTGAATTTGGTATTCCCGCAAAGCTCATCCGGCTTTGTAAAATGACTTTAACTGACACGAGGTCCTCAGTTAAAATAGGAAAGAACCTCTCCGAAGAGTTTGGTACCAAAAGAGGTTTCAGACAAGGAGACAGCCTTTCGTGTGACCTCTTCAACATCCTGCTAGAAAAGGTTATATGAGAGGCAAACGTCAAAAGAAGTGGCACAATCTACACCAACAGTCACATGTTACTTGCTTATGCTGATGATATAGACATCATGGGTCGATCAGTAAAAGAAGTAACTGATACCTTTATAAAGGTCGAAGGAGAATCTGCTAAAGTGGGTCTGGCGGTAAACGGTGAGAAGACCAAGTTGATGGTGTCGACGCGCAATGCGTCCATTGAGCTCGGACCGACTGTGGAAGTTGGTTCCTATAATATTGAGGTAGTAAAAGACTTCGTCTACCTCGGCACCTCCGTCAACACAACAAACGACATCAGTTGTGAAATAAAAAGAAGAATTGTATTGGCCAACAGATGCTACTTTGGATTAAGTAAGCAGTTTAAAAACAAAGCCACATCTCGTCAAACAAAAATAACGCTCTACAAAACACTGATACTACCCGTGCTGATGTATGGCTCCGAAGCCTGGGTACTTGCGCAAGCAGACATGGCAGTGCTTGGTGTGTTTGAGAGAAAAATTCTTCGAAAGATCTATGGACCAATCTGCGTTGACGGTGAATATCGACGTCGCATGAACCACGAGCTGTATCTGCTATACAACGACATGAATATTGTTAAACGTATCGAGATGCAGCGATTGCGTTGGCTAGGCCATATCATAAGAATGAGCGATGATGAACCCGCTAAAAAGGCGTATGAATACATGCCACATGGCGGTGCACGCAGAATTGGCAGGCCAAGGAATAGATGGCGCAAACAAGTGGATGATGAGATGACAAGGCGCGGTATTCCAGTGTGCAAAGCAACAAATAGAGAGGAATGGAGATCTCTTCTTAGTTCGGCCTATAGAACAAATGTTCTGTAATGGGCCAGCTAAGTAAGTAAGTAAGTAAGATACACGCTTTCATATAGCCCCTATAGAAACATCCGATTTTCGGTATTTTGAAGGTCGTGGCCATAGCAACCCACCGAAATTGTCTTTAACGTCGTTCTTACTTGTTTTGTATACCCTCCACCATTAGTCCGGTCAAAATAGACATTGAAATAGCAAAAATTCCCACAAAGCTGAATTTTGGTGGAGAGCTAGGGTTTGCCATTAGAATCAACGTCTCAAAAGTCCCCATCGATCCCATGTGTGCAAAAAAAATTATTCGGGGTCAAAGGTCAAATTTTAAGGGTTTTTAGGTTTTCGGATTTATTTTTTTAGTAACGGTTGATCTGATCAAAATGTGACTAAAGTAAATATTGTAGACAGAAAAATTATCTAGAAGTTTGACCATTATAATTTTTTTCCTAGAAGGAACCATTCTTGAGATATAGCTGTTCTAAAAAACACATGATTTTTATGCACTTATAAGGGAAATATGCACATATTCAGACAAACCGGCTAAAATAAGCGAGTAATCTGGTTTGTCCCCCAAAAAAATATATATTTTCTTGAAGAGCGAAATTATAGCTATCTGCTAAAAAAATTCCAACAAAATCGGAGCGTGTTTAGTAGAGTTATTCAATGTTAGAGTCATTTTATGCAAAAATAGCCCATTTAACCCACATGTATAATCGAAAGCCCAACGGGAACGACCCCAACGAAAACTCTCCGATTTTTTTCACGTTTTGTCCGAAGATAGGGTGTGTTGCGCTGATTACGGAAATGTATAATTTTCAACGGTTGCTGATCCGGTTCGCCGGTTATTCGACCCGAAAGGCCAAATTTAAAAAACGGGTTAGACCCGGTTCTACAGAACCGATTACTGCAAAGTGGATATCGTTTGAAAGCTTACGAAAGTATCTAACACATAGTGTCGTTACTTTAACCGGTTCGCCTCATAATGCACTTAGGCGGCTAATTTTTTATTTGACTTTTAGATCGCGATATCTCGAAAATGGTAAGTCTTTTTTAAGAACCATAAAGTCCACTCTTGTAGACAATTATTAAATCTACAACTTTTACTTTAGCCGGCTTTTGCTAAGTCTTACCGTTTTTGAGAAAAAATAAAAAAACTGAATAATGCCTCCAAAAATGACCTTTGACCCCGAATAACTTGTTTTGCACACATTGGATCGATGGGGACTTTTAGGACGTTGCTTCTAATGGCCAACCCTAGCTCTCCACCAAAATTCAGCTTTGTGGGAATTTTTGCTATTTCCCCCTTATACGCATATCTATTTTGACCGGACTACATAGTATGGCAGGTATATTAAGTCTGTTTTTCTGTTTGTAACACATCGAACTAATCATTTGCGACCATATAAATTATATATATTCCTGATCAGCATAAAATTCTAAGACCCCTTTCCATATGCAGGTCAAGTTCGAAGATGAGCTATATCGGACCATGTATAACGCTACCTACCGATTTTCGGTATTTTGGGGATTTTAGCTACATTGTTGACCGAATCACCAGTAAAGTAAGTTCACGTTTTGGGTTCCCAGTGTTCACAAAATAACATCACTAAAGACCGTCAAAATAAAGATTTTAGCTACAATTTTTAACCGAACTACCTGTAATTTAATAGTTGAGGTTCCTAGTAATCACAAAATATCTCCACCTAAAACCGTCAACATGGGTTCATGTTTTGGTATAGCCCCCATATTTTAGCTACAATTTTTAACCGATGTCTGCAATTTAACATTTGAGGTTCCCAGTAGTCACAAAATATCTCTTCCAAAACCTGTAAACACAGGTCCACGTTTTGGAACAGCCCCCAGATTTTAGCTACAATTTTCGACCAAACTTTTTGTAAGTCGACATTTGAAATTCCCAGTGGTCACACAAGGTCCATGTTTTTTGTATAATGCCCCTATATAAATTGTCAACATATTTTGGTATAGCTCCCATATAACGGTGCCTCCAAATTTTCAATACTTTTGACCGAACTATCTGTAATTCGAAAAACTGTCAACATAGATCCATGTTTTGGTAGAGTCCCCATATAACGGTACCTCCCTGTTTTTTGGATTTTAGATACAATTTCTCACCCAAGTATCTGCAAATCGACATGTGAGGTTCCCAGTTCTCCACCAAAAACATAGGTCCACACTTTGATATAGCCGACCGATTGAATACATTTATTATGTTTTTTTACCTTATTTAGGTATCAGTGGTCACAAAATATCTTCGACTAAAATTGTGGACAGGAAAGAAAATAATTATTCCGTATTATTTCGGAATATTTTATGATGGAGGCTATAAAATGTTCGGCCCGGCCGCTTTTTTACTTGATTTTTTTTCATAGGGGAATACTGTACTTCCTAAGATAATGGCTTCGAATATATAGACCACTTCTTCGTACGTCTCTTGGGCTAAAGTGTTTTGTAGTCTTTGTATATCTCAGTCGACAAAACTGACTGATATTTTGTCACTTGCTCTGTATTCGTTTGTGAAACGATTTTGCTTGTACCGAAGACATCAGTTCATATTTAACGCGTTTTAATAATCCTTACACTTTATTATGAAATCTATACATATTCATTAGTTCACTATCACCGCTTTCAATTTCGTCTGATTGTTTATCTGTTAATGGTGTGAAGAAAAAAATAAATTAATTTAACTTTCTTAGTATTAAGGATATGTTGCATACGTGCTGCAACATATGTATTTATGTACATGTATTATACAGATAAATTTAGAAAAATAATTTTATGCTAAATAGACATAAGAATTAATGTTAGACGTAAGTCGTATGAAAATATTTAAAGTTCTGAATCTAAATAAAATTGAATTGAATTGTTAATGGTGTATCGTCTTATTTTACCCATACAATAGGGTGAGCAACAAGTTATAAATTGACGTTCGTCTGTGGCCTGCAGGCAGCGTATTAATTTTACGATAATAACATATTTAATGAAACACCACCACAAGGAAATAAATTTCCCCCGTATTTTAAGGGAAGTTCTATTGCTGAATAAAGAGAACCCAATAAAAGAGAGTAATAGACGGCTGAGAGTGAAACGCCAGGGGATATTTTAAAAAACTCTTATACGCAAAAATAAAGGCCATTGGAAGGATTCGGTGCGCAGGACTTGAATATTGAAATGGGAACAAGTGTCTTAACGAGTACAAGAGAGCCGACTTAGTTTATGGAGAGCGAGAAAAACTTCTAAAGAAAACAATGTAAAAACACGAACATTTTCGCAAGAGAGGTGAATATTTAAATTTGGCACAAATTAGGAAAAACAAAGCACAATAATGTGTTTTTGTGTGTGCAAACAAATTATTTAAATTTTTGTGTATGGCAATTGAGAGGAGAATAGAATGATGGATTACTATTGCAAAATTAATGGGGTTTTTTTTATTGCCAAACAATAATACATTTAAAATTTTTTTCTAAATTAATTTAATGTATTTTGTTGTCCTTGTTAAAATGGTATCACTGCGAAATAAATGGCAACAACACCTTTATGGCTATTTGGTGTCAGTTTAAGAGTTTTCTTGATTTAATTTTAATGCCAAAATTGATTTTTGCATCTATACAATTTTTATTTATTTCATCTTTTCATGTTAAATGTTATCCCTTGTTCCTTTTCCCTTACTACAAAAATGTTGGGATAGGTTTGTTTATTTTCTTCTCACCTCTGGTGTTGTGTTAAAAATACCCTTATTGCTTTGAAAAAAGGATATTTATAAAAGAGTCCTGTATAAACTCTAAACATAAGTAGATGGAAAACAATTATGTAAGGGTGTGTGTGTCTACATGTGGTATTGTAAAGGAATGTTGGTAAGGATATTTAAATGTTTCCAATTAAATTTTACTCACGGTTTCTTGTTTTTGGGATTTCTATCTTCTGAGGGATATTTCTCTTTGAAGGGATTTATTTTTCTTATTGGTTTCATGCTAAGGATTTCGTATTGGATTATTGGGCTCTCGCGGTCTTGCTTTGCTCTGTCTCTCTCCCGCTCTTATTTTGCCTATGAAAATTATTATGATGTTTTAGAATATTTAGCATTTAGCTGAGAGCAAATGTTCTGGTTACACTTTTGCTCCCTTGCTCCTGTCCCCACTCAAACACAACCATGGTGTTGGTGGAAAAGGACCGTGCTCGTCGTCGTGTGTTTTGTTATTGATGTGCGACGATAAAATTTTCGCACTTGGCCAATGCTCAGTTTTGTATTCGTATCTGAACGTAACGTTACGTCGTTAAGCAGGGGTACGCAACGCTTTTTTCTGTCCCACACAAAAACCCAACCATGAAAAACGGTGTGCAATAAAAAAATAAATAATAAAAAATAGAATAGGAAAGAAAAAAGTGTGAATAATTTCGGAAAATTACATGTGCAACAAAGTGTTAAAAATTAAAAAAAAATGATTAAATGAAATTTGTGCATCTTCCAGGAAATAAAAAAAAAATCCTTTAACCTAAATTTTGAAAGAATTTATGTGAATGGATATTATAATCACTACTAGTGAGTAGCTGTGGGTAAACAGAAAAAAAGCCTTCTTCTCATAAATGAAAGAAATAATTTTAAGACCAAAAAATATCACCTAAAAGGTGTTTGCCCTTTGCGAAAAAAAACAATGAAGTGTTCATTTTGGTTTAATTCAAATTTATTTGCGTAAACATTGACGTGTTCACAAGAAATATTCTTGGCACGTTGTTGGTACGCATAGCACGCGTCATTGTGTCATCAACAGTGTCATCAGCAACATCATCATTAGCTGGTAACCAACAACACATAGACGCAGATTGGAGTGGCACCTAAAACATTTTTCGCGTATAACTAATCCCCATTGAGCGTCCTGGTTTACCTCTTAAAATGTCTAAAAAGTCTTCTTGAAAACACAACAAAACCTACTACTCCTGCCAGTTTTGCTTTTTTCGTTTAACCTCAACTGCCGGTAACAATCTAAAGGTCGTGTCGAATCAGTCACGCGCCACACCACGTACAATACGTGAAATTAGAAAAAAAAAAATGAAAACAAAATCAATGAAGTGATGGATTTATAAGATTTAAAAGAAAAAAATCCAATAAGATTTTTGCTTCAATTAAATTAAAATCTCAAAAGAAAGTTTAGCAAAAAAATAAATTTTAACCAAATTTAAGAAAAAAAAAAGAAAAAAAACATATCAACAAATTAAATCATCATATCTCTGTATCAAAAATTGTGAAATATATCGTAAAGAAAAATCTAATATGTTTTAATAAAATATATGAAAACAAGTGTTAGTGTTATTAAATTTAAATAAAAAAATAGAATTGATTAAATAAATTAAAAACAAATTCCATATACATATCCAATTTGACCAGCAACACGGAATCTATATTGTAGCCTGATCCCTTACTCCAAAAAGTTGTCATTCATTGGACATGAAAAGAAAGTTGTAGTTGCCTGCATATAAAAATATATACACTCTAAAACAAGTAAGTTCTTTTTTCTAAATGCATTTTTAAACACTTGTTCCCAGCGATGGGATTGACAGGGTGTCCCAAATGTTAATGGATAAAAATTGAGTTCATACCAAAATTATTGAAAGACAATTTTAAATAAAAATGAATGGATGCTCGTATTATTAAATATTTTTAACAGCATCTGCTATCGCATAAATTGGGGAGTAAACTAAATATTCTAGAAGTTCAAGTTAGTTACCGGAAAGCATTTATAGAAAGAAATGTCAAGTTGGAATTAAAATTTACAACAGGAATTTTCTAAAAAAACACAGTATTCTATTTCACAATTGAAACATATGTAGTGTTTCAGTATTCCGCCTAAAAGTATGCTGATTAATACGTCACTGTTAAGATATCATGGTTAACAAAGATAAAAATGGAATATAGATGACGCTTTTTCAAAAAGGAATTGGTCCAAGGAAAAACTAACAAAAACAACCAACTGAACTGTGTAAACAATAAGTTGGAAGTTGTGTCCTGTCCTATTTGAGTAGGATTAGATCCAGTTCGGATTTTATAGCCTCATCTAAACCGGCCTGAAACTACAGTTTTTTGTATTTATTGGATATTTATCTCAGAAACGAATAGAAATTTGGACTTGCAGTCCACGGGTGCCACCGTGGTGCAATGGTATGCACGCCCGCCTTGCACGCAGAAGGTCAGGGGTTCGATTCCCCGGCCAGGCAACATCAAACATTTTTCAACGGTGGCAAAATACCCCTCAGTAATGTTGGCGACATTTCCTGAGTATTTCAGCCTGGACAAAACTTCTCCACAAGTGGTGTCTTAAGACACGCCGTTCGGACTCGGCGATAAGCAGTAGGTCCCATATCATTGAGCTAAATATGAATCGGGGTGCACTCATTGATATGAGAGAAGTCTCCCTTGTCCCGTATGGGATGTTGTGGAACAATGTTTTTGAGTCTTTGGCAATATTGTAGTCCAAAAGAAGAACTCCATCTAGGGCATCAAAGTCGATAAAATATAGAAAATTTTACATAATTGATGAATTTAAATTTGGAGTTGAACCAAGTAACTCTTTGCACAAATCTTCGAAATAAAATTCCCAGCATTTTTTCAGAACATTCTGAAACTCCAAATACTTACTTCATATTGCTTCAGCGGTATTTTGCATCATATCTTTTTTTATTGACATTATTGACAGATTCATTAAATCGTCGTTGAAAAATATACTCAAAACCACGTGATAGAAGCATTTTACAACAATGGCATGTTCTGAAGAGTTGTGTACTACATTCCACAGTGGTCCCACTTGTATGGAAAGGAGTGCCAAAAATAGTTCTAATCGAGTTATCGCCTCGAAATTTTAAACATAGTTTTTTAACGAGCCCAAAAGGGAGAAAAACAAATTTAATGGATGTAGGTCCACATTTGGGTGTAGCCCCCATATAAAGGTACCCCCCGATTTTTTTTTATATTTTGACGATATTAGCCAAATTTTCCAGTCGATTTGGCTGTAATTTTGCATTTTGTGTTCTGAGGGAACAACTTACCACCTTGCCAGAAATGTTCAATATAGGTCCACGTTTAGGTATAGCTCCCATATAAACGTACCTCCCTATATCCGGTATTTTGACTATTTTAGCCAATTTTCTAACCGAGTTGGCTGTAATTTTGAATTTTAACTACGGAGGGAAGATCTTACGTTCTTATGTTCAATATAGGTCCAAGTTTAGGTATAGCTCCCATGTAAACGTACCTCACGATATTCGGTATTTTCATGATTTTAGCCAAATTTTCCAACCGATTTGGCTGTAATTTTGCATTTTAAGTTCTGAGGTAACACCATACCTCCTTGCAAAAAATGTTCAATATAGGTCCACGTTTCCGTATAGCTCCCGATTTTCGGAGTTTAGGCAATTTTACGAGCGTAGTATAAGGGGAATAACTTACAGGTTGGCAGATGGTGGCAGCTGGATTTCTTTTTATCGTAAACTAGAGACTTTCACCTGTATTTTAAAAAAATATGGACTTGGCCTTAGGTGGCCAACATTAGTAAAACTCAACATAAATTTTGAATTTGTTTTTTCGTAAGAGTATTGTCAATGCCATTAACTATAGGTATCATTTTGGAAATTGTACATTTACCTCTTAATTTTTTATAATTTCACTCATAAGCTACGAATGCTTTGTGGATCCTTTTTTTGGTTTTTTAAGGTACCACATACAAATCTCAACTTCTTCGACTTAACTTGGCATATTAACTCTTTAATTGGCAAAAATAATACTGGATAATACAAATTTAATGTGTTTAGAGAATATTTATTTCAATCGCAATCAAATTTGTCGACATAAATTTTTCGATTTTTGTCCACGGTCGGAACCACATTGCATTCCAGCGAATTTTTTTCTAAAAGAGAACATTACGAGAAAATTAACGCGTTTTAAGATATGGTGCAAAATCAATGAAAATTATAGAAATTTTCGATAATTTATAAAATTGGAGGCAATAAATGTAGTTTTTCGAGTTTATTACTTCTCCAAATATTTTATTCTTGCCTTTATCTACAAATTTGTTTCAGAGGTCAGATGAGGTTTCACTTAGGTTTCAAAGACATAGCCTGGAATTGCTTTAGAAAGTCTATATTTACCCATGTTTAGATGGGGCCATAAAATTCAAGCTGGATCTGACATAACCCAATTAGGGGTTCGGTCGTTTGGTTCTGTACTTTCAAAAAATCCTCAGATCAAATTTGTGCAAACAATTACTTTAAAAATGTTGCACAGTGTTATTATAGGTAAATTTGAGATCTGACAGATCTGGAGTTCATATCATATTTTGCTACTTGTGAGTGACTAGGCAAATGACATCACATTATCACTATCAGGTTAAAGTTAAAAAACTGAGGAAAAAAGTATATTTATTCACAATCAACTCCCATTACTATGTGAAACATAAATGAAATAATATTTCGAAAGCTAAAGTTTGGGTTTTTTCTTTCGCAGAAAGGTAGGCTATAGGATTTTTAGTCTGGACAAAATTAACAATTTTCAGCAGTGGCAAAATCCGCCAGGCTTAATTTTTCTGAGTATTTTTTAGATATGCAAGTGGTGTACTAGGAAACGCCGTTCGGACCGGGCGACGAAAGGAGATACCTTAACATTGAGCGTAAATAGAGAATCGGACTTCACGTTTTCCCCATGTAGAGGTCTCTCCTTAAGGTGTTGGTGGGAAATAGCTTTTTTATGTAAACAACTACAAAAATGTGATATTCCGCCTAAAGATATGCTAAGCAATGTGTTTTCATTAAACAGCAAGATTACTCTTAAAATGCGTATTATAAACTTTTTTTTTGCACTTGTCATACTTATTTGAAAAACAAATCCTTAAACAAACAATCCTTAAATCCGATAATAAATGTCATTGTGTTTTTGTGACAGTTTAGTATGAAATGAGAAATATAAGCCAGTAAATCTTTTCAAGTTTAATTAAAATCGGATTGATTTTGATTATTATCCCAGAAAATCACCTTCTATTTCGATACGACATACTACACCCTGAGGGGAGATAAGCTTTCGGTCATTATCAATGTCAAAATTCAATGATGGCGGTGCATGACTTACTCGGAGCAAAATGAGCCTCATCTAATGGTTTCTGTCTGTCCTGGCTGGAGCACACAATAACTTTCGAACGGATATAGCAATTCCATTGACATTTTGTATCTTCTTATATTTTGTCCAAACTTAGTTTATGTCATATCGGCCAACTCCTTCGGGTGTCTCCCCCCACGAAAGTTCAAACATTTTCCGTAAAATGGTGCTCACGATAACTCTCTCGAAGGGTGTATTCGATTGGGTCCAAACTTTACACGTCGCAATATTTCTTCCAGACATAGTTCATCTTCTACTCTTTCGAGTGCCTCCCACACAAATTTTCAATTTTTTTCACAAATGCGGCTTAGGTACTCTTGTCGGATCGGCATTAATTTTTCTGCAGGAGGTTGTGTTCGCGACCGACGCATTGTGGTTGAACTTGTATGTGTGGAGCGGCCATAAACTATTTCCTGTGCAGATATCAATACGAAAATGTCAGTAAAGAATACTGTAGCAACACAAATAATTGAAAAAAAAAAAACAAAAAATTCAATATAGGCTCAACTTTAAGTATAGGCCCCTGATTTGTGGTATTTCGAGGGTTTTGCCACATCATTCAATGGAATCGACTAAAGTTTGACAGTTGCTTTCCTCTAATGTTAGAAAACCTTCACGCAAACAATTTTCGGGATGAATCCATAGGTTCACCATAGGGTTTTATTTACATTATTTATTCGAAATGACCGAAATGACACTTCTTTTTTCCTGGAGGTAGGCAACCTCCAGAAATGTTTCGATATATTTATGTCCCCATATATCCGTACCGTCCAATATTCGGTATTTTGAAGGTTTAGAATTTACATTGAGAACCACATTTGGCCATAGCCTCCATATACCTGCACCGCACGATTTCTCTGCTATATATTTAAAAAGCTGATATTTATTACCAGCCAATATACCCTAAAACTTAACGTAAAAAAACTGCCTAAAAATTTAATAATTACCAACTAAAGTGTGAGCACTGTAGCTATCGAAAGGAGTGATTGAGAAATTCGTGTTTCAATATTGACTATATCGATCCTTTTCTTCGGAGGTAAGTCCATAATGAAAGAAATAATTACCATTAAAACGGTAAAAACCCTACGAACACCATTTAAAGCTCTTTAAGTGAACCCTCGAAGACATCGTAATCGTTCTGCCAAACTTACGTTAAATTCGAAGATGGATTATATCGGTCTATTTTTCCGGGACCGTCCTCACAGAAGTTCAAACATGTCGGCTTAGGAAGAGGTTCATACGTATCCGCAGATATATTTTAAACATTATTTCGGAAAGCTCTCAATATTAATTTTGTAACATTGCAAACCTTCTGCGACAAAATAATTGAACGCCCAAATTTATTATCTGACAAATCTGAAATTCTGGCGAAGACCAAACATTTAAGGACAATTTGAATTTAAAGATTTCAATAAGTAAATATTGGTTCGTATGCATAAACGACTATGCATCTGTGCAAAAAGAGCAATCTAGGTTGAAGGCAGTTGAAAGTGTTTGCAAGTGTAAATGAAAAAGACATTTTTACAATCAGTAAATGGTTTGAAATTTGTGACCTATGTCAAAAATGAACTTGTAAAAAGTATTGGCATAGATACACCCTCAGCCTATGAGATAAAAATATTAAGCTAATCCAATATGTTTTATTGCTATCAGGAGAAATCTCTTACTCGAGGGGTTTCTGCTACAGTCCTCTCAGATTTTTTCCCATTAACAGTCCTTGATTTTTATAGACAGTGGAGGAGTACGAAGTTTTGTAAATTATTCACCATTAAATATTGTCGAAGATTTCCAGAGGCGTCCGACCTTCGGCGAGAAAATAAAACCTCTATGGAATACCTGCTTTACAAAATCCCTTTTCCATAAATTCAGTATTTAAGGTTTTTTTATTTATCATGAAGTGTGAACATGCCGATATTTTGGAAATTTTGTATGTTACTTTTTTTAAGGACTGTGGGTGTTTCGAATAATTGCGGACCACCATATCATGGGAATTACCTATAGACAGAGAATTCGAAAAGCTTGGAGGCTAATCCAAGCTATTGTTTAAGTCAACTGTTTTTTGTGCAGATATTTTCTATTCGCAGAGAAAGCGAAATGCCAACTTAACGCCAATTTCAACGGAAAATGTAGATCAAATCTTCAAAATATCTGAAATTCCAATTCACCGCAACGTTTTACCAAACCTGAGATTAAGCTGCATTCCTTTACAAATAATTGTATCCAAACGTTTTATCAAAAGTAAGATAGTTTGTGGTTTGTACCCGAAAGAGTGTATCAGAAGGAATGTCACATCTTCGAATTTGTTTTAGAAAAATTAAGAGGTACAATATTTTAACTAAATCGGTAGAACCGTTCAAGAGTTATCGAGTGCACCAGAGGGACGGGCAGGGATAAATTGACTACCAATTGTCGGAAACGGATTTTGCCCAAGCATACTTGGGGTCAAAACCACATATGAACCACATATTTCTCTTAGTTTTAAAGTCTATATACCCTCGTTTGCTTAAGGGCCAACTTAAGTCAACTTAAGCTAGTCCCATATCAATGAGCTGAATATAGAGCATGACCCTCTTTATCCCAATTTCCAATTTCTGTAGTTGTATATCCAAGCATATTCACATCTCTGTTTCTGTTGGAAATATACCAAAGGAAAAATCATGCAATCGGTTAAAAAATAGATAAGTTATGCAATTTTTTGTGTATTAGCCTTTCTTTTGTACTTTTAAATGTTCGAACACCGGAGCGTGTGATTCTTATTAAAATTTTTCAATGTAATAATAATTATACGCATTGGTGTTCGAACGTAAAAATATTAATAAAAAACCAACAACTTAAAATATACATAACTCATCCATTTTTGAATTGATTTTATAATTTTTCTCAATTTTCAAAAGCTTACATAATTAACTTTTTCGTTGTAGTAAATAGTTATATTGTTTAGTAATTTCTAAGCAGCATAGAGTCTGAAGAAAAATATTTTCTTATTTTTAATGTGATTTGATTAAGCCTCAATATCTATACTATTAAAAATTTTTAGTTTTCGAGCTAGCGTGGACGGATTTTGGAAATACCATTTTGAGAAAAGAGCGTTGGAATATTCACTCAACAGTCGTTAAAGCAAAGCATTTGTTTCATAAATTATTTAGCTCGAATTGAAAATTTCAATACATATTCTTCTAAGTCCAGATTTACATTAGGAAATTTCCCTTGTGTCATTTGGTAGTTTGAAGGTGAGAGAGGTAAGACATATGAGAACCCTTTCTTTGTCAACACCCTTTCACTGACAATTTCCGCAAAGAAGATTGCCTAGTTCAACAAAATTTTTTCAATTTTTATACCCTACACCGCTATGTGGGGAAGGCTATTATAAGTTGGTTTTGGCCAAAAAGTTTGTAACGCATCGAAATAATGGTCTTGACCCATACTTATATATACCAAAATGAATGTCTCGACGAGCTGAGTCGATCTGGCTATGTGTGTCCGTCCGTCAGTCCGTCCGTCTGTCCATCTAAACCTTGTAATCACGCTACAGGTCGCAATTTTGATCGAATCGTCACGAAATTTTGGATGTTGATGGGGGTCCCGGAGGGGAAGAAGCCTATTGATTGTAGGAGGTATATCCAAAGCAAAACCTGGCAAGGAAAGTAGAAAATATCACCTTTACAACGATGTGAAGTAGGTTGTCATAGGTGGTCAAACAACAGAGATATCGCAATAGTCGGTAATGCATCCCTTTTCCATTTCTGTGCAATCACACTACGGAATTTTGATCGGATCCTCACGAAATGGGGGTCTAACAGAGAAAGAAGCCTATTGATGGATGGCATACATCCCACTTTTCCATTTTTTATTTGGGTTGTACTGTCGATGCACTTAAATGCGTTTCAAAAAATTGACCTGTGTTATTGAAGACATTCAGAGCAAAGGCGCTAAGCTATCCCAATTTTAATATTTTGAATTTTATTAGTCAAAAGCTTATGAACAGGGGTAGTGGTGTAGGGTATCACATAGTCGGCCCCGACCCGACTATAGCCTTGGTTCACTTGTTTTGTTTTGAAATTTAAAATTGGGATAACCCCTAGATGTTTTTATGAATGGTTTTATTTGTCATACATTTTATAAAAGAATGCCTTCCTCCATCCACTTTGCGCGCACCCCTTTTTATTATTGTTTTTTAAATACCCAATACATTTTTAATGAAATTTTAAACATAAACAAACCTAAAACAACAACTAATTAGCTTTTAACAATTTATTTAGTAAAAATCTACAAGAGAGATATATAACTTTTTTGTTTCAATTCATGGGAAGCATGAATAGTTAATGTTAGTTCTGGAAAAAAGGGAAAACTTGTTGTCGTTTTTTTTCTTATAATTTAAAACTAATTGGAAGTGAATAAAACTTTTTCAATACTACAAAGTGGATGGGGGGATTTGACCCATCGCTTAATCCTCTTCAGAAAGGGTCAAATGGTCAACGGAACAAAAAAATAGTCGTTGTTGTTATAATTGTTTTGCATGTACGTCACTCAAATCCTGTTTTTGTCTCTTTTCATTGAAGCGCCGTCGTCGTCGTTGTTGCAATCGGTTAAACCAACATTAAACGTTTTCACACGCTAGCTTTGTTGTTCTCGTTTTCATTCTTCCTGGTGTCGTTGTTGTACTTGTCCTAACACTGCGTTATAATGATACCACAAAGCAATTAAAATGTAATTGAACCCCATGAATTTGTTTTTGTTGTTGTTTTTATTTGTGACCCATAAAGTTTTGTTAAGCACTTATTTATGGGTGTTTTTATGTTAACGGGGAAAATGGAATGTTGGAATTCCAAAATTGAGAATTAAATAATTAATACTTTTATAAATAAAAAAGGGTTAATACATATTTTCTCCCCGGTCTTCAATTCAGTGGAAACAATTTGAAAATAATGATTTAGAAATGATATCAAAGGAACTTTACGTAGCTGGTTTGGGGTGTAATTAAGTTATTATTGATTGACTGTTAGATGGATATATGAAATGCGTAAGAAAATATTATAGTCGGACTGGGCCGACCATTAAGATACCCTATATCACTACCCCCGTATATAAGGTTTTCAAGGATCAACTTTTTTGGGGAAATATTATATTTATGGCTTTTATCACTTTTAACTTAAGTCTAATTGAACCAAAATAGTTAAAATCGGACTATCGAAAGTCGAAGAACTGAAGAAAACAATATTCACACAATCTGTACTTATTCAGGTATGAAAGTCCTCTGAGAACTATGACTAATCAAAGCAACGTTGCACGAAATAAGGTGCAATTATATCAAATCTTTTAAAATTGCCAATAAAAGGCGATTATAATAGAAGACCAATAAAGGGACTATGGGATAGCTTAACGTCTTTTGCTATATCTATACTTATAAAAGAGTTGAGTAATGATGACTCACTGACTCACTGATTCACTGACTCACTGACTCACTGACTCACTGACTGACTGATAATCAACGCCCAGACTAAACGGCTAAAGCTAGAATCTTGAAATTTTGGGTGAGGGTCACTCTTGGTCCGAAGGTGTCGGATAAGGCTGGATTTTTGGAAATTCGAACTAGAACTGTACTAAAAGTACTAAAAGGTACTAAATATGGTACCCTTTGTATTAGGCAAACGCGTAGAGCTAGAATTCTGAAATTTGGAATGAGGTTCACTGATGGAGAGTTAGAAAGGTGTACCAAATGGTTTTTGGAAATTCGAACTATAAGTGTACGAAAAGTACTAAAAGTTACTAAATTTAGTACTATTTGGTATTACGTGAACGGATAGATCTAAAATCTTGAAATTTGGAATGAAAATCAAGGTTTAGAAGATAAGTTGATATATGGTGGTGGTTTTGAAAATGTGTACTCATGTGTACGAATAGTACTAAATGGTACTAAATTTGGTACAATTTGAATTTGGGCGAACCGATAAAGTTGGAATTCTGAAATTTGGAATTACTATTATTGTTGGAGCGTAGGTTTGAGATATGGAGGTAGTTTTCGAAATTCGTACATATGGGTACGAAAGGTACTAAATAGTACCAAATAAGGTACAATTTGGATTTGGGGGAACGGATGGAGCTGGAATCCTGAAATTTGGAATTAGGATTACAGTCGGGGTGTAGGATAGAGGTATTTTGGAAATTCGTAATTTTGGGTACGAAAAGTACTAAATGGTACCAAATTTGGTACAATATGAATTTAAGTGATCGGATAGAGCTGGAATAGTGAAATTTGGAATTAAGATTACTATTGGAGTGTGGGATTTCGATACTTTTGGAAATTCGTACTTATGGCAACGAAAAGTACTAAATGGTACCAAATTTGGTACAATTTGGATTTGGGTGATCAGATACATTTGTAATCCTGAAATTCGAAATTAAGATTACTTTTGGAGTGCTGGATAGAGGTAGGTTTGGAAATTCGGACCTATGGGAACAAAAAGTACTAAATGGTACTAAATTTGGTACAATTTGGATTACGGTAATCTGATGCAGCTGTAATTCTGAAATTTGGAATTAAGATTACTGTTGGCGTGTAGGATTGAGGTAGTTGTGGATATTCGTACTCTTGGGTACGAATAGTACTAAATAGTACCAAATTTGGTACAATTTGGATTTGGGTGAACGTATATAGCTGAAATTCCGAGATTTGGAATAAGGAGTACTATTGGAGTGTAGGATTGATAAAGTTTTGGAAATTTGTAGTTATGGGTAGGAAAAGTACTAAATAGTACTAAATTTGGTACAATTTGGATTTCAGTGATAGGATACATTTGGAATCGTGAAATTCGGAATTAAAATTGATATTGGAGTGTTGATAGAGATAGGTTTAGAAATTCGTACTATGGATACGAATAGTACTAAATGGTACCAAATTTGGATTTGAGTTATCGGATGTATCTGGAATTCTGAAATTCGGAATTAAGCTTATTGTTTGAACATAGCACTGAGGTAGCTTTGAAAATTTGTACTTATGTACGAAAAGTACTAAATGGTACCAAATCTGGTACAATTTGGATTTGGGTGAACAGATATAGCTGGAATCCCGAGATTCGGAATAAGGATTACTGTTGGTAAGTAGGATTGATGAAGTTTTTGAAAATTTTAGTTATGGGTACGATAAGTACTAAATGGTACCAAATTGTAATTTATGTGATCGGATACATTTGGAATCCTGAAATTCGGAATTACGATTACTGTTGGAGTGTTGAAAGAGGAAGGTTTGGAAATTCGTACTTTGGATACGAAAAGTACTAAATGGTATCGAATTTGGTACAATTTGGATTACGGTGATTGGATGCAGCTGTAATCCTTAATTTTGGAATTAAGATTACTGTTGGCTTGTAGGATTGAGGTAGTTCTAGAAATTCGTACTCATGGGTACGAAAGTACTAAATGGTACCAAATTTGGTACAAATTTGGAACGGATATAGCTGGAAACCCGAGATTTGGAATAAGGAGTACTGTTGGAGTGTAGGATTGATAAAGTTTTGGAAATTTGTAGTTATGAGTAGGAAAAGTACTAAATAGTACTAAATTTGGTACAATTTGGATTTGAGCGAATGGATACATTTGGAATCGTGAAATTCGGAATTAAAATTGATGTTGGAGTGTTGATAGAGGTAGTTTTAGAAATTCGTACTATGGATACGAATAGTACTAAATGGTACCAAATTTGGATTTGAGTTATCGGATATATCTGGAATCCTGAAATTCGGAATTAAGCTTATTGTTTGAACATAGCACTGAGGTAGTTTTGAAAATTTGTACTTATGGGTACGAAAAGTACTAAATGGTACTAAATTTGGTACAATTTGGATTTCGGTGATCTGATGTAGCTGCCATCCTCAAGTTTGGAATTAAAATACCTGTTGAATTGTAGGATTGATAAAATTTTGGAAATTTTTAATTATGGGTAGGAAAAGTACTAAATAGTACTAAATTTGGTACAATTTGGATTTGAGCGAACGGATAGAGTTGGAATCAAGAAATTTGGAATTAAGATTACTGTTGGAGTGTAGGATTGAGATATGGAAGTAGTTTTTGAAATTCGTACTTATGAGTACGAAAAGTACTAAATTTGGTACAATTTGGATTTGAGCGAAAGGCTAGAGCTGGAATCTTGAAGTTTGGAATTAAGATTACTGTTGGGGTGTAGGATTGAAGAAGTTTTGGAAATTCGTACTTATATGTACGAAAACTATCAAACGGTACTAAATTTGGTACAACTTGGATTTGAGCGAACGGGTAGAGCTAGAATCAAGAAATTTGGAATTAATATTACTGTAGGAGTGTAGGATTGAGATATGGAAGTAGTTTTGGAAATTCGTACTTATGAGTACGAAAAGTACTAAATTTGGTTCAATTTGGATTTGAGCGAACGGCTAGAGCTGGAATCTTGAAGTTTGGAATTAAGATTACTGTTGGGGTGTAGGATTGAGAAAGTTTTGGTAATTCGTACTTATATGTACAAAAAGTACTAAACGGTACTATATTTGGTACAACTTGGATTTGAGCGAACGATTAGAGCTAGAATCTTGAATTTTGGAGTTAATATTACTGTTGGGGTTAGTTTTGGAAATGCGTACTTAGTTTTGGAAATGCGTACTTAGTTTTGGAAATGCGTACTTATGCTTACAAAAAGTACTACATTTTGTACAATTAGGATTTGGGTGAAATTATAGCGCTGTAGTGATGTGTAGGCGTGACGAAAATCGAACAAAAGTGGTACGTATTAGTACACAAAATGTTTCCACCATTCTATATTATATATTGTTTATTTGTTTTGTATATTTAACGCATACGAAGTAGCGGGCACTTTGCTAGTGTTTTATATTTGATCACAGTCGATAGCCTTCTTGATACTGATTTAGAGCTCCTCTTGATTAGTAAGTATGTTACATCGCAATTTAAATCACAGATATTTGTCATTAAAACAAAAGTATTAAAATATTAAAAATGAGAGCGCTTAGCGTCTTTTGCAATAACTCTGATATTTGGTCTACTCTCGTTATGACAATTTCCCCATGAAACACGTCGACCAGAAGCAAGGATATCTGCAAAGAAAATAAAATTCCACACATTGGAAATTGGGATAGCCGAGCATCTTTTTCGATATCTCTAGCAAATTTTGAAGGAGAAGTTTTGTCTTAAATGCCCTCAAAATACCTAAATTTCGGAGGTATAGAGTCTATACCAAAACATTGACATTGATATTGACAATTTTTGGTTTAGAGGTTTTGTGACTACTGGGAACTTTAAATGTACAGCTGTTTCGGACAAAAAATGCAGCTAAGATTCCCAAAAAATCAAAACGTGTTCCGATATATCCCATGTCCGAACTTAACCTGTCCATGGTAAAATGCACTCGGGAGCAGAACTATAGCGTTCTATAGCATAGATAGATCGACTCAGAATTATATCCTGATCAAAATATATACAATTTATGGGATCGCAAATATTAATGTCGATGTGTGACAAACAGAAACTCGAACATATTGTACCCTCCAATCCGTTACGTGGCTTAAAACTGAATTGAAACGCAAAAGTATTCAACTCTTGCAAAGGATATATCCAAAGAAATGGACTGATCACTGCTTTACTTTTAGTTGTTCACAGTATTTTTGGAGGTGAATGTCTAATTATGTCAAGGGGCATGATCTTGCCGAGGAAAAAACTATATCGTTCTAGTCAAATTAGAAGGACTACCTAGGAAAAACAAAATATCGAAACAAACTGCAATTAAGCGAAAAGTTTTGAATTTTTGTGAGGCAGCTACCCGAAGAAGTGGGCCTATAGCCACCTTATCTTAAGTTTAAGACAAATACTACAATATTTATAGGTTAGAAGCATTTCAATCACTTCTTTCGTTGGTTATAGGATTTGTAGTTGGTGACCGTAGAGTTTTTTTTGTAAGTTTTTAGGCCTTTATGCCAGGAAGCATGTACTTGTCCAGGAAATATTTTATATCGCTGTAACCAGAACCACAAGTGTTACTTTTTTATTTGTTACTTTTTCTTAAACTGCAATAAAGGAAACATGTTGATATTTTTTATGTGAGGTACTCGAAGGTGTTGTCGTTCTTGGAATTTATGTTCGTTTGCAAGAAGTTTTACAAGGTGTAAAGTTCCGGATTCTCAATTCACAAGTTTTCAGTGTTTATCAGTCATTTGAGTTAATGCCGGCAATGTGATCTAAAGCCTTTGTGACATTATCTCATTAAGAATGCACTTGCCCCCGAAAAAATGTACCGTCGTTAAAGAGATAGCGAGCAAACTTGCTGCAAAAAAAAATCATAACGATCCCCACACTAAACTTATGGCAAACATTTTGAAATTTTCTGTGCAAAGTACACGAAGGAGTAGGCGGATATAGTCCTCAAGCTCGAAACATTTTTTATTTATTTAATATTGCTTTAAAAATCTAAAAAACAAAACAATTCTTGAAACAAGTGAGCGAAGGCTACATTCGGGACGGGCCGATCGAACCAAAATAATTAATAAAATTCCGTAATTCAAGTATGTTACACTTTTGACAACGCAATTGGGATCAATTTAAAATTCAGAATGTCTTCATTAATATAGGTCACTTTTGTTGAAATGCACACAACAAAACTTGAAATATTCGTCAGTACAATTCAAATCAAGAAAGTGGGATGTACACCAACCTATCTTGCATGCTTCTTCCTCTCTGGGACCATCATCAACCAACAAAATTTCGCGACGATCCGATAAAAATTGCGACCTGGAAAATGGAATGCGTTACCGACAATTGCGATATTTTCGTTGTTTGACCACCTACGCAAACCTACTTTGCAATAATGTAAAGATGATCTTTTCTTCTTCCATCGACGGGATACTTTCACTAGAAGCGGAGATATTAAAATAAAAATGTAGGGTTGCATTTTCTCCACATATGTTTTTTGCCCTCCTTAATCCCTGAATTTTTTTCGACCATCACCAAACTCAATAAGCTTCTTCCTCTGTGGGGCCCAAAATTTTGTGAGGATTTGATCAAAATTCCGACCTGTAACATGATTACAAAAAAAAAAAAAAAAGAAACAGAAAATGTGATGCATTACGCCAACCTACTTTGCATCAATATTAAGGTGATATTTTCTTCTCAATTGACGGGCTTTTCTTTTGGAAAAGCTGAGATATTAACATAAGAATGAAACGTTAAATTTTCTCCGCATAAGTTTCTGCCCATCCCGACCCATGAAACCAATAGGTTTCTCCCACTCTGGGACCCCCAAAATTTCGTTATGATCCGACCTAAATTGCGATCTGTGGTGTGATTTCAAAAAATGGGATGTATTACCGACTATTGCGATATCTCCGTTGTTTGACCACCTACACCAACCTATTTAGCATCATTGTAAAGGATGGATTTTCTACTTTCATTATCAAGGTTTGCTTTTGGAAGGTCCCCAAACAATGCTGTGACATTCGTCATTACAACTAAAATCGCAAAAATGAAAAATTGGGTTGGATTACCGACTTTTGCGATACCTACGTTGTTTGTCCACCTATTCCAACCTACTTTGCACGGTTGTAAAGGTGAAGTTTTCTACTTTCATTATCCGACTTTTTGAATACTCTTAAAACCTTGTCTATTTTCCACATAAGTGTTTTGCCCATTCCGACCGTTGAATATGATTCGACAATCGCCAAAAAACAAATGGGCTTCGTCCGTTTCAGGACCCCCATTAAGCCACAAAATTTGGCCTTCGTAATATTTTGTCCAAACTTAGTTTAAGTTCGAAGATAAGCCATATCGGTCCACTCCTTCAGGTAGCTCCCCCACAAAAGTTCAAAAATGTTCGGAAAAATTGTTCGCACTATAACTCTTGAAGGGAGTAACCGATTTGGTTCATACTTTACACATCCTAATATATCTACCAGATATTGATCAGGTTTGAATGTGGACTATATTTGTCCACTTCTTCGGGTACCTCCCACACAAAATTTCGGATAAGTTCACTTTAAAACCTGCTCTCGAATCACTTTGCTTTTTGTTGATTAATTACGACGGTAAAAGTTTTTTTCATGGCCAAGTCCATTTTTCTTGAGAAAACAAGCCGAAAGGTGTAAAAGTCCTTATGGCCGCATACATATGTAGTGGCTGGAGACCACGATAACTCTTTAGCTGATCAACCGATTTGCTCCAAAATTTGGTAATACTTTGTCCAAACTTAGTTTCAGTTCGAAGATGGGCAATACCAGTCCACAACTTCTGGTAATTCCCCCAATATTTAAAAAATGTCACTAAAATTGTATGCTCGATATCTCTTGAACGGAGCAACCAATTTGGTCCGAACTTTGGATCTCCTAATATTTTGTCCAAATTTAGTTTAATTTGTAAAACGGCCCATATCGGTTCCCTCTGCCACAAAAGTTCAACATTTGTGTCTATGTGCTGTTTAGGATATGTTTGAAGATCTTTTCGAAATGTATGTTGTTCGTTGTGGTCCAGGCTTCCTGGCATACTGGTCCAAAACTAATACGATGGCCCAAAATAAGATCCACTTCCATAATGGACTACGTCGGTCCATTCCTTTAAGTACTTCCTCCGCAAAGCTTTTAAAGTTGAACTGATCCACATTTTTGCCGTCAAGTTCAAATATCCAAAATGGGCCACAACATTTTGAAAATACCCTGAGTACATGCGATCTGTCCGCAGATGAAAGTTTCGATTCACATAGGCTGAGAGTACATATATCTATGTCGGCAAAGTAGACTGATACTTTTTTTACTTGTTTATACATACATATATTTAAGAAAATAATTCACGATGATTGTAGCAAAGAATATTCATTCCAAAAATATTTGTACCAATTCAGTATTGAATCCTTTGCCTTTAAAAATATTTACAATTATAGACTCTGAAAGTTCATCAAAAATACATCGTCTCAACATTATTCAACACAATATTTTTTAAAATCGAACACTATTGCTTCGTATGTTCTTCAAAAATATTCTAGAAAAATTCCAGATTAAGAAACCTGATGGATACTCAGCACAAAACCGCAGTACAAAATAATCGATTTAACTACTACGTTTTTTGTAGCCATAAATATCTACCAAGCAACCCATTACATGGGCATGCCGAACATTAGGTAACTGTATTTTATATTTCATTACAGACCACATTTTTATTTTATACTAATAAAAAATAATAATAATAATTACATTACTTTGTAATGGGTTGGTTATTTGGTTCATATGGCTCAAAATTTTTCTGGCCTCAGCATTAAATTTTTGTTTTTCTTCATAATCCCTTTCTATGCTGTTTTGCTGTGAATGTGAAATCTTTAATCTGTTTAGAAATATGTAGTCAATCAATTTTCATTTCGAACATAATTGATTTAATGTATTGTTTCTGAAAAGTCTATGTACATCTGTTTGTATGTATGTTTGAATGAAATAAATGTTCATTTATTTGCCAGACACATCCATCATAAATTTTCTTCAATAACACAAAAGTCAGAAATGTTTCTCATGTCAAAGAGATTTCCCTTACATCCTTCCATGCACACACATGCATTTATATAATTTAATAGAATTCGTATTTATGCTCTTGGAAAAAAAAACAAATCGAACATTTATTCAATATGTCATAAGCCACATAAAAAAGTTAATATACTTACTTCCAACCACTTTTGGGATTTTTATTTAGAGAATTGTTATTTTTTTGTGATTCTCACAAAAAAATGATTTCTTTTGGTTTTGCTTTCATAATTCCTTTGGCAGTAGATTAATTGTTACTGTCAATAACACAAAACAGAGAAAAAAGGAGATCCATAAATTACAAGCAATTACTCACATACCCAGACATCATTAGCAACACAAAGCTGATTGGTTATTCTCTTAAAAAAAAAAACAAAATAGAAAAGAAATATGTTCATTAGGGTGGGGCGATTTGTGTGGAAGGAAAAAACCTTAATGAGCCCTTCGCTTTTCTGATTCCTGGGATTGAACTGAGCAAAAAAGTCCACTGGACAATATATCTACCGTGAAAATCGAGCCTCCCGATTTTGACTTTAAGTTTTTTATTGACATTTTTTTGGATATTTTGGCATATAACAGCCAAACCATTGAGATTTTCGATCCAACACAAAGACAAACATTGAAGCCAAGACAGGAATTGAAAACTCTCTAATACATCGCAAAAGCATTGGAACGCTCCTTCCGGCAGTTTTGGCCTTAAGAATGTGCAAACTTTTCGGAAAATGTCGATAAATGACATTGTGCTATAAAATTTGACCCGAAAAATATTCAAGTGTTCTGATGCAAAATTATATCGTGTTGGGATCCATGGACAACGACAATGCCTTTAGTTCGTTTGGGTCACTTCATTTTATTTTTTATAACGGTAAAAGTAGTGAAAATCTGGGTTTCTTACATTTTAAAATTCACACGGACATATCTTTTTTTTTTCACAATGGATTTCTAGGGATCCTTCTTCCTTTTAAAGGGATGAATAATATCTTTAGAACAAGTTATTATTTGTTTAAATCGGTTAACAAATGGCTAAGTTATACTGGTTTAAGTCTGAAAACCCCTACAAAAAAAACTATAACTGAATTTCTCATAATTTTCAAAAATATAATGTTTTTTTGTTTTGTTCAATAATTATTTTCAAAATTATGAGAAATTCAGTTATAGTTTTTTTGAGGGGGTTTTCAGAATTAAACCACTATAACTTAGCCATTTGTTAACCGATATAAACAAATAATAACTTGTTCTAAAGATATTATTCATCCCTTTAAAAGGAAGAAGGATCACTAGAAATCCATTGTGAAAAAAAGAAGATATGTCCATGTGAATTTTAAAATGTATGAAACCCAGATTTTCACTAATATTACCGTTATAAAAAAATAAAACGAAGTGGCCCAAACGAACTAAAGGCATTGTCGTTGTCCATGGATCCCAACACGATATAATTTTGCATCAGAACACTTGAATATTTTTCGGGTCAAATTTTATAGCACAATGTCATTTATCGACATTTTCCGAAAAGTTTGCACATTCTTAAGGCCAAAACTGCCGGAAGGAGCGTTCCAATGCTTTTGCGATGTATTAGAGAGTTTTCAATTCCTGTCTTGGCTTCAATGTTTGTCTTTGTGTTGGATCGAAAATCTCAATGGTTTGGCTGTTATATGCCAAAATATCCAAAAAAATGTCAATAAAAAACTTAAAGTCAAAATCGGGAGGCTCGATTTTCACGGTAGATATATTGTCCAGTGGACTTTTTTGCTCAGTTCAATCCCAGGAATAAGAAACGCGAATTGCCCATGAAGTTTTTCAAATCGCCCCAGCCTAATGTTCATACTTCTTTATGAGTAATTATGAATGTTAAATTTATTATTTTTTGCAAAATTTTAAGATGATAAATAATTTAAAAATCTAATTGAATTTTTATGTGTTGATTATTAACAAGTTTTTATTACTGTGGGCATCTAGAGTAACCCTCTCGTGTTTTCTCCTTAGTTTTCATATACATATGTATGTACAATGTACATATGTATTGCATATATGTTTGTCTCAATAAATTGGGCTTCGTTAATAAATAGTAATGACAGTTACAAAACCAATTTCAACTAATTGTTGTGTAGTGCGAAGTCTTCACTTCGCGACTACATTTCATTTTAAAGAACCAATTTACATTTAACCTATAGTTGTGGTGGTTTTTTTTATATTAACTAAAATTTAATTTTTACTGTCTGTTTCCATGGTTTAAATCGCAGTCATTCATTTCATTTTTCATTTCATTCATTTTCATTTTTTTTCCATTCTTAAAGAAATGTATAAAAGATATATAATAAATAAAAAATACACACGTATATGCCACAAAATTCAAAGTAATTTCATTAAAGATTTGTATTTCAGAGAAAGACAAGTACCAAAAACTTAGAGAAAAAATTCCAAAAACAAAAAAGAGATATCAAGAGATGATATTAAATTAAATGAGTGTCACGTTTTTGTAACATGTGTGTAATTTGTGAAAAATAAATAACTTATAACAGATGCTTTAAAGTGACATATGTATTTATGTACGTGTGTATGTATAAAAAAATACAATTCATTCAAAGCGATGGGCTTTGATGATATTTACTGCTTTGATAAAATGCTTTAAAATCAGTCTTAACCCAGATAAAGCCACTGGTCGTTTAAACGCCACAAAAAATGGTTGCAAAAATTGACGTAAAACTCTGATCTTTTCGCATATTTTTGTGGGGTTTTTTGCATTTTGTTATAGTATTCTCTGCTATCTGTCATTTCACGCTTATAATGCTTCATTTGACCTATGCATTTCCACACAATTGGCCTAAAACCCAGGCTATTAAACAAATCGACTTTTGATGAAAAATTTAAATGTGCGATAAAAATTTAATCATAAATGTTAGAATCATATAAAGTCAGGGATTTGTTAGGAATATAGTAAGAGTATTTTTCAATCAAAAAATAAGGGATTGGCATATAAGGATACACCTATATTACCCTCCAAAATAGTTTGCACTTTTAAAAGACGACCCAATTGCAGGAAAACTGTACATTTTAGAGAAAAAAGTTATTTTTAACAAATGCTTAAAAAGTCTGAAAATATAATTTTCATAAATAATTTTAAGTTTTCTCGCAAAAATAATCTCGGCGCTAAGTGTGTTTAAAAGAATAAAGAAAAAACAGCACAAAGAATCCTTTAACATATTGCAAAAAGGGAATATAGGAGTTTTGTTATAAAGGCAACTCATTGTTCATTGTTCATTTGTCAATTGCTCTTTTGTACACTTTTAATCTGAACTAAGAAGAGAGGCTTTGAATTAGTCCTGTAGTTCATTTTATTGAATTTAATTGCAGTGAACTAATTTAAATTGGATTAAATTAAATGAACTAGTTTGTTTGTGAACTACACACTGTGTAAAGAAATCTTATTATACTTCTACCATTTCCAGCAATAATAAAATTGTACTTCTCATTTAATAATATAAATCAAATTCCTGTGAAATTGCAAACATTTATGGTCATAATCTCTCCCCCCCATCCATGTCTAATAGAACTATTTTTTTACATGATTTTGCTCAGACATGTACGTAATATTTCTATGAGTGTTTTGTGTTCGTTCATATTTGGCCATTGCTTTGAAAATATTTTATGACGCAGATATACACAAATACTCATATTGCGTGTTTAAAATTCGTTAAAAATCCATTACTGTCAAATAAAAGAAAACAAAAATACAAATGATGAGATTATCATGGACTGGGGGAAAAGAAAGAAACAACGACAAACATTTGGAGTTGTTTTTCAACCAAGTTTAAATTTTATTTTAAAATTAATTTAATATTTTTAGGGAAAATTTACGTCAAGTTTTAAAGAAAATTCAGTTAAAAATTAAAGTTTTTTGTAACCGTAACTACTTACAAAACATCATACTATCTCATTATTTTATGAAGGACATGACACCCGAAATAGGTAGTTGTTCTATGGCCACTAAAAGCCGACAAATTGGGGTTTTTCTTTTCCCGGAAATTCTCGGGAAACATATACTATATACATATGTATATTAGGGTTATGACTTTTTTACAACCTCATATCCCTGTTTTATAGTGTGATGAGTTTCTACAAGATTACATAAAATCTTAAATATAAGGTGATTCGGTGAAAAAACCTCACGCAAAAAATTATTATAAAATTTGAATTTATCAGAGTTATGGGCAATTTTTTAAAGTCTCTGTAAGCAGATATATAATTGAAATAAAGTTTAGAACCACACGAGGTAACCAAACTGATGCAGCATTTATTTCTCACTAATTTTCTTTAATTCTGAGAATAATAAAAATGTCGCAGACACCTTTTTCAAAGATGTACCCAGCAAAATGTTCGCTGCCAAAGATGCAATTCAATCATTGGTGCAAGTGATCTGTCATGCCATCTTTTTAGCATCTTCATCGATGAATTTTATATGAGCGTGGACCCCAGAAGATGATATTCATTTTTCGATCCAAAGCATGTCATTTACACCAATGCTTTGGCATGTCATTTCAACCAATGCTTTGGCATGTCAATTCAACCAATGATTTGGCATGTCATTTTCACCAAACCTTTGCAATGACATTATCATTACGACGAGAGTTTTAACAACGTTGGTTGTGATTTCGAGTCTCCGACAACATCAAGCCTATTGTAAATAATAATTTTATATATTTAGAAAAATGTGTATAGATAAAAACACAAAATTCATCTCTATTGGATCGATGGAATGGGTTCAAATGCTGATTAAAAGATCGGATCTTTCACGACTTACTTTGCATGGGTTCAAATGCTGATGAAAATATCGGATCTTTCACGAAGTCGTTTGAACCAATGCAAAAGATGCCATGAAATCACGACATCGCATGGAACCCCTTCCTTCCTGGAATAAACGTTATTTTAGTTTTTAGTATGCTTAAGTTTATTCATTCGTGCACTGAAAAACATTTTTCCATACATTTTTTCAAAACAATATCTTTTTTTTTTTAAATCGATTTGTGCGTGAACTGTTTTTACATTTCAATTAATAGGCAAATGTTTATACATCCGTGCTACAGGAAATCATTTTTGGGGAAAAAAATCGAAAAGTCAAAACCTTAATGTATGTACTACATACATATGTATATACTTACCGTATTTAAAATATAAAACATTTCCTGAGAAATAAATATGATAGCAGCATTTCCAAAATGAAAAATTAGCGGGAAATGCGGAAATTTCAGGGATGTGAATTGCCGATGAAAAACTCAATTAAGTAAATATTTTTGTATGCAATTTCGGAAATATTTACTCTATAAGGCATATCTTTACTGTGATTTAACATTACTAATCTCGGGGTTATCAGCAATTTAAAAAAGGTGTCAACATTTGCAACAAATTTCCATTTCTAAAAGACCAACCTGTATATTTTGGTGAAGTGACTTGGTTTTGAATTGATTTGATTTGGAAAAACATTCTACAAGGTGGCGCAAAAGTAATCCTCCTATCAGAAAATGCTATAAATTTTGCGATTGTCCCCTAATGTCAGTTCTGTTTTGACATGTGTGAACACATGCGAAATACACATTAATAAACAATGTTACGCTACACTGCTCCAGAACGCGGAATATTGGTGACTATTTATCTAATCTCCCGTTTTGGCGATTTGCACTGGCCAGCAAGATCGCCTGGTTTGACCGCTCCAGACTTCATTTTGTGGGGCTTTTTGAAGTCGCGTGTTTATGTCAACAAGCCTCAGACTCTTTCAGCTCTTAAAGACAATATCCGTCAAGAATGTGAGGACCAAAGTGATGGAAAATGCCATAAAAAGGGCTCAAATGACAATAAACTGTGGCGGCGGCCATTTATCTGACATCATATTCTCGACTTGATGTAAAAAAATTAAAAGAACAAATAAAAATAATCCACAAGAAGAATCACAGTTTTTAATTTTTTTTAAATTACAGCCAAAAAACATCGGAAGTTTCGTAGAATGAACATTTTGGCAAACACTTAAAAAAATTTTGAATTTTTTTTTCATCAGATTGTCTTTGCGGCCTATACGACGGTAAATTTTTTCAGGGCCAAGAAATAATAGCCTAAAAGCTCCAAGAAACCTTGACGGCACCAACTAATATAGCAATTCCGCAAGATAACACTCGCAGGGAGTTTTTGATTATTTCATCTGGTCATGCATCAAGTTGGAATATAGACTATGTCGGAAAAGTGCACTTTAACAGCTAATCACGAATCATTTTGAATTTTTTTTAAAAAGTTCAACTACGGCTCAATTTTTTTCTGGGGTAAGTCCATACTTGCGGAGATAATGGCCCAAAATCCCCAAAAAAAAAAAACTTGCCGGTACCAAAAATTGGGTAGTACAGAAGATAAAGCTCGAAGTGAGAAACCGATTTGGTGAAACTTTGTACATCATATTATTTCTTACAGCCTCGAACAATGTCCTTATATCGACTGCATCGGACCACTCGTTTAGGTACCTCCAGCACAATGTTTAGAAAGAGTGCAGTGTAAGGACTAGTCTGGGATGGTTTTTAAATTTTTGACAACTCTTTGTGGTTCTGTTTGCAGTGACATAATGTCTTTGGTGGGCAAATCCATGCTTGCAGATAACAAACTTCGAAAGCAGTGCCCGACATTGGTTCAAACTTTGCACATCGTAATATTTCTTTCAAACGTACAAGTTCCACGAAGGTCTGTATTGGTCAACATCTTTGGGTACCTCCTTCAAAAGAGTTCAAAACATAGATTACGTGCAGTTTACGAGCTGTTCGAGGATTGTTTTGAAATTGTCATGGACGATATTCCATGAGATTCTGTTTATAACGGTATAATTTTTTGTGGGCAAATTTTTTCTTCCCGAGTTGTAGGGTATAAATAAATTAATTGTTAAGTAAATTTTTATTAAGCGTTTACTTTATATGTACACTGTGAAACAAAATGGAGGTGAAAGTCTGGGGCACAGAAAATTCCTCTTGGGGAAGAAATGCCTTGGTGCCCCCAAGGACAGATCCGCCGGCGTTTTTGCTAGATACCCTGTAAGCCGTCAGGAATTATCGGTATATCTTTGTTCACTGTGGCTTTAGCTTATTTTTGAGATGGCATGCATTCAGTCGAATCGAATGCTTATTATTTTCGTAGAGCACTTCGACCTTCTAACTCGCTTCCTTCAATGTCCTTTTCGTCCTTTATTTTAAGAGCCGCTATAAAAGTACCACAAGATGATGTTTTTTATCTTCGAAATGTTCTGCAAAAATGTCTTTCAGAAAATTTTAGTTACGTCTCTCATTGACAACTAAACGATTTTGTCAATGATTAGTTGTCAATGAGAGCCGTACCTAAAACTTTCTGAGCCACATTTTTGCAGAACATTTCGAAGCTGAAAAACGTCATTTTGTGGTACTTTTATAGCGGCTCTTAAAATAAAGAATGAAAAGGACATTGAAGTAAGCGAGTTAGAAGGTCGAAGTGCTCTACGAAAATAATACTCATTCAATTCGACTAAAGACATGTCATCTCAAAAACGCTAATTCCTGATGCCTTACAGGGTCTCTAGCAAAAACTTCATCACGCCATACCGCGGAAGTTCGACTCACAGCGGATCTGTCATTTGGGATTCTTAATACACTCACCAAGGGCTTTCATATCCAAAAGGATTTATATCTGCCCCAAAATTTGTGTTCACAGTGTGTATTAGTATCATGTAGTAAATTCTATACTGTAAAAAATTACTACAATTATGCAATTATCGTTTAGTCACTATTTCCCATGTTTATTGTGGTATTCTCCCACATTTCTTTTGATAATCCAGCCTTAACTTACTTGTGATTTCATTCATTATCTACTCTCTCGTATTTTTTGTTAACATTCATCTGTCTGTTTGTATGTCTATGTATGCAGATTTGCGTATCGGTTGCCATTTCACATGACCCTTGTAGAACATCTTAGATTGGAGTTGCTAGAACAGTCTACACGGTGCATCTTAACTGTCTTTACATGAAGGTGCTTGCACCTGGGAAGTTTTTGCGGATTCTGAAACTACAATATTCATAGATGAGAAAAATCAACAAACAAACTAAATCGCCGAAGGGATTTTCAAATAAAGTTCGGTCAAAGTTCACATTTTTAGGGTTTTCTAGGTTTTCACGATTTTGCTTGGAAACCGCAAGTCCTATAGTAATGGGACTCAAAAAATTTTGTAGCAGTGAAAATCCTCTACAGGAGGGATTTTTTACTTTTTGCTAGGTCTTTACATTTTCTACGCCACACAGAAAGCTTCCACAACTTCTTTTGTCACCCACGAAAATGCTATTTTTAGAACTAGGGATCTGCATTTGGTGCATTTAGATCCACCATTACTTTTTTGTTTGTTTTTTATTTGTTTTTGTTTGTACAGTCACAGGTTGTGGGAATATCTCTGCAGACAAAGCTGACTGACTGATATTTTTACTTGTTTTATAGAGAAATACGCAAGTTTATGGGCACATTTAACATTTTATACTATATGAACTAATTGCTATGTTCATTGAAAAATTCTTTTCAATTCATTTATTTTATTCTTTATTGAAATGAATGACAACCGTTTCATACAAACTTTCAGTGTTCTTCCTACGACGTCATGCAAGAAATGTATCACGACCGGAAAACAAAGAAATTTAATAATATTCTTTTTTTGTCAACAATTCTCGTAACAATATAATCTTTTGTCGTTGCTTTCTAAAATAAATTTTTTTTTTGTTTAAATTAATAAATTTTCCGGTTGTTTCTTTAAATTTGTATTTATTTAGGTCACCACAAGACGTTTGAGCATAAATTCAAAAAGTAACAAGTTTTCGGATATTCAAATGTTGTCTTTCTTCTTCTTGTTGTTGTCTCTCTATTCACACATAAATAAAATATGCAAAATATGTACATATTCCAACCACATACATATGTATGTGTCCTTTCACACATATGCTTATACATATGTATCTCTGTGTGAAAGCAATGCAAATAAACATACACTTTATAGCGAAGAAAAGTTTACACTATAGACAGTTTGGCTTTATGCTGCTGCTGGCCTCATATATTTTGTGTCAAAGCATTCGACTTGTATCAACATAAGACAAAATAACAAAAAAACAAAATCAACATTTATACCATATATGCCTATATCTTGTCTCTATATGTGTGTCTGAGGTTGTGGAAAAAAACATAGCACCCCATAACACCACAACCAATACCCCACCGCCATATATACACATACATACATACTCGTAGATATTCTTTTAAGTTTATATTGTTTGTTTTGGCAGAAATGAAAACGAGTACAAAACATGAGGGATTTGCATATGAAATTTCATTCCGCCGGATATATTTAACATTTTAAATATATTGTAGATGAAAATCCCAATGTAGAACATGTTTGATATTTTAATGGACCGAGTGAATGGTTGGTAGGTAGGTAGGTGATGATGTACCCACCACAGCATTTATCAAGGATATGAACAAAACACAGAAATCAATTAAAAATTGTTGATAAATACATTTGGGAATGATGAACAATTATGGAAATTGATTTATTTTTATTGCAATTGTTGTTGTCTTTGAAATTGTTTGTTATGGAAGAGAGATAGGGAGAGATATTGCAAAACGAGAAGCTTTCTGTATCACTTGATTAAAGAGAGGAGGTAAAAGTAAAAGATTTTGTGTATAAGCAAGGCAAAATGGTTTAGTGTATTTGTTAAACCGGGGACAGTACACATAAAAACGAAACTATTATGAGGACTGGGCCGAAAATGGTATGCTCTCCACCATTAAATATTCTGAACTAAATTGGAATAATTATTTTCTTTCCTGTCCAAAATTTTAGTGGAAGTTATTTTGTGACCACGAATACCTAAATGAGGTAAAAAATACATCTAAAAATGTCTTCATTCGGGCGCCACCTTTATACGGGGCACACCTATGTTGACAAATTTTTGGTGGATAAGTTTTGTGACCACTGAGAACCTCAAATGTCCAATTACAGATAGTTCGGTCAAAACAAATGTAGCTAAACTACTAAAAAAGTTTTGTGAACACTGGGAATTTCAAACGTAGCTAAAATCCTCCAATAAAATCGTGAGGTACCGTTATATGTGGACTTTACCAAAACCTGGTCAACATTTTTTGGTGGAGATGTTTTTTAGCTAAAATTTTTAGCTAAAATCCTCCAAATACCGAAAATCGGAAAGTACCATTGTATGGGGGCTATACCAAAACGTCGACTTATGTTGAAAATTTTTAGTGGAGATATTCTGTGACCACTGTCAAATTACCGGCAGTTTGGTCAAAAATTGTAGCTAAAATCCTCAAAATACCGAAAGTCGCAGGGTACCGTTATATGGGGGCTGTAGTCAAACGTGGCCCTATGGTGAGATTTGGGGACTTTAACTGTCAAATTACAGGTAGTTCGGTCAAAAATTGTAGCTAAAATCCTCAAAAAACCGATAATCGGGAGGTACCGTTATATTTGGGATATATCAAAACGTGGACCTATGCTGACAGTTTTTGTGGAGATATTTCATGACCACTGGGAACCTCAAACGTCAAAATAAAAGGTAGTTCGGTGAAAAATTTTAGCTAAAATCCTCCAAATACCGAAAATCGGAAAGTACCTTTGTATGGGGGCTATACCAAAACGTGGACCTTTGTTGAAAAATTTTTGTGGAGTAGTTTTGTGACCATTGTGGACCTCAAATATTAAATTACACTTAGTTTGGTTAAAAAATACTTTTTTTTCAAAAAGCCTACGAAAGCATAATATCGGGGCACTAGGAAAACCTTCGGTAAAAATGTCCAAAGGATCCTCGAACAGACCCTTAACTACACAAATAGGTTAAACATTTGTATGGTAACCCAAAGATTGGACCGATAGGGGCCAAATTTGAACATAAACTAAGCTTGAACAAAATATTTCGAGATCGAAAATTTGGACCAAATTGCTACGGTTGCTACGTTTGTGAGATATTGCGATTATCATTTTAGCGAATATTTTCGAACTTTTGTGGGAGAGGTACCGGAAACAGTGGACCTATAAGCACTACCTTCGAATTTCATCTAATATTCGAAGATATATTACGATATCCAAAGTGTGGACGAACGCAGTATTCGGTTCGAGCTCTACAGCCACTACATATGGTGCCATAGGGTTTTTTTTCTCCTTTCGGGGTGTTTTTTCAAGGAGTATAGACTTGCCCCTGAAATAACTTTTACTGTCGTAATTGATGCAGAGAATGCAAGATGCTTCAACAAAAATCAAAGTGATTCGAGAGCAGGACCAAAATTTTGTGTGGGAGGTACCCGAAGGAGTGAACAAAACAGATTTAGTCCATATTCGAACCTGATCTATATCTGGTAAATATATTAGGATGTGTAAAGTATGGACTAAATCGGTCACACCCATCCAGAGTTATCGTGCGCACAATTTTTCCAAACATTTTTGAACTTTTTTTAGGGTACCTTCGAACTTAAACTGAGTTTGCACAAAATATTACGAAGGCCACATTTTGGACCGCATCGGTAGATCCATTCGAAAATTATCTTGCGCTCCAACCACATCATAGGATTTTTTCACCTTTGAGGCTATTTTCTCAGGAAGTATGGACATGCCCGTGATGAAACTTTTATCGTCGATTCGAGAGCAGTTCCTAAACTGAACTTTTCGAAAATTTTGCGTGTGAGGTACCCGAAGGAGTGGACCGATTGAGTCCATATTGGAACCTCGTCTAAGTCTAGTAGGAATTCCACGATATGCAAAGTATGGACCAAATCCGTTACTCCCTTCAAGATTTATCGTTCGCACTAATTTTCTGAACATTTCCGAACTTTTGTGGAGGAGGTACCGGAAGGAGTGGACCGATATAACCCATCTTCGAACTTTAACTAAGTCATAATATTACGAAAGCCAAATTTTGCACTGAATCGGTTGATCCGTTCGAGAGTTATTGTGCGCTCCAGCCAGCCAGACAGACAGATAGACGGACGGACATGGCTAAATCAACTCCCAATTGTCTGAAACACATTTCGTCCAAACATACTTGGGGTCTAAAACCATTATTTCGATGAGGCACATTTTGCCCGTATGAAAATGTATATACCCTCGTTAGCATAAATGCCGAGGGTATAATTATTGTGGACGCTAGAGCTAGACGGACAGACGACTCAGGATTTTATCCTGATCAAGAATTTATATACTTTATAGGGTCCCAAATGTTACAGCTGAAAATGTAGTTATAACCAATGAGATACTTAAAATTGGCACTGCTCAGCAAACATTCGGATCCGTTAGACATTATGTAACCCATTGCACAATGGTCCCAAATCCAACTTTTCTGGCCAAAACTATTTCAACGACCATTTTGTATTGAAATTAATTATTCTTTATAATAAATATGTACAAACAGCAATTCTTACGTTTTATCGACCAAAATGACCAAAAACTGCCAAAATTTGTTGAACAGGGTGGTCCCGTTGTGTGGAGTCTAAACCAAAACATTGACCTATGTTAATAATTTTTGGTACGAAGGATTCATATCTTCCAAGAGGACAAAATACCAAATTTCAGCCGAATCGGTCATAAAGTGTCGCTAAAATCCGCAAAATATCTAAAATCAGGGTACTTTTATGGGGGGTCTATGACAAAAACGGACATATTTTTACAAAAATTATACATACTTGTTTTCTACACTCTGAAGCCCTTAAATATGAATTTTAAGGAAAATCGGTTGATAGATGTGGGTATTACCGTTCTATTTCAATTGGATACTACGTACAATCACAACAGGTATTTACAAAAAATTCTCCCATCTTAAAATAGAAAAATCCACTTTGTTTTAACTGTGGCAAATTTGAGCACGATTTGACTTCTGAATTTATTAGTACAGACCCCCTGCTATCTTTCAAATTCGATTTGAAGGTGGACATATTTGGAAATTTTTTTTAAAAGTTTAAGTATATTTAAAAAATATTTGTAAAAAATAATTTTAATATATACAAAAACATTGATTTTATTACGCTAATTTTACAAATGTTATCGTTCTTTTTGTAAATATTATGAAAGTACTCATTAACAGCTTCCCGATTCATAATAACTTTGGTATAACTTCTGTATATTTATGCAGCGACGCAATACAAAAAAATTGTATATTTTACAGCAAATTTTACAGCGCCAATCAACGAATACTAACGTTATTTACAAAAACTAATTATTTTCAGATGACTTGATGTGTTTTTTATTATTCTGTGCAAAAAAAAAAAAAAATAAAAATTCGAAACTTCAAAAATAAGGTTTTGGCCAAAAGTTTCCTGATTGAAACCTATTTGCATTGTAAACAAAACTAATTATTTGTATTATTCCTTACTAAGATATGAGTACGGTGGTACAGAGTATGTGTGCTCGACTACAATGCCAGGCGAGTTTTTTGTTGACAAAATTAAAGACAAATTAAGGTTGGTACGCGTGGCCGAGTGTGTACTGCGTTCGGCTACAAAACAAAAGTTCGCATGATCAAATCCAGCAGACAGCGAAATACAATTAAATAAAATAAAATTAATAAAGTAAAATAAAATACAATAAAATAAAAAAAAAAATAAATAACATAAATAAAAAAAAATAAATAAAATAAACCAAAAGTGTGAAGTGTGTTGAAATTGAAAAATATTCAATTTTTTGCTTATTTGTTAACTTCTAGCGGCCACAGAATAACTAATTATTCTAGCAGTCATAGAATAACTAGAAATTCTGTGGCACATGCGCTTGTTAAAAAAACTTATTTGTAGGGGGTTATGTAAGTAGTTACGACTACCAAAATTACTATAAAAACCCATTATTTAGTAAGGATTTTTTTGTTGGGTGGGACCAAAATATTTCGTTATACATAGCTAAAAATACATAATGCATGAATTTTCGGAAATATTTTTTTGGAATAAAGGATTTTTTGCTCATAATTGACACTTGGCATTCATTGAACATTCGGTTGGTAGATGAGAAAAAAATTAAAATTTATTGGTATTGTTTCGAAACATTAAACTTAACATAAAAAATAACAAAGTCTATAGTCTTTCAAAGCAAGACATTACCTCTTCTTTTACTTTATTGTTATAAATTCATTTAATACTTATTCGAAATCCATTAAATATTATTTAAGACTCCATCCATGCTTCGTTAAACTACTGTTCCATTGTCCATTGTTTTCCTATAGGTACTTCATTACCTTGTCCGAAAATGTTATTGTTCTATTTTTTTCCAAATCCAATTAAAAAAAAATGAAATATTCATAATGTAAATAGGTTATGACCAAAACAAGCAGAATAACAAATATGAAAATAAAATCACAAAAAAAAAAACAAAGGACCGGAAATAAAATAATATTTTAAACAGGATTTTATTGTAGTCGCCGTCGACATGCATGTTGCTGTTTACAAACGAAACGAATGAAAAATAACAAAAAATATACAATTCAAAACATTTCAAGATTTAAATAATTTCCTGGGCACCCACCCACTACCATTCTCCGCTTCCCCCCAATCATACCACATAGAATGACCATTGCTAATACGATAAAAGCCATTTTATGCATGCTCCACAAGGAATTGAAAGAAATACAACAACAAAAAATTTGAAAAACAACAACATAAACGATGGATACTTGAAAAGACCATTCATAGGATACCAAAATTTTTTTGTCTGTTTTGAATTATTATTGTTTTGTTCTTTTTACAAAAAAAAAAAACATTTGGTGTGGAGAGCAAGCAGTCTTGTATTACAACAAAGACAAACAGGTTGTTAAGTATAGTTGAAAATGCTAACAAATCTCACAAGATTTCGGTTTTGTTTTGGTAAACAAATACTACATATATTTTTAAAAATAAATGGACATGCAATTTCAGGTGAAATACGAAGTGGTATAAGTCATATATTATATAAATACGAGTATGTAAGGGCACTAGTCGGGACGGGGCCGACCATATGATAACCTAAAAACACTTAGGTCCACCAAGCCCGTTACTTTTTTGTACTGTCTTCTTTTAAGTTTATTTGGCTGTTGACAAAACCGAATGATTCCTTCCTACTTGTTTAGTATAACATATTAATTGTTATCTCACATTGCCTCTTATCTACAATATTTATTATTTGGCTTATATATTCTTTATCAAAAAATGTGCTTTACAAGCTGGATTTATTTATGTTTATTTTATGTATGTAGGTTACACTGTATGAGGAGCGTACATATGTACATACATATGTGTGTGGACATACTTACTTGCGTCCATGTACACCAACCCCCACACATACTGTGAATGTCCTTTTGGACAATGTACTTGTTTGTTTTCTTTTTAAAGAATTTTTTGCAAATGTCTGTATGTTGTTTTGTTTTCTGCTTTTATGCTTTAGAAACAAAATAAAATTTGTAAAACACAACCACTTGCAAGTCGAGCATTCGCCAAATACTCTAGCTGGTCATTGACTTACGAATTTTGTTGTTGAATTTATTTTCAAACATTTGCCCTTTTTGAATTTCTAATATCTATTTCATTTGATGAAGGAAGGACGTAAAGAGGTTGTTGTTGCTGTGGTTAGATGCTTAGCAATGCATTGATATTCAAAAGACCAAACAACATTGATACAAGATTTCACGATATAAACAAAACGAAATGACCGTTGTCCTTTTTCATAGATAAATAATTTAAATTTTATTTGTGACTGACTTTCTCGGTGGAGAAAAAAAAGGAAATAATTTTTAAAAGAGTTAAGAGTAATCAATCGGATTTTTATATTAACCTGCATATTATCACTGAGACGCTGGTACTTGAGTATTTCAAATTATAGCAGCATGAAAGATACAGTTCTCTGAACAGATATATTTCGGGACAATATTCGTCTTCTTGTAATAAACTTCATTTCATCGGATAAATATTATGTCTTTCGATGATCTTGTATTTATGGTGAAGCTAAAAATCCTATTATACGATGTAAGACTAGAGCTAATGTTTATTCCCTTAAATTTAGGTCACTTGAATTGTATACGCACAGGAAGCCCAGCATGTGATTATCAATTGGGCTGCAAACTTAAGGTACCTACCTAAGTCGCCCACTACAGAACATTTGTCTTATAAGCCAAACTAAGAATAGATTTCCACTCCTCTCTATTTGTCGATTTATTTTCCAAATTTTGAATATCACTATGCAACACTGAAAATGCAAACAGCTTCTAGTATGCATTTTTTGAAAGTACATATTTAGACTACAAAAACTCTAGTAGGGTTTTGTCCTGTCAGATCCAGTTCGGATTTTATGGCTTCATCTAAACCGGGCTAAATCTACACTTTTTTGCATTTACCAGGCCTTTATCTCAGAAAGGAATAGGAATTTGGCCTTGCTGTCTTTAGCAATATTGTAGCCCTAAACTAGTAGAACTTATCTTTTGAAAAAAACACATAAGAAAAACTCCATCTAGGGCGTCAAAATCTATAAAATATAGAAAATTTTACATAATTGCTGAAATTCTGGTCAGTATCGGCTAAACTATTGGGAGTTGAACCAAGTAACCTTTTGAAAAAATCTTCCAAATAAATTTCTCAACAATTCTTTAGAACATTCTGAAACTCTAAAATGCTTACTTCATGTTGTTTCAGCGGTATTTTGCATCATATCTTTTACAACACGTATTTCAAACACAGTTCACACCAACAGTTAATTCTCGCATTTCGGATTTCACCACATTATTGGCATTTTTATTAAATTGTCGTTGAAAAATGTACTGAAAACAATGGCATAGAGGCATTTTACAACAATGACATGTTCTGAAGAGTTGTGTATTACATTCCAGGGAATATTTTTCTAAAATAAAATATTCAGAAAAAATATTAACGGTTTTGGAGATACGGTGCAAAATGTATAAAAATTGTAAAATGTTTGGATATATTTTGAAATTTGAGGCAATAAATGTAGTTTTTCGAGTTCATCATTTCTCCAAATATTTTATTCTTGTCCTTATCTACAAATTTGCTTCAGAGGTCAGAAGAAGATTCGCATTGGTTTCAGAGATATAGCCCCGAATTTCTTTAAAAACTCAATATTTATCCATGCTTAGATGGGGCCATAAAATCCGAGCTGGATCTGACACAACAAAACCCAACTAGGGCTTCTTGTCGTTTGGGTCTGTACTTTCAAAAAATCCTCAGTTCGAATTGTTTGCACAAGATCACCTTAAAAATGTTGCACAGTGTAATTTAAATTTAATGAGCCGGACACCGGTTATCTGTTTTTCTCTAAGCACTCGTAAAATAAAACTTTACCGGCAAAAATTGTCGACATAGGTCCATGCTTTGGTGTAGCCCCAATATAACGGTACTGCCCGGTTTCGGGTAATTTAGGGTGAAGCATATAAACCTTCAGCCCGGCCAAATGAACACTTTTGTACATGCATTTAATTAGGGGGTTTGTAAGGTTGTTTTTATAGAGTTGGGCTACTAACCCGACGCCCAACCCAAGCTTTTAATGTTTTTATGTGTGGAAGCGTGGTACATGTTAGCTCACTACTTTACCGATTGTCATCATTTTCCCAGGTGGCACCAAGGGGAATTAAGGGGTTACCTCTACTTATCACTGTCAAAAAATTGAAAAAAATGCGATTGGCTTATTTTGAATTACAGATAGTGGTTGAAATATGACCCTTCAAACTGAATAGCCCGTTGTGTTTTGTGTGTTGAGGCGCAACTTAAAGCGCGTTTTTCTCGAAATGGATTTTTTGAAGACTGTGCCAACGAGACCTCGAAAACGAATGTAGCGATCTTCATATATATTGGTGAGCTTATTAAATACATAAAGTCTTGTCCTTAAACTAGACAGATTTTTTTAAAAAAAGGTTTGTCTGATTGTTTTGGACAAAAACTGCTTTCACAATTTTTGTTAATGATTATGTTTCGCTCAAAGACAAGATTATTAGGTTCTTAAAATCTCCAAAAAAATATACAAAGATCGGCCCATTCGTTTTCGGACAATCGTTGGTACTGCAAAACGCGTTTACAAAAACGGATTTCGCAGGTACCCAGCAACAAAAAAACTTACTATTTAATGGGTTTTTATAGTACTCTTTGGTAGTCATAACTACCTACAAAACCCGCCCCCAATCCATCATTTTAACAAGGCCACTACTAGTTATTCTATGACCACTAGGATAACTAGTTATTCTTTGGCCACCAGAAGTTGGAAAATAAGCTAAAAATTATATTTTTACAACAGTTAAAATGGAATTTGTTTTCAATTTCAACATACTTCATATTTTTAATTTATTTTATTTTAGTTTATTTTATTTTATTTTATTTTATTTTATTTTATTTTATTTTATTTTATTTTATTTTATTTTATTTTATTTTATTTTATTTTATTTTATTTTATTTTATTTTATTTTATTTTATTTTATTTTATTTTATTTTATTTTATTTTATTTTATTTTATTTTATTTTGTTTTATTTTATTTTATTTTATTTTATTTTATTTTATTTTATTTTATTTTATTTTATTTCGCTCTCTGCTGGATTTGATCACGCGAACTTCTGATTTGTAGTCGAACACACTACACACTCGGCCACGCGTACTAACATTAAGGGTTGTTTAAACGCTAGCATGTGCACCACATTCTGTTCTTTATTTTGCACGCGTGCTGACGGTGAGCGTTGAACACACTTCCCCAGCATTTGTAGTAGGACACACTCTCTCTGTGCCACCATACTCATAACTTAGTAAGGAGTAATATAAGTTTTTATTTTTGTTTACATTACTTTGTAATGGGTTACATAATGACTAATGGATCCGAATTTTTGCTGGGTAGCCATTTACCACAAAACTATGCAATATTTTTCAACAACAAAAATTTCGAAAGTCGTATAAGATGTACATTAGGGTTATGACTTTTTGAATTTTTTTTCTCAAAAATGATTTCCTGTAGGGAGAATGAATGAACTTTTGGCTATTAATACCTAAAATAACATTCGTTCAATTTTGTTATTTATAAAAAATGTTTTTTTTTTTTTTTTGAAAAATACTATGAATTGTAATTTTTTTCTAAACAACTTATTTCCTATTGCACGAATGTATGACCTTTTGCCTATTGAAAAAGATCATGAAAACTTAGTATTTTTGGTCTGCACAACTAGGGATAACCTCTTAAGTGTCCACATAAGATGAACGAGCGAGCAATAAAAATCTTCCGATTTTACATTTATTTCTCATATATTTTTCATTATATTCTATCAATTATATCATATCCAATTTAGTGTAGAACAAATTCATACTTTAAAGCTTGTCTCAAAGCTATTTTGTTTCTTTTGTTTATGTCTAACATTTTAAAGAAATAGAACCTCTCGGTTAGATATTCTTGAATTTATTGTCATACAAAAAGAAATGAACTTTTATCTCAAACGACGATACCTCTGACCTTATGCCCCATTTCTGGCTAAAATATGCAACTTGTTGTTGCAGCAGTGCTGGTTGTTGTTGTTCAACAGCATAATTATACTACTGCTCTGCAATAGTTTAATCTTAGACATAGACATGCCATTTCCGTGTAGAGCATTGTAATTTGCTTATCCTTGAGGGAATTTTCATTTGTACGACAAATAGAAAATGGTTTACAAGTATGCTTGTTTTCTGTCTCTCGCTCTCTCTCTCTCTCTCTCTCTTTTTATGGTCGATTCAATCATCGTCATCAGCATCTAAGCAAGTATGCTATCCAACAAGACCCAAGGCATTTGATTTAGATTGCATCTTTGCTTTTCACATGTTTAACTGCAGACAATAAATTGCACAAAAAGCAGGAAAAAGGAATACAGAATAGAAATGTGTAACTACATTTCATAGATATTTTTCGTTTAGATGAAATGTTAAAGCAAAAATTCTGAGTGCCAGACATTTGAAATTCGGAGAAAAATGAAAAACAAATTGTGGTATATATTGTTGGGACAATATTTAAAAATGGGCTGCAGAAACTATTTTGTTCAATTTATTCTTCTAACAAAAGAGAATTCGTTTCCACTTAGATTCAAATACTACAGTCGTTTGCTGATATGAGTATATCGTAAATTAAAGGAAAACTATCAATTTCCCATCAAAGTCCGTAATCTCTGCCAAAGTGGCTGTGTTGAGTATAAATAACAAAAGAACTAACAGTGAAACTCGTTTAAAAAATTTTCACAACTTAGAAACATGAAGCTTTACAATATTTTGAGCAAATTCGAAAAGTCTCACATATTAATGGCTTTAATGTTTGCCTTTCAATTATTTGCGACCGTTTGTTTGCTTAAAGTGTATAGCCCTTTGTGGCCATCTTTCTGTCTTTATTACAATTTTCAAACTTTTCAATACAACTACCAAAAAAAATAAATACCTTTGGCATCATCTGTTAATACTGCAGTTGTTGTTTTTGTTTTCGGGGTTGTCTGTTGCATTTACAAATTAATATCGCAGTATTTCCTCTTATAACAAGGTGATGGAAACTCATAACAGTTTTTACATTTTGTTATCGTTTCCAAGCAATAAATATTCCCAATATATATTGGCCCCATCGTGCACACACACACACAAAATATTGTTACATATTTCCTCTATTTTTTTCTCAGTGGCAGGCAAATTTAAAATTGTGTGACAGTGAGAAATGTGACATCGTCGTACTTTGACGATATTCAAATGTCATTGCAGTTCATAGAATGGCGAATTGTATGCAAAATATTGGAATGTTCATGGGGCCGGCGGGGGTTAGGAACTCACAAAATATTATCATTATTGTCGTTCGTCATAGTAGTGGTGGTGGATGGCAGAAAAATAGCGAAAAAAAGGAATTGCTATATGTATTGCACATGTCACTGACTGTTGTGTAGAGAGAGATTCGCTGCATTACTCCAAACTGTAATCACACATTTTGTATAGTAATCATGAATTACGCACACCCATACATGCAACCAACCATCAATGCATTCATCCATCCAACGAACCATGGCTTATAAATAAGTAGTATACTATATGACGCCACGGTATGGGGTGGGAGGTTGGCAAGCAGATCCATCCACTAGGGATCTGATATTTTTCCATTAAATTGCAGCTTAAATGTAAATATTTGTCAGGCAACATAATTTTGAATGCGATTTCCTCATACACTCCAACACTCTCGAATGTTTACACACACATAAATACACATACATATGGTAATATTCAAAAATGTTTTACAATCGTTGAAGTTGAGGTTCACCATTTAATAAGTCGCGAAATGTCAATATATTTTATACAATATTAACATATTTATATTAATTGAAGTGTTTTAGCCGGGGTCGCATGAAAAGAAACAGAACAAATAATTTATGTGGAAGCTGTGTTGGTGGTAATATTAAAAAATGGGTAAAAATGTGTTGAAGTTTACAAGTTTTTTTGTGTTCTTTCTTGATTTCTGGTCAAACCACGGAAAATTCAGACCTGAGCTCAAAGAAAGAATTGAAGAATACCCCTTGGGCAACATGTTTCTAATGTATGACTTTTCGATATATACACTGCATCCCCCTAAAATCGATGCTGACATTTTGAAGTTTTGAAATATGGGTTTTTTGAATTTTTCTTATAATTGGAGGGCGCAACCAGATAATTACCCAAACTATTTATTGGATTGTAGAACTCGTGATTCCACGTCGTTTGATGTATATCTCATGAGTGTGCTTCATACAGCTCCCTAGTAATAAGAGTCCAAAGTCGAAATTTTGGTGCGTAAATTTTCTTTAAAAACCTATTTTTTGGCTTCAAAATTTACAACTGTGACTTAGGCAACCTTGAACCCCGCGTGATTTTAGTTTTTTTACGCGCCGGATCTAATGAATCCTTCCGCTTTCAAATCCATCCACTAAAACGGCGGTTATAGATACCATGAAAGTAGGAAATTCTGCAAAATTATATTTTGATGATTCCGCGCATTTAACCGCGATTTTCTTTGGTTATTTTTACATAAATAGAATCCTTTATACGCGATTATATTATTTTCCAAAACCGTGTGGCATAAATTACCGAGATTCTGGAGTAATATTCGTATTTCGTATAAAATAGAATTTGGTAGCACATCCGCGGTTCTTGACGAATTTGTTTAAAATTTGTTATAATGACGTATTTTTTATAGGCGGTCACTGAAATCGGATGCGCCTTATAATCTTATGTACATCGCGCAATTTACACCCACATAAAGGTTTTTTGAACGGTAAAATGCAGCTGACGGCACACTTTGGCCGCTGAATGAAAAGTGGAAAAATCGCTACATATTGGTAGAGATGCACTCGCTGTATCTGAGAAGCGCATGCGCCTTAACTGATTTTAAAGAATTCGCGAATTATACGTTTTTTAACTTTTATGTTTTTTCTTTGGTTGTAATTTCAATATTACTTTCTATTTCATAATCCTATTGTTTATCAAAGTAAGCAAATACACTTTCGGGTTTGTCATCGCATTTTCCCTGAAGAAGTTTCAGCAAAGTCCGTCAGTCCTTGCATCGAAATTTAGCGAAGTAATAGAATAACTCCCAAAAATGTTTTTTTCTATTTTTCGTATTGAACACAAAAATATATTTTTGGAATAATATTCCAACAATAAGTTTTCGTCTTTTGTTGTTGCTGTAATATGGCAGTTATAAATCCTATCTTTGATGTTTTGGTCTCATATTTTTCTACGCGTTGTCTAGAATCTGTACGTATTTTTAATTTATTTTTTCGAGTTTTATTTGGACTCTAAATTAGAATAAATTAAATTTACTCCAAGATTTGTTCAGTATTTCTTGATTTTCCGCGAAAATAGAAATACATTTAGTAAATATTTAGGCATCTAGGGATAGATATTAAATGCTGTTAACGCTTTATATATACATTTTCTTATTACAGCAAAACTGGAATTTTTAAATATTTTTTCTTTATAAGGGAATAAAACCCCCCATAACTTTGGAGCGCAGCATCCAATTTTGTGAACGCGAACAGATTTGGAACCACGACTTTTTTCTTAATCTATGTTCCAAAAATTGCGGATGTGCTCGCAAAAATTTTTTTAAAATTTCTTCCAATGGAATTGCAAAAGAAATTTGAAATTTACCGTATATACCCGTTTTTACAATCATCAAAAGCTGTTGTCATGGTACATGCAGTTCAACGCCATATGCCTTTCCATGAAATTACGCCACAGTGTAAATTCATGTGTGATCTGATTTGAAGTTTTTTTTCCAGATTTTTTTCTTTTCTCCTTTTTTGCCATTGATGAATACGAGGAAAAAAGCAGAGTCAGTGTGACTCATACGCATTGGGATGCACGAATTATGGTGCACATGAATATATTTGTTGTAGATTACATGTAGGTTTTTGTTCGCCTATGGTTTACGGGAATTGCTAGATCTGTGTTTTTTTTTTTGGAGCTGTATGTGTTTCGTTTGAATCCTACTCACATGAAAGATTATTTCTGTTGTTGTTATTGAATAAATACAGCATATACATAACAGAAATCAAACATAGATTCCTACCCATATTTATATTGATGTATTTAATCCCAATTAAAATTCGGAGGTAGTTGGGGAAATTGGTCATTAAATAACGTTTTTAAATCAAAAGACATGTTGGATTATCTATCTTATCAAGGAATGCAGCTAACGTCTAAATAATATGAGATATTAAATAATATGATGATAAGTCTAAACAATATGAGATGCATTACGTTCAGGCACCTTTAATGGTGGCCACATAGGCCACAATTATTTTCCAATCAATGAAAAAATTTTACCAGTTCATTGTTGTGGCTAAAAATTGAATCCTACAAAATGTTGTGCAAATCGGGTCGGATTTTAATACTAGCTATATTATATGGCCTACATTACCTATAAATGGCCATATATCGTCGGTGTCATGCTTAAGTCTTCCATACGTCATTTGCCCTTTTTGAGATAATCCAATTTTAATGTTTTGCCTAACAACTGCGTGGAGCTGACATGGTGCGCCTTAACTAATTTTAAAAGGAAGGTGCTTACACCTGGGAAGTTTTTGCAGATTCTGAAACTACAATCCTCATAGATGAAAAATATCAAGAAACAAAAAAAAAAATCGCCGGAGGGATTTTCAAATAAATCGCGATTTAAGTTCACATTTTTAGGGGTTCTTTAGGTTTTCACGATTTTGCTTGGAAACCGCAAGTCGTTCGAAATGAGCCTAAAGAAAATGTTGTAGCTGTAAAAATTATCCACAATATTGGCCGTTATGATATTTTCGTAGGTTTTACCGTTTTTGAGATATAGAAGTTCAAATTGAGACAATGCACTGACTGTATCGCCTCCTTATAAAACAATGTCATTACTGCAATTTCCCAAATTAATCTTATATATATTGAAAATAGTACAACCTAGCAAAAAATATATCATCCAATCTTGTAGAGAATTTTCACAGTTTCAACATTTTCTTTACTCCCATTTTGATATGACTTGCGGTCTCCAAGCAAAATATTGAAGGCTTAAGATAAAAACCTAAAAATTTGAACTAAACCTCTATATCTCAAAAATGGTAAAACCTACGAAAATATCATTAAGGTCAAATATAGTCCATATTCGAACCTGATCTATATCTAGTAGATATATTAGGACGTGTAAAGTATGGACCAAATCGGTCACTCCCTTCAAGAGTTATCGTACGAAAAAATTTTCCGAAAATTCTTGAACTTTTGTGGGGGAGGTACCTGAAGGAGTGGACCGATATGGTTTATCTTAAAACTTAAACTATGTTTGGACAATATATTACTAAGGCCAAATTTTGGACCGAATCGGCAGATCCGTTCGGGAGTTATTTTGCGCTCCAACCACCTCACACGGTGTCATAGGGGTTCTTTGCAACTTTCAGGCTATTTTCTCAGGAAGTATGGACTTGCCTCTAATGAAACATGTACCGCCGTATGGAGGGCAGTGAATACAAGTTGCTAAAACAAAAATCAATGCGATTCGAGAAAGGCCCTAAACTGAACTTTTCCGAAATTTTGTGTGGGAGGAACCGAAAGAGTGGACCGATTGAGTCCATATTGAAACCTTATCTAAGTCTGGTACACATTTCACGATGGCAAAGTATGTACCAAATCGGTGTACCAAATCCCTTCAAGAGTTATCGTGCGCACAAATTTTCCGAACATTTTCCAACTTTTGTGGGGGAGGTACCGGAAGGAGTGGACCGATATAGCCCATCTTCCCCATCTTCGAACTAAAAGTTTGGGAAAATATTACGAAAGCCAAAATTTGACCGAATCGGTTTATCCGTTCAAGAGTTATCGTGCGCTCCAGCTAGCCAGACAGACAGACGGACGGACATTGCTCAATCGACTCCAAATTGTCTGAAACACATTTCGTCCAAACATACTTGGGGTCTAAAGCCATTATTTCGATGAGGCACATTTTGCCCGTATGAAACTGTATATACCCTCGTTAGCATAAATGCTGAGGGTATAAACATACAAATATATGTTTTAGCTTATTTTTCTGCTTCCAGTGGCCACAAAATAACTAGTTATTCTAGTGGTCGTAGAATAATTAGTTATTCAGAGCGACATACCCTTGTTAAAATCATGGGTTAGTAGGGGGTTTTGCAGGTAGTTACGACTACCAATAAGTATTATGAAAACCAATTATTTAGTAAGGATTTTTTTGTTGGGTAATCACATGATATGTAAGTTTTTTTCTGATCTTAAAAACTTAGCAAAATATGATAAAAGGATAGAACATTATAAATATCGGTCCATCTTCCCCATAAAAGTTCAAAACCGATTCAATCTAAACTTTGTACATTGTAATATTTCTTTCAGGTATAGATCGGGTTCGAACATAAACAATATCTTTCCACTCCTCGGGTATCTTCCACACAGAATTAAAAATACTTTCGTAAATGTGCAGTTTACTGCTAGGTCTCGGATTGTTTTGGATATTTTTACAGCAACTAGTCCTCACAGCTTTATTACGACGGTAAAAATTTTTTATTCGGGGGTAAGTACACACCTCCATGCCCTAAAGCTCAATGGGAGTACTCGATTTAGTACAAACTTCCTGTACATTTTGGCTTCAGTTTATTTCGGCATATCGAGTTCGCTATGGACAGGCAATATCCCTATGAAAGGCCCCTCAAGACTTTCAAAAAAATAAAATATATTTTTTCGAAAAGTTCATAGGCGACAATAATCTGAAACCTAAACCAGGAAATGTAAGCCAACATTATGCTGAGGGGATTTGCTACCGTCGAAAATTTTGTTGTTCTGGTCATGGATGAGAAATTATTTTGTGTGACAATTTCCACTTGTGCATCAAGAAACTTCGTTGTAGAAAGGTATGCGTTATGGGGAAGTTCGTTATAGTGAGGTTAAGTTGAATTTTAATTCGTTACAGAGAATAATAAGTAAAGAGTAAGAAATTTAAGTTTGGTTCTTATCTTATGTATTTATGCTGAGGGTATATTTCTACTGGCAAAACAGCCTGATACTTTTTATTTGTTTGTTTTCTCTACGGCTGCGGATTTCAAACTTATGACCATCGGTACTGTATGACCTTAATTTATTACTATATCTTCACTAGAGTCCTTTTAGGTCACGATACCTTCATTTTGCCCTACCCGCCAGCATCAGCACTAAAATTGCCTAAGTGACCAATTTCGGTTTTATTTCATAAAGAATATCTTTAAATGGCACTGTCTGTGCAGATATATTCATTCATATGTCCCCGTTTCGCTACAAAATTCTTAAATCTTTTGGCAGTTTTAATGCATCGTTGTTGTTGTATATTAAATGTGACATTTGATGTGTTGTGCTGTGTTACACCCGTTCAGTGTGAGATTTGTGACTTGTGTGATGCAACTGTGGCTGCAATTCTGACGATTATGAAACTTTGCATGGATATAAATGTCTCGGTTGTAGTTGTTGTTACCGTTTTTTCCATGAAATGGGGTATACATATGTTTGCACAAATGTATGGGTGTGGAAGTCACACATGCAGTGATTGTGTATATTGTGCAACTATATATTTGCTTACATGTAAGTGGTGGTGTTTGTGAATATACATACATATTTATACCAACGCATATTTTTTAAAGCCTGGGAAGTATGTGTGTATATCTGAGGATATGTATGTTTTGTAAAATTGTATGCACACAAAAAACGAAATTAAACAGCACTCTAGCAGGCATTACACCCATGCCCTTTTATATGCAACAAATACTCTTACATAAAAATACAGATACATGCATGTATGTGTACGTGTGTACACAAAGAATTGTAAATTCTGTAACAACCACATCCGTCGTCATCGTACTTTAGTATTTTTGTTATAAATGTTTTGTGAAAATATGTATATACTCACACATTTATGCAAAATATATGTATACGTATACATATATCCTACATATACGAATATATCCTAAAATATGCAGTCATGCAGTGAGCTGCCGAATTAAATTTGTTGATATTTGTGACTATAAATGGGCTAGAGAGTATATGTGTGTATATTCATGTGTGCGGAATGTGTCTGTTCGTGTTCTATTATCCTGCTGTGTCGGAATGCAATTCTTTTTTTTTTATAACAATTTTATGACATACTTTGGCTTAGCTTCTGTGCATGGGTATGATGTCGTCGTTGCAACGACGACGATGATGATGATTACATCAATTTAAATGATTTGATGCAGCTGTTTCCTCAGGAAAACGGGGAGGAATATTGACTTTAATTTACTTTAAATATTTATTTTGTATTCATATATTTTTTTGAGGAAATTATATTTGTTGTAAAGGTTATTGATTTTGTAGTTGAATGTAGTTGTCATTTTATTGTATAAATTAAAATATGCTTGTATTAAGTTCATTAGAAATCAATATTGACAACCAAAATGACAAAACAACAAAAATACGAAACAAGATTTTTTTCTATTTGGACCAATATTAAAGAAGTTATAAGTATCTATTTGCACATGGTTTTTACAGAATTCGACTTTTTCAAGGCGCGATATCTCTGGAACCGTTAGTCAAAAAACATCTGAAAATATATTAAAATGTTTTGGTGATGAGAAGCACCAATACAGCACAAAATAAAGGAAATTAAAAGTCACTTTTTGATAGAGTGTCTGATTTCACTCAGAAATCCGCATACAGAAAATTGGAAGGTGTAAAAAATGCACGAGAGATCATAATCAGCCAGGATTAAGAACGACATTGGGGTCGATTGAAGGACTTCACGAAAACTCTTTTTCTAAATCTTTATTTCTAATTTAGAAAATTTAATATTTAAAATTGAAATAAAACAAGGAAAATAATATCAGTCAGCTGTGTCGGCAGAAGTATAATCTCAGCTTCGGACGTTAGAAACGAAGTAAACTTATAATTTCTGACGTCTATAGGGTTTTTTGAGTTTTTGGGGCAATTTTTCAGGAAGTATGGATTTGATCCCGACAAATATTACACCGTTTTAACTAGTTTCCACAAATTTAAAAACGATCCCTGACGAGCCCCGAAATGGTGGTCCGATTTAGTCGAGTTTCGGTCATATTTCTAGGCTATAAGAAATAATACGATGTACAACGTTACGATGCACCCTTTCTTAACTTTGTGTGGGATGTACTCCAAATAGTGGTCCCACGTAGTCGATTTTCGGTCACAATTCGAGGCTATAAGAAATAATACGATGTACAACATTTGGGTCACTATCTTAGGAAGTCATTATCTCGAATTCAGCGAAGAGTACAAAACTATGCGTCATATATTTAATACTATAAGTATAAAATCTTCTGTTCATCCTAATGATTAGAGACTAATTTGTATTTAAGGGCCAAAATCAGTTCAAATATATCTGGAACTGTTTTAGAACAAAATCACTTATTCGACGAGGCACATTTTCGACATCGTCAAAGATTAAATAATTTTTTAATCGTAAGATATACTCTTAGCCTCACAAGTATGGTGCTGTTCCTGGAAATGAAACAAGGCAAGAAATCCAGGCGAGGCTTCTTATGTACCGAGGCCTTAGGTCCTGCGTGCTTGCAATCAAAACATGAAATCCGTTGTTATTACTTAAATATTCCGCCGAAAAGTATGCCGATTAATTCACTCTTCTCATATATATAGCTCATAAAAATAATTGTAAAATTGAAATGTAGGTGGCATCACAACAATATTAACAAAAATAATAACATCAGAATCGATATCATAGGCCTTGTTGCAATTCTAGTAATTCTTGGATGAGTATTGCAAAATACACCATATTCATTTTATTTAATATTGCATATTCATAATATTTTTATATTTGATATTTGTACAGCATTAAGCCTTAATCAATGCCTTAAAATATTCTCTAAATTAATATTTTCCATAAAAATGGCGCAATAATATCGAAGTTGAATAAAGATGGCAAGTTTCTTTTCCACGGTAGGTCTTCGTAGGCACCTTCTAATTTCACAATTTCAGAACTTAACATCTTTATGTACAGTGGCGAGCATTGTTGGTAGGTTGTTGTTAACATTTTGTATAAAATGCATAAATTGATTCCACACATTTTGGCTTCATTTGTTATTTAATCGACAAAAATTAAAAATAAAATAATTTGGCCAACAACAAAAATCGGCAATTGACAAATATTGGTAAAGTTAAAAAGCAAAATTATGAATGAGAAGTTTAAGTAAAAGTTGACAGCACTTTTTCTATCGGTAAAACTAACTCGCTAACTTACCGAAAATTATCGTTAATTCTCGAAATTATAAGCATTTGAAGCGGATCAACTTTTATTATTATAATTTCCCTTATGTATATATTTTATTTTAATACTTTACGTATATGTTTTCACTAATTCAATTAATATTACGCAACATATGTTTAAATATTTGAATTTAACAGCTAAAAATGCAACCATGTACATATTTTGTAAATAGTACAATTAATTACATCTTTGATATTAATACCATTTTGTACAACTAATACTATTCGCGTCTCATCCTAAGCACTTAAGTAAATCGAAATTTCAATAAAATCGCTCTCATTCTATAGCTAGAGTTGAAGGCTTAACATCAATACCACGCTTGCACAAGTTGATGGACCTAGATGTTTTGCTAGAAATAATAGCTAAATGGAGAGTCAAGTACCATTTTAAATTAATTTCGTTGTTTGTTCTTCTTTATTGACGCCCAACTCGTGGCCATGTAACATGACCACTCTATCATAAACAGCCGAGGACAACAACAACATTGAATGCGAAGCGTACGTATCTGGTGAAGATCAGTTGGCACAGTTTACAAAACTTATCCAGGCAATGCGTTATGATGACAATACCATGCGTTTTGTACTAGGCGTTCCCAGAAACATTGAGATGTCTCTGTTGTGTATCAGTTTTGAACAACATCCATCGACAATCATCCGGATTACGCAGCAAATTTGTGGATTGGCGTAAACAAGAACGTCAACTCCTTCGATCAAGCAAAGGCATTGATCAAAAACACATTTACGTACAAGTATGAATGCAAGCAGCAAAGACGACGCAGGCACATTCATCTGTATGAAAATGAGGATTGAAAAACAACATTGTGATGATGTACTACAACAACCACACACAAAACATCAAGAAGAAAACGCACAATGGTGAACCGACGCACATCAAGCAAGAACAACAACGTCCGCACACATCAGCTCAAAATGTGCGTAACGTTCAGCCGAGAAAATCAACGCTTGCTGTGTTTGTCGTGCATATTGTGTTTACAAGCAGAACATCAATAACGCGAATATTAGAAGATCCCAGCAGAAAGATGTTTATCCAGGCAATTTGTGACAATTGTAACTGTGTACTTACTGTTGAAGAGATTATCGCTGTATTTGGACAACCTTAGCAGCCAGAAGATTCGCAGTTGTTATTCAAGATTCTGTTGACTGCCAACCGATGACCTTAACATATCATAGCTTTTTCCGACGAGTTTTACCAGGTTGTTTGGAGAGCCAACAATTCGTGGAGCAAAATAACTCTAGAAGGAGATTATGAGGAGTTTTCCAGCTTGTTTGGAGAACCAACAAGACTTGCGCAGCTTTACTCCAGGGGGAGATTTCGATGACAGTCCGTTACATAGTTTGGACATGTAACAACAACGCCATCTACACACCATTATTGCAGTATTATTGAGGACATACCCGATTCAATAACCCATAATAATAATGCAGTTTACCGCAGCAGATTCAACAACTCATTGTTTCTGATGCTTAATCGGGACGATTGGAGCATCAGAAGGGGGAGACTGAAGCGGATCAACTTTTATTATTATAATTTCCATTATGTATATATTTTATTTTAATACTTTACGTATATGTTTTCACTAATTCAATTAATATTACGCAACATATGTTTAAATATTTGAATTTAACAGCTAAAAATGCAACCATGTACATATTTTGTAAATAGTACAATTAATTACATCTTTGATATTAATACCATTTTGTACAACTAATACTATTCGCGTCTCATCCTAAGCACTTAAGTAAATCGAAATTTCAATAAAATCGCTCTCATTCTATAGCTAGAGTTGAAGGCTTAACATCAATACCACGCTTGCCCAAGTTGATGGACCTAGATGTTTTGCTGGAAATAATAGCTAAATGGAGAGTCAAGTACAATTTTAAATTAATTTTGTTGTTTTGTTCTTCTTTACATTTAAATTCATGAAATGAGTTAGAGAATCGCACCACCGAACTGGATAAATATGTATTAAGCATTTATGCTAACGAGGGTATATACACTCTCATACGGGCAAAATGTGCCTGATCGAAATAATAGCCTGAAAGTTGCAAAAAAGCCCTATGACACCGTGTGAGGTGGTTGGAGCGCAAGATAACTCTTGAACGGATTAACCGATTTGGTCAAAAATATGATCTTCGTAAAATTTTGTCCAAACTTAGTTTAAGTTCGAAGATAAGCCATATCAGTCCACTTCTTCAGGTACTTCCCCCACAAAATTTCAAAAATGTTCGGAAAAATTGCGCGCATGATAACTCTTGAAGGGATTGACCGATTTGGTTCATACTTAACACACCCTAATATTTCTACTAGATATAGATCATGTTCGAATATGGACTATATTTGTCGACTCCTTCGGGTAGCTCCCACACAAAATTTCGGATAAGTTCACTTTAAGACCTGCTATCGGATCACTTTGATTTTTTTTTTGAAGCAACTTGCATTCACTGCATCAACTACGACGGTAAACATTTTTTCAGGGACAAGTCAACACTTCTTGAGAAAACAGCCCAAAAGTTGTAGAAAGCTCCTATGTCACCATATGTATTGACTGGAAAGCACGAAATTTGTCTTCGTCATATTTTGTCCCAACTTCCGGTACTTCTCCCAATATTTAAAAATGTCACTATAATGGTATGGACGATATCTCTTGAACGGGGCAATCATTTTGGACCAAATTTGGATCTCCTAATATTTTGTTCAAATTTAGTTAAGCTTCTAAAATGGCCCATATCGGTCCTCTCATTAGGGTACTTCCCCCACAACTGTTCAACATTTTTGATTAAGTGCAGTTTATGGTCTGTTAGAAATTCCTTTGGAAACGTATACCGATGCCGTCGATTGTGGTCCTGTTTACAGAGATATTATGTTTTCCGAGGACAAGTCCGTGCTTCCTGACATACTGCTTTAAACAGAAAATAAGATTCACTGCCATAATGAACTATGTCGGTTAATTTTTTTAGGTACCTCCCCGCAACACTTTCGAACTTTAATCCTAATCCACATTTTTGTCGGTTCATACATCCATAATTTTGAAAACCCCCAAAATGCATAAGTTAATTTTGGAAAATAAATCAATTTGCACAGGCTGAGGGTATATCTCTGTCGGCAAAGCCGATTGATACTTTTTTACTTGTTTTATATTAAACAAATGTAATGCCAGTTTATATTTTGTATATCTATTATTGGGATTTAACGAATATGTATGTATTATTTGTAACAAATACTGGAAACTACTTAATAACACTATTGAATAAATTTCGTTTACGTGAAAATAAGGCAAATACAGCAACATTTAAAAAGAAATTTAAAAAAAATCTTTCTAAAATCGTCAATTATTGAACATTTTTCAATGAACTCCTGCTTAAATTGGAAATGGCTGCAAAGCAGAAGCCACAGAAATCAATAACTTATCATTTTATTTGCTTACCCAAAGCAAGTTTTGTATCAAACCTAAGCAATCTAAGACTAACCTAGCAAAAATTCATTTTATTTGCTCAGTAGTTGTAGTCAATTATCCTTGTGAGTGGAAACAACAAATATCATAGCACAAAATGGTCAAATAAAGCTTGCACAGTACAGTATTCCGTTATTTATTATCACTTAATTATTCCGCCTACAAGTATGCTAATTAATTTATATTTTTAGTAAATTCTCCGGAAAAATTTTAACGTTCAAATAGAGATGGCATTGTGAGCAGAAATGTAACATTTCAAGAATTTTGTTACAGGAATCATTAAAAAATCCTACTTAGTTTTTATACGCTAATTAAATGACATGTTCCCCTAAATGTCTTAATATGTTGTATATTTTTCTAGAACAAATATGTTTTGCACCAAAAATCATTTTTTTTTTGCCATGTCTGGAAGAAAATCTCAAAAATGTTCTCGCAGTTAAAAATCCTCCATATTAAATGTACCACTTTGCCCATATAACCAATGAATAGACTACATGTGGATCTCATACCTCAGAGTGAGCAAGTGAGTATTGATTCAGCGTTTTTTTACGGTAATAGCCTAAAACTATGGCGTTATATCAGCTTGTAGTTGTCCTCAACTACCATATCGTTGGTGCGAGGCTTTGTGGTTATCTTTTTTATGGAAATTACATATTTTAACGGCTGCGACAATTTTGTGTTTTTGTTGCGCTTTAAATATAAAAATGATTTACATATATTTATTTGAATACAGTGGTGAAAAGGACATTTGTAACAAAATTTTATGTTTCAGAAAATTTTATTTAAAATTGTTTTTTGAACTTAAAATTAGGGTTTGTTGCAATTATTTATACTTCATTGTTTTAAAAATAAGAAACTGAAAACTTTTGACATGAAGTAGGTACATATTTAAGACGCTGAAAATAAATAACACGCTTTAAAATTTAATGGCCAAAACATATGCAACTGAATTAAATCCCATAAAAAATTCTTCAATAATTTAGATATTTTTCAATATTATATCCCAGCAAAAATTCGGATCCTTTACTCATTATGTAACCCAGTACAAAATAATGTAAACAAAAATAACTACTTATATTACTCTTTACTAAGTTACGAGTACGACTACAAATCAGAGGGTTGTGTGTTCAACGTTAACCGCCGGCCGGTTACTTTTTGTTAAACAAAACAAAGAACAGTTGGTGGTGCACATGTGTTGTGTGTTCGGCTACAAATTAAAAGTTCGCAAGATGAAATCCAGCAGACAGCAGAATAAAATATAATAGAAATATGAAGTGTGTTGAAATTGAAAACAAATACCACCTCAAATATTCTAAAAATAGAACATATCTTTTTAGCTTATTTTTAACTTCTAGTGGCCATAGAATAAATAGTTATTCTACATAGTGCTCGTAGAGCTTTTCAGTGCGACATGCCCTTGTTAAAATAATGGGTTAGTAGGGGGTTTTGTAAGTAGTAACGACTACCAAAAATTACTATAAAACCCATTATTTTGGGATGCATTCTGCATAGCAAACGCACAGTCTTTCGCCAACAATTCGTGATAACATTTTCATATGTTTTCGAGAACGTCGTTTCAAATCGCAGCCTGGCTCAAGCTGGCTTTTTATTCGAAATTTTGCCTGTTAGGACGAAGTTTATTTAATGTTAATTATACCCTCAGCATTTATGCTAACGAGGGTATATGGCGAAAACCAAAAATGTTTTACAATCGATGAATCCGAGTTTCACCCATTCAGAATTCGCGAACTGTTAACATATTCTATATAGTATGATTGAAATTCTTTAAAATGAAGTGTTTTAGGAGGGATCCCATAATATCGACCATTAAATGTAGAAAAATAGGTAAAAATGGGTTGAAACCAACAAGTTTTTTATGCTCCCTTCCGATTTCTGGCTTAACCTTACATTTTATAGACATATGTCCAAAGAAAGACTCAAAGAATACTTCATGGGCAATATGATACTAGTGTATCATTTTTCGATATATCCACTGCATCCACCTAAAATTTATGCTGACTTTTTGAAGCCGGAATTTCGGGGTTTTTTGAATTTTTTTAATAATTCGGACGCGCAACAAGATGATATTCAAAACTAATAATAGGATTATAAAACTCGTGATTTTACGTCGTTTAATGCATATCTCATGAGTGTGCTCCTTACAGCATCCTAGTAATTGGAGTCTAAAGGCCAATATTTGATGCGTGAATTTTTTTAAAAACCCTATTTTTTGCGTTTAAAATTTACAAGTGCCATCCATTTTCTTTTGTACCCCGCGTGAATTTAGTTTTTTACGCGACGGATCTAATGAGCCCATCCGCGATCGAACCCATCCACTAAAACCGCGGATATAGATACCCTGAAAATAGGAAAATCAGCAAAAATTTATTTTGACAAATCCGAGTACTAAACCGCGATTTTTTTTTTTAAATTTTTTTACGTAAATGGAATTCTTTATACGCGATTATAATATTTGCGAAAACGCGTGTCATAAATAACAGAGATTCGCGAGTAATATGTGTTTTTTAACAAAAATAGAATGTGGAGGCACATCCGCGGTTCTTGAAAAATCTGTTAGAAATATGTGTATAATGTGTATATATGTGTATAATGTGTATAATATAATTTAATGTTTTTTGCATTGTGTGATGCAACTGGCGGCACACTTTGACCGTTGAGTGAAACATCGAAATATGCATAGATATTGAAAGAGATTCATTCGCTGTATCCAAAAACGGATGCGCATCAACTGATTTTAACTAATTCGCGAATAATAGGCTTTTTAATTTCCACATTTTTTGAATGATTGTAATTTCAATATTACTCTTAATTTCCTATCCTTATAAGTTATCACAGTAAGCAAATAAGCTCTCACGATGGTAAACCATATTTCTTGATGAAGTTTCGGCAGTACACATTAATTATTCTATGGGATTTTAGCGAAATAGTTGGAGAACTCCCAAATATTTTTTCTAATTTTTCTAATCAAACCAAAAAATATATTTCCAACAATATTTTCCAACAATAAGTTTTTCTCTTTTGTTGTTGCTATAATATGCAATTTATGTACCCAATCTCTATAAATTTGGTATCATATTTTTCTACGCATTGTCTAGATTCCGAATATATTTTTTAATTTATTTTTTGAGGGTTTGTACGGACTTTGGGACAGGATAATTTGAATTTTCTTATTTTTTTTTTATTATTTGTTGATTTTCCGCGAAAATAATAACAAATTTAATAACTATTTAAACATCTACGAATAGATATGGAATGCTGTTAACGATTTATGCATACATTTTCTCATAACAACAAATAAGATATTTTTAAATATATTTTCTTTATATGAGAATAAAATCCGCTATAACTTTTGCGCGCATCGTCGAATTTTGTGAACGCAAACAGATTTGAAACCAGAATTTTTTTCTTAACCTCAAGGCCAAAAATTGTAGATGTGCTCGCAAAAAAAATTTTTAATTTTTTTCAAATGGAATTGCAAAGGATTTTTGTTTTTCGCCATATACACTTTCATACGGGTATAATGTGCCTCATCGAAATAATGGCTTTAGACCCCAAGTATGTTTGGATGAAATGTGTTTCAGACAATTTGGAGTCGATTTAGCAATGTCCGTCCGTCTGTCTGTCTGGCTGGCTGGTGCGCACGATAACTCTCGAACGGATGAACCGATTTGGTCCAAAATTTGGCTTTCGCAATATTTTGTCCAAACTTTATGTTCGAAGATGGGTTATATCTTTCCACGCCTTCCGGTACCTCCTCCACAAAAGTTCGAAAATGTTCGGAAAATTTGTGCGCACGATAACTCTTAAAGGGAGTAACCGATTTGGTCCATACTTTGCAAATCCTGAAACGTCTACCAGACTTAGATAAGGTTCCAATATGGACTCAATCGTTCCACTCCTTCATTTACCTCCCACACAAAATTTCGGATAAGTTCAGTTTAGGGCTTCCTCTCGAATCGCTTTGATTTTTGTTGTAACAACTTGTATTCACTGCCACCCATACGACGGTACAAGGTTTATCAGGGGCAATTCTATACTTCCTGAGAAAATAACCTGCAAGGTGCAAAAAATCCCTTTGACACCGTGTGTAATGGGTGGAGCGCAAGATAACTGATAACGAACGGATCTGCCGATTCGGTCAAAAATTTGGCCTTCGTAATATTTTGTCCAAACTTAGTTTAGGTTCGAAGATAAGTTATATCGGTCCACTCCTTCCGGTACCTCCCCCACATAAGTTCAAAAATCTTCGGAAAACTTGTGCGCACAATAACTCTGGAGGAGAGTATCCGATTTGGTCCGTACTTTGAACATCGTAATATTTCTACAAGACATAGATCAGGTTCGAATATGGACTGCATATGTCAACTGCTTCGGGTACCTACTGCACAAAATTTAAATAAAATCAGTTTACGGCCTTCTCTCGAATCACTTTGATCTTTGTTGTAATAAATTGCATTCGCTGCCGCCATTACGACAGTACAAGTTTTTTAGGGCGCAAATCCATTCGTCCTGAGAAAATAGCCCTAAAGTTATAAAAACCCCTATGGAACCATGTAAAGTAGCTGAATGAAGCGCACGATAACTCTCGATCGGATCAGCCGATTCGGTTGTTTCACTTCAGAAAGGGTCGATATCGGTCTTCATCCACAAAAGTTCAAAATTGTTTAAGGACAGTTTGGGATATGTTCGAAGATCCTTTATAAAATTTTTATTATTATTAAATAAATTATATCATTTGAAGTTTTTCTTAAGAACATAGGTTTTACTGTTTGCATTTTTAATAAAATAAAAGAAATATAATTATTCGTCCATAGATAGATGAATATTGTTGTTGTTGTTTTTTTTTTGCAATGGCTTTGTTGTTAGCAACTGCAATTGTAATCTAATATTTTTCCCAGCTATGTTATGCTATGCTCTTTTTTTGCACTTTTGCACAAATGAAAATATTTTATTTATGTCTTTGTGTTTATTTCAGCTTTAGTCCATATTTTGTTGTATTCAAGTATTTGAATAACAACAAAATGTTTTACAGTGGATATGAAATTGATTAGTTGCGGGCGGAGGGTCGGGAATACTATAGTTTCAGTTGTCACCAAACAACTTCATCAGTTCCCTTTTCCGCCGACTCTGTATCGATAAACAGGTCAATAAGCCCATCCAGCAAATTAAACAAAATGAGAAATTTGCTATATGGCCCTAAAACTGATTACCCTACAATTTGAGTCGAACTAAAGAATTTTATATCCACCACTGTTTTTATGTCGTCTTTGCATTGCAAAGAATACGAACATAGTGTGTTGCTTCAATAAGCGGGGGTAAAACAACGAGAAAGTTGTTGTTTTTGCATTACGCATTGATCAACAAGGCCGTGCTGATGCCTATTATTGTTGTTGGCGTTTTTTATTGTTGGACTGCAGAATTTTACATCTTTGTGTTTATTTCAGCTTTAGTCCATATTTTGTTGTATTCAAGTATTTGAATAACAACAAAATGTTTTACAGTGGATATGAAATTGATTAGTTGCGGGCGGAGGGTCGGGAATACTATAGTTTCAGTTGTCACCAAACAACTTCATCAGTTCCCTTTTCCGCCGACTCTGTATCGATAAACAGGTCAATAAGCCCATCCAGCAAATTAAACAAAATGAGAAATTTGCTATATGGCCCTAAAACTGATTACCCTACAATTTGAGTCGAACTAAAGAATTTTATATCCACCACTGTTTTTATGTCGTCTTTGCATTGCAAAGAATACGAACATAGTGTGTTGCTTCAATAAGCGGGGGTAAAACAACGAGAAAGTTGTTGTTTTTGCATTACGCATTGATCAACAAGGCCGTGCTGATGCCTATTATTGTTGTTGGCGTTTTTTATTGTTGGACTGCAGAATTTTACATCTTTGTGTTTATTTCAGCTTTAGTCCATATTTTGTTGTATTCAAGTATTTGAATAACAACAAAATGTTTTACAGTGGATATGAAATTGATTAGTTGCGGGCGGAGGGTCGGGAATACTATAGTTTCAGTTGTCACCAAACAACTTCATCAGAAGCAACACACTATGTTCGTATTCTTTGCAATGCAAAGACGACATAAAAACAGTGGTGGATATAAAATTCTTTAGTTCGACTCAAATTGTAGGGTAATCAGTTTTAGGGCCATATAGCAAATTTCTCATTTTGTTTAATTTGCTGGATGGGCTTATTGACCTGTTTATCGATACAGAGTCGGCGGAAAAGGGAACTGATGAAGTTGTTTGGTGACAACTGAAACTATAGTATTCCCGACCCTCCGCCCGCAACTAATCAATTTCATATCCACTGTAAAACATTTTGTTGTTATTCAAATACTTGAATACAACAAAATATGGACTAAAGCTGAAATAAACACAAAGATGTAAAATTCTGCAGTCCAACAATAAAAAACGCCAACAACAATAATAGGCATCAGCACGGCCTTGTTGATCAATGCGTAATGCAAAAACAACAACTTTCTCGTTGTTTTACCCCCGCTTATTGAAGCAACACACTATGTTCGTATTCTTTGCAATGCAAAGACGACATAAAAACAGTGGTGGATATAAAATTCTTTAGTTCGACTCAAATTGTAGGGTAATCAGTTTTAGGGCCATATAGCAAATTTCTCATTTTGTTTAATTTGCTGGATGGGCTTATTGACCTGTTTATCGATACAGAGTCGGCGGAAAAGGGAACTGATGAAGTTGTTTGGTGACAACTGAAACTATAGTATTCCCGACCCTCCGCCCGCAACTAATCAATTTCATATCCACTGTAAAACATTTTGTTGTTATTCAAATACTTGAATACAACAAAATATGGACTAAAGCTGAAATAAACACAAAGATGTAAAATTCTGCAGTCCAACAATAAAAAACGCCAACAACTATTTTATTTATGTTTTTGTTATGCTCGACAAATTCCATGAATGCAACACAAAATATTGTTGAAATTTTATCACTCTGTGTATGCATTAAAAAACATTTAAAATAACTCGCCAATCAATGTTTTTTTCATTCATATAAATGTTTTTTTCTTCTTTTTTCTTCAAACTCAATATTAAAATTATTATGGTTTTAAAATTAAAAAATGCACAAAAAACAACAACAAATTGATGTACATATTAACATCATGTAAAGTGATAAAACAAAAAACAACGATAACAACAACAGCAAGTGAAATAAATCGAAATTGTCAATCACATTAGCATTGTCATAAATTAAGCATGTGTAAGTAATTGAACAAATTTTACACGCTTCGAAATTGTGGAAATGTTTTTTTGATGAATGATTTTTTGTTGATGTTGTTCAAATGAAATCAAACATAAAGAGTTGCAGCATTGTTTTTGTTTGTTAGTCAATCGACATGCAAATGTGGTTGTTTTACATTATTTTCTGGTTAATTGTATTATAATTGACAAAATAAAATTTAAATTTAAAAATAGTTTATAATCAATGCAGACCACATTTAAATCGTTGTGTCAACATGGTATCGTTAAAAAATATTTCATATATTTTGCTCTTCAATTTTACTATTCGGTAATGAAAATAAGCAATTCCACTAGTTATAATCTTATTTGTTTGAAATTATACCAATTTTTTCAGTTTTCAATTTCAATTTTATTGAATCTTTTCAAAAAATAGTAAGAAGTTTACAATTGCAAGAAAATAATAACTTAAAACTATTACGTGTTGTTTTCCCGACTCTTTCATATCTAGAGGAAATTATACCAAATCTTAAATAAATCATCCTTGCAAATTATTGCAATTTAAATTAGTCCCTTAAACCTGTAAATCCTTAACGAACCATAATAAAACCAATTACATTCTAATAGCGCTACCTTTTTTGGAATTGGAGCCACAAAATAATGCTTAATTTTCATTACAAATATAGAATTCTCAATAACATTATTATGCTAATTAGAGAAAAAAACGAAAAATGGCATATCTTGAAACCATTAAAGCTGATACACCTTTCCATTAAAATCCATTTGTAATGCTAGTTAACATTTTTTTGGTTATATTAATTATAAATTATTACTGCCTAACAAATCTATTCTTGGCATGTCAAATTAATTTTAACATTTGCTTTTCGAACACTAATTGTCAACGACATTTGTAGAAAAAGATTTTTTCTTTTACTGCTCACTGATTTTGTCTGGTCGCATTTGGTCTCGTCTATTAGTCTGGCATAGTGTCGACCGACAATTTATTAATAATGACACACACACATACCAACATACCAAACTATTTCTAATGAATTCTTTAGGGCTTGTTGATAGTTATCTACATTTTTGCCTCAAACTAAAGCAAAATTAGGACTCAGGAGAGTGAGAGAGTAGTGGTGCGTGGTGGCAGTACAAAAATGCCAACGGTTATGCCGGCAAACAATGTGAATAAAAATTAACTTATATTCACTTTCACTCATAACTGCAACACAGTTGTTATTATTTATTAATTTAGCTGTCACTTGTATATATTTACCAATATCGATTTATTTATTGCCTCGGGAGTTTGAATTCCAATTGTTGATTGTCATTAATTTATTTATTCTTGATTAAGATATTAAAGAAGATAGAGAGAAGATATTTTATTGTAGTTTGATTTGAATTAATTTTTATGTAAAGAATTAAACATAAAATATTAAATATCAAATATTAGTTTGGATTAAAGTAAATAATATCTGTATAAATAAAAATCAAATGTCGTGCGTTGGTAATGACTTCAATTGAGAACGGCCGATTTGGATAATCTTTTTTAGAAATGTTTGTCATAACCCAACTTAGGCTTTTGCGCAAAGAAAATTTGACCACGCCTACTTTTATACCCACATTTTCAATTTTATTTTTTTCTACAAAAACTACTGAACTGATATTTCCTAAAATTTCCATGGAATGTACAGGGAATGTCTCCGGTGAAAATAGGCTATATATAGTTTGTTGAATTTCGGAAGGCGCAGGATACTTACCCTTTATCTTCATAAAAAATGCTATATCTACATAAAACAAGTAAAAAAATATCAGTCAGCATGTGTATTTTGAAACAAAAAACGTATGTATTAAGGGGGTTTTAAAAATTTGGGCGTTTGAACCCACAAAAATGTTGATTAGGCTTAAAGATCAAAAGTTTTGCGGAGGAGATACTAAAAGAGATGAATCGACATTGACCATTATGGAAGTGCATCTCCAGCCATTACAAATGGTGCCATAGGCGGTTTTTACACCCTTCGGGCTGTTCGCCCAAGAAGTATGGACTTGCCCCTAAAAAAAATTTACCATCGTAAGTGAGGCAGCGAATGCAAGTTGCTTCAACAAAAATCAAAGTGATTCGATTACAGGTCTTAAAGTGAACTTATCCGAAATTTTGTGTGGGAGGTACCGGATGGAGCGGACAAATATAGTCCATATTTGAACATGATCTACATCTGGTAGATATATTAGGATGTGTAAGGTATGGACCAATTCGGTCACTCCTTTCAAGAGTTATCGTGCGCACAATTTTTCCGAACATTTTTGAACCTTTGTGGGGGAGGTACCTGAAGGTGTGGATCGATGTGGCTTATCTTCGAACTTAAACTATGTTTGGACAAAATATTACTAAGGCCAAATTTTTGGACCGAATCGGCAGATCCGTTCTAGAGTTATCTTGCGCTCCAACCACCTCACACGGTGTCATAGGGGTTTTTTGCAACTTTCATGCTTTTTTCTCAGGAAGTATGGACTTGCCGCTAATGAAACTTGTACCGTCGTATGGGGGGCAGTGAATGCGAGTTGCTAAAACAAAAATCAAAGCGATTCGAGAGATGGCCCTAAACTGAACTTTTCCGACATTTTGTGTGGGAGGTACCCGAAGGAGTGGACCGATTGAGTCCATATTGAAAACATATCTAAGTCTGGTACAAGTGTCACGATGTGCAGAGTATGGACCAAATCGGTTACTCCCTTCAAGAGTTATCGTGCGCACTAATTTTCCGAACATTTTCGAACTTTTGTGTGGGAGGTACCGGAAGGAGTGGACCGATATAGCCCATCTTCGAACTTAAACTAAGTTTGGGCAAAATGTTACGAAAGCCAAAATTTGAACCGAATCGGTTCATCCCTTCGAGAGTTATCGTGCGCTCCAGCCAGCCAGACAGACAGACAGACGGACGGACATTGCTCAATCGACTCCAAATTGTCTGAAACACATTTCGTCCAAACATACTTGGGGTCTAAAACCATTATTTCGATGAGGCACATTTTGCCCGTATGAAAGTGTATATTCCCTTTCTAGCCTAAAGGCTGAGGGTATAAAAATCAAATGTCGTTCGTTGGTAATGGCACCAGCTGAGAAAGACCGGACCGATTTGTATAATTCTTTTTTAGAAATGTTTGTCATAACCCAACTTAGGTTTTTATGCAAAGAAAATTTTACCATTCCCACTTTTTTTAATTTTCAGTTTTAATCAGTAATGACCCCTGTTAAAATAGGCTACAAATTTTGTTGAATTTCGGATGACTAGAGGTACTTCCCCCATACCCTATATCTTTGAAAATGCTATATTTACAATAATTTCGTATGTATGGGTTTGGAAATTAATTTAAGAGGCAATTGTGGTTGTGTCTCCGACCTTACCAATTTTTTTAGCACCCAAAGACTTGACCACGTCCACTTTTTATACCCTCCACCATAGTATGGGGGTATATTAAGTTTGTTTTCCTGTTTGTAACACATCGAACTAATCATTTGCGACCATATAAAGTATATATATTCTTGATCAGGATAAAATTCTAAGACGATCTAGCCATGTCCGTCTGTCTGTTCGTCTGTTGTAATCACTCTAGCGTTCGCATTAATTGAGCTAGAGTGCTATATTTTTGCAGTCGAGTGTCTTTTTTCCATAGGCAGGACAAGTTCGAAGATAGGCTATATCGAACCACTTTTTGGTATAGTCCCCATATAACGGTACCTCCCGATTTTCGGTATTTGGAGGATTTTAACTAAACTATCTCCACCGAAAACTGTCAACATAGGTCCATGTTTTGGTGTAGCCCACATATAACGGCACATCCCGATTGTCGGTATTTTGGGGATTATAGCTGCATTTTTTGACCGAACTACCTGTAATTTCACGTGTGGGGTTCCCAGTTGCTCACAAAATATCTCCACTAAAACCGTCAACATAGGTCCATGTTTTGGTATAGCCCCCATATAACGGTACCTCTCGATTTCCGGTATTTTGTGGATTTTAACTACACTTTGTGACCAAACTACCAACATAGATCCATGTTTTAGTATATCGCCCATATAACGGTACCTCCCGATTGTCGGTATTTTCAGGATTTTAGCTGCATTTTTTGACCGAACTACCTGTTATTTCACGTGTGGGATTCCCAGTGGTCACAAAAAATCTCCACTAAAAACCGTCAACATAGGTCCATGTTTTGGTATAAACCCCATATAACGGTACCTCCCGATTTTCGGTATTTTGAGGATTTTAGCTACAGTTGAGGTTCCTAGTAATCACAACACATCTCCACATTAAACTGTCAATATAGGTCCATGTTTTGGTATAGCCCCATATAACGGTGCCTCCCCATTTGCGGTATTTTTGACCGAACTATCTGTAATTCGAAAAACTGTCCACATAAGTCCATGTGTTGGAGAGTCCCAAAAATAACGGCATCTCCCGATTTTCCGGTTTTTTGGATCTTAGCTAAAATTTTTCACCTAAGTATCTGCAATCCGACATTTGAGTTTCCCAGTGGTCACAAAACTTCTACACCAAAAACATTAGTCCACACTTTAATTTAGCCCCATATAAGGTTCCCTACCAATTGAATACATTTTTTATGATTTTTTTACCTTATTTAGGTATTAGTGGTCACAAAATATCTCCGCTTAAAATTGGGGTCAGGAAAGAAAATAACTATTCCGTTTTACTTCAGAATATTTTATGGTGGAGGGTATTAAGAGTTCGGCCCGGCGGAACTTAACACTTTTTTACTTGTTAAAATATGTATGTTACATCTACAAAACTATTGAACTGATTTTCCTGAAATTTTATTTTCAAGATTTTAGCCTCATTGTCGCATCGAATTGACATTATTTTGTATTTAGTCTTCGATGGGAGCGCTGAACATTCCCCAAAAATTAGTTGCTACAGGTCAACGTTTTGAAATAGTCCCCACAAAACGTAACCTCCCGATATTCTGTATCATTAAGGTTTTAGCCTAGCATCGCACCGAATGGCTTAAATTTCGAATTTAGTATTCGTTGGGAGCATAAAACTTTCCGGCAGAAATTTGTTGATATTGGTCCACGTTTTGATATAGCTCCCGATAAAACCGTTTCTCCCTCGGCATTTTTATGGTTTTATCCCCATTATTACACCGAAATGGATGAAATTTCGTATTTAGTCTTCGTTGGGAGCATTAATCTTTTCCCAAGAAATTTGTTGCTATAGATCTACATTTTGATATAGCCCCAATAGAACGGTACATCCCGTTTGAGTTACATTATCACGCCGAAATGGCGAGATCTTGTAATTAGGCTTCGCTAGGGTAATAAAACATTTACACAGGGAATTCCAGATCCACGATTTAATAAAGCCCTCATGTGACGGCCCGCCCCATTTTTACATCCCAAGTATGTTTGGACGAAATCCGTTTCAGACAATTTGCCATGTCCGTCTGACTAGCTGGAGCGCACGATATCTCTAGAACGGATCAACCAATTCTGTCCAAAATTTGGCTTTCGTAATATTTTGTCCAAATTTAGTTCGAAGATGGGTTATATTGGTCCACTCTTTCCGGTACCTCCCCCACAAAAGTTCGAAAATGTTCGCAAAATTTGTGCGCACGATAACTCTTGAAGGGAGTAATCGATTTGGTCCATACTTTGGACATCGTGAAATTTCTACCAGACTTAGATGAGGTTCCAATATAGACCTAATCGGTCCACTCCTTCAGGTGCCTCCCACACAAAATTTCGGAAAATTTAGTTTAGTACCTGCTCTCGAATTGATTTTGGTTATAACAACTTGTACTCACGATAACTCTCGAACGGAGCTGCCGATTCGGTCTAAAATTTGGCCTTCGTAATATTTTGTCCAAACTTAGTTAAAGTTCGAAAATATGTTTTATTTTGGTCCACTCCTTCAGGTTCCTCCCCCGTAAAAGTTCAAGAATGTTCGGAAAAATTGTGCGCACGATAACTCTTGAAGGGAGTGACTGATTTTATCCATATTTTACAGATTCTAATATATCTACCAGATATAGATCAGGTTTGAATATCGACTATATTTGTCCACTCCTTCGGGTACTTCCCACACAAAGTTTCGGATAAGTTCAGTTTAAGACCTGTTCTCGAATCACTTTGATTTTTGTTGAAGCAACTTGCATCCGCTGCCTGTATTATGACGGTGAAAGTTTTTTCAGTTTTTTTCCATACTTCTTGAGAAACCCCTATGGCAACATATGTAGTAGCTAGAGAGCACGATAACTGTCGGACTGAAAACCGTTTTGGTTCAAAATTTGGCCTTCGTCCTATTTGGCCAAACTTAGTTTCAGTTCGAAGATATATTCAAAAAATTGCACTAAAATGGTATGCACGATATCTGTTGAACGGGGAAACCAATTTGGTCCAAACTTTAGATCTCCTAAAATGTTGTCCAAATTTAGTTTAACTTCTAAAATGGTCCTCTCCTTAGGGTACCTCACCCACAAAAGTTCAACCTTTGTTGTATACCAATACTGTTCGTTGTGGTCCTGTTTACAGCGAAAATTTATTTTTCCGTGGATAAATCCATGCTTCCTGGCATACTTGTCCAGAAGTTATACGATGACCCACTGAAATAACTATTGGACGCCACATCTATCGAAAAGATACACACAGAAAAAAATGGGCTCTCTAACATATGTCCCAAACATATTTTGCAGCAAAAATATATTTGTTTGCAAGCAGTCCCAAACATAACATATGTTTGGGTCCTGCAAACAAATATATGTTTGGGTGCAAACAAATTATATGTTTGGGTGCAAATACCCAGCAAACCAAATGTCTGATGTCCGACACGTCTGAACAATTTCGGAAGCAAAGTCGTTCAGATTTCGTTCCGATTTCTAAACGATTTTTCGGAGAGGAAATAGTTCAGATTTTGTACCGATTTCGTTCAGATTTCGGAACGAATGTCGGATAGAAATTTCCTTTCCGAATTTCTTAAGGATTTTCTTCAGATTTCGTTACGAAATCGGACCGAAATCGTTCCGATGTCGCTGCGACATTTTGTTCCGAAATTATGTCAACCACTTCATACAACTTTCGTTAAGATATCGTTACGATTTCGGAGCAAGGGTGCGTAATTGTCAATGTGAAACACATTGAAATGTATGCTCACTTGCTCTCAGCAAGCGCTCACTGCAGTGAGCGAATTATTTATACATTTGTGCCTTATTTTTGTTCGACAAACACAAATACTTTGCAGAAGGTACATGTTTCTGTTTTCAGAGTGGTTAATCTCTAGATAACTTTTCGACTAACTTTATATTGGTCGAAAAGTTATCTAGACATGGACAATTGCCGAAATTTTTTTCTGTTCTAAGAGGTTCATCTCTAGATAACTTTTCAGCCAGTTTTTAGTCAGTTTAAAAATTATCGATCTATTATCAATCATTTTATCAACTGGTTAATAAAAGTCCGACAGGGTGATTTTAACATGTAAACACATTTATAAATGGGGGTGTTTTTTTATTGAAGGGCATAGAAAAAAAGCAAAGCAGCAAAGACACATAGGTACATACAAAATTCCAAGGAAATACGTAACACACTTTAATAAAAAAAACTGAATGAAATAACTTATAAAAAGTAGCATTTTTAAAAAGAAAAAATTATATAGAACCATCGTTGAGCACTTCTTCTTAGTTGTGAAATAAAACACATTTTCTTCAAAGTTGAAATCATCAGCGGGAAATCGTCATCTGGAATCAATTGATTATATAAAGTAATAAATATGTACATCCATATTTCAAATATACATATATGTATGTGAAAAATGTATTGATGTAATTACCAATATTAAATGCGATTTCTTCCTTGTCCAATAAAATATTTCCATACACCTTTTTGATTCAATTATAAAATGTATTAGACATTTAATTTACTACAAAGCATAATTTCTTTAAGAAAAGACAACACACTGATTTATTCACTCACTTTACCGTCTTTACTCAGCGATGTTCTCTAGAACACTGATGAAAAAGACCAACATACTTTATACCATTTTTTTCTTTTCCTCTTCGTTGGTTAACAACAACAAAGCACGAAACACACGTGTTTTACGCATTACACCATGCACACAGCTCTTTATTATAAACCAGCATTCCGCAGCTGCGAGAGCCCTTTAGTTACTCTCTTTGACTAAAATCCTCTCCACCCATTAAAAATATGTTCCAACATAAAAAATATGTTGGTACCCAAACTTATTAAATTGTGATATGTTACAAAATGTTGCAAACATATATTTGTTTGGACACAAACAAATTATGTTTGCAATCAGTCCCAAACAAATATTTGTTTGGATCCAAACATATTTCTAAGATATATTTTTCTGCGTGTATGATCCACTTCCATAATGGACTATGTCGGTCCATTGAACATCAATCGTAATCCACATTTTGTCTGTAAGTTCAAATGTCCAGAAAGGGCCACAAATTCCGAAAAGACCCCAAATACATTCGATCTGCACGTAGATGAAAATTTCAATTCACATATGCTGGGGGTATATCTCTGTCGGTAAAGCCGATTGATACTTTTTTACTTGTGCAATGGGACACTGTGGCAGAGAAACTTTGTACTTTCATAAACTAAAGGAAACTAATTATTCCAATTTGCTTTTATACAAGTCGTAGTTGAGGGTACACAAATTCGGCACGAAATTAAAAGCTTTTTACTTGTCTTTATTTTAAATTTATTTAATTTTATTAACTTTAATATTTAGAAAATATGTTTGTTATATGAACTCTATAGCTCTGGCCATGCCAATGCGAAATACATCAATTACAAAAGGCCAACAACTACAACACTTCAAAAGCTTGGCAACATGAATTATGTTGTTCGCCAACAACATATTGAAACATGTACTTATAATTAATTATTTAGCTCATTTTCATGTTGGAATAGAAGCGAAGAGAAACGAGTCGAACAGAACAGACTGTTATGTAATTATGTAAATACATTTGTAGGTTAAATGTGAGGATATTGTGGGAAACAAGACCTAAATGAGTTACTTTCATTAATCATGTTTATTAATAACGATTTATTTACTTACATTCATACATACATATATTTTCATCCTTACTAGGAGACCGACCAACATCATTAGAACAAGCATAAATTAGTGTGTTGTTGTTGTTGGTGGCAGTCTGAAAACAGGGGTGCTAGTTTTTCAATCAAGAAAAATAGAAATAAACGAAACAACAACAAAACATTGATTATAAGCTGATGGATACATTATGACACAGGGTTGTTGAATTAGGGCTGCCACTTTAGGGTGTGAGCTCAAATTATGACTTATGGTAATAGTTTGGACCACCCTTTTAATAATTAATTTGCTTTTGTCGTTAAAGTCACCAAGGGAGAAGGAGATTATATGCTTATAATTAATTATTATGCTTAAATTTGTCATAGTGGTTTTTATTAACAAAAACGAAAATCGCCCAGTTAGATTTATGATGGGCCATATTGTTTGAAATAATTTCGATTGTGATAATCTGTGACCAGTTAATAACACGAATTTGTCTGGAAGATAGAGATAAATGGCATTATTAAGCCTTTCCAATGAAAAACCATGCAACAGAGGATGATTATCTAACACATAATGTTATTTAAAAGCCCATAAGGCTCATGAACAAGACTGCTTATTGCTTTTGATTTCAATCTATAATTATTTCATTCTAAGAATGTATGGCGAAGCGTATCATTTTTAACTCCATTTAATTGTTAGAAAGGTGAAAAAAATTCTATTAAAATTCCTGGAAAAAAACTTTGTATCACAAATTAAAGTTTTCAGCAATTACAGCTAACCTTGTGATGACCTCAATATGTCGTTAGCATATTTCAAATGAAAAGTTCTTCAAAAATTGTATAAACTACTTTGAAATATTCCCGGTTGCCAAAATTTATTGTTGCCTTTCAGTATTTTTTTTTGTTTGGTTGATGTATCCAGTTAGAATTTTCTTGATCTGTCCCAGACAGTAACTTGCAAACGATTAAAATTCTTTTAAAATTTAATTTAAAGTTTTTTTACTTTACACATGCTTGGCTTCATTGTGGTCTAGCAGAAGTAAGATTTTTATTAAAAAAAAAACACCAATTCAAATTTACTTGCTTTTTGAAAACTCTTTAAGTTATATTGTGGTCGGTCACTTGGACAGGCAATAATAGAAATGTGGACAATAAGGGTGTCTGGTCTATAGCAACATCACAAAGGGTTGTGTTGTTTTCAGATCCCAGAATGTTTCTCGTCTTTGGTTTGTCTTATATTTATAAAAAAATCCTTGTGACTACATGTCCGTCACAAGCCATTAACATTAATAACTTTTTGTTTGTTTCCAAGGAGTTTAGTTTTTTACAGAAATATCAATTTTATCTTTAAGTTTTTCTTTAGTTTCCTCTCACTCTCTCTATGTGTGTTTGTGTTAGCTTACTTGAGAAGAACGCTGACAAAGAAAGGTGAGGGAAAAGAATCCTGAATTTTATTTTTGAAAGGGGTGAATATGGTAGAATTAGTACATATTATTTTGGATCAAATCATAGATTGGTCTTAAACGATTTTTGGAGAATATAACTTAAAAATGCTCTCGGACATAATAAGTAATTTAAGGCTATTGGTTTGTGCCAAAGGCATATGAATGCAAAAAAGGTAAGAAAGTATCAGTCAGCCGTGATAACAAAAAAAAAAAGAAAAAAAACAAGTAAGAAAGTATCAGTCAGCTGTGCTCACAAAAAAAAAAAAAAAAAAAAAAAAAACAACCAAACCAAAAACATTAATTATGCCGTATATTAAATATATTGATTTTGTATCAAGAGTTTGCCCTAACATGTGTAGGTTCCGTAATGTGGTGCTATATACATATTTAATTCATTGAGATATCAACAAACATTTTTAGTAAACAAACTTCTTCGTGAAAGACACGAAATATAAAATTACCGTGAATTAATTTGGGAAGTAATTTTTGAAAAAGTTTTAAAGTTATCTTGCACAATAGCTATATTAGTAGGTGCCGGCAGGGTTTTGGAGCGTTTAGGCCGAATTTTGTGTGGGAGATACCCGAAGGAGTGGACCGATATAGTTCAATTCCATCCTGAATTCTTGGAGCTTTTATGCCAATATCTCAGAAATTATTTACTTGCGCAAGCAAAAAATTTTACCTTCGTAAAGGAAGCCGCAAGGACAACCTGCTGAAACAAATTTCAAAACGATCTGAGAGGAGCTCTCAAACTTCACTTTATCCGAATTTTGTGTGGGAGGTACCCGAAGGAGTGGACCGATATAGGCCATCTTCGAACTTAAACTAAGTTTGGACAGAATATTACGATACCCAAAATTTGGTTCGAAGCGGTTAATCCGTTCGAAAGTTATCGTTCGCACCAACCAGACAGACATGGCTAAATCGACACCAAATTGTCTGAAACGAATTTCATCCAAACATACTTGGGGTCCAACCTGTTATTTCGATGAGGCACATTTTTGGTCGTATCAAAGTGTATATCAGGAAAAATTTCTAAAATTGTCTTTTCCATTTCAAAAAAATCAAAAAAAATTTTTGATACTACATCAATGATTTTTGGTACATAGATTAGGAAAAAAAATCAGCATTCCAAATCTGTTTTCGTTACTAACTTTGATCGTTGCGCGCAAAAGATATGACCGTTTTAATTATGATAATTAGAAAAAATTCTAAAAAAATCGCGGCTTAATATAGTTAGCTGTTATATCCTATTATCGTTAACTGAATTCGTAACCTTTGCGATGATGCAAAAAATAATCGCAAAGTCTCAATGGATTCGCGAAAAATAAAATTTGTTAAATAATTTCACGTATTTACAAACATATTTTTGAAACAATAGCGCTCATAGTTACGAAAAATATATAAAAAAATTATAACAGCATCCAGACATTTTGAGGAATAAAATGAAACCTAAGTAATGAAGGTTGGAGCTATAGTATTCATGGTATTTGCAAAAATACGAAGAAAATATTACGAAAAAATTAAAATCATATTATTCTAATTTTATTTTTTTATGGTTTTATAGGAAAAGTTGGAGAAAAAATGTTTGAGTTCTTCGGCTTTTTCGTCAAAATTTCACGCAATAATGATGATATTCCGTTGTAACAAATTTTTCGCTTATAGTTTTTCTATGGGATAATATTATTAGAACCTTATATTAAATCACAAGGAATTCCAATTGTGGCATAACGTTAAAATAATGTTATATTGAATATTACAACATTTGAGACGCATATAAACCGCGTAATTATAAAAATGACATGATGCGCATCCGATTTTCCAACACAGCGAATCAATCCCTTTTATTTGATGTACAGTTTGTCAAATTCTATTTGGCGGCCACGATGTAGCATCTGCTGCATTTAAGGGTGCAAAATACAGTAAAATGGTCATAATTTCCGCGAAGTTCATTAACATTTTTTGCGCATCCGATTTCAATAATCACCATTAAAAAATACGTCCTTCTATGCCGTTTCAATGCGATCCATCAAGAACCGTGGATGTAGCATCGCACTAAATTTTTAGAAAAAATCTATTATATCTCGGGATTTACGAGAGTTTTTAAATATCTGATTTCGCGCAGTTTAAACACGCGTATCGATCTATTTATTTAAGTAGAACTGACACATCCAAAACGCGTTTTAATATTCGATATTTTCAAAATAATTTTTTGCAAATTTTCGAAATTTGAGGGGTATCAATCCGCCGATCTAGTGGGTGGATTTTTACGCGTCGTGGCTTGTTAGATTCAGAACGTAAAAAAACTAAATTTACGCGGGTTTCGTGTTTAGGCGCAGATTACTGTGATCCTGTGAGGGCTACACCCTCATGTTATACATTAAAAAATGCGAAATCGCGAGTACTACAATCCAATAATAAGCTTTTATGAAAATCCACATGCGCGTCCCGATTAGAGCAAAAATTCAAAAAACCCCATTTTTCAGGTTTCAAAATGTCAGCATCCATTTGAGGTAGATACATTGGATATATTAAAAAATCATACATTAGAAACTTCAACTCTGAAGTGTGCTCTTTAACTTCTCCTTTGAGCATTAAGCTCTACATTGTGTTGTAAAACCACTAATTGGAAAATAACATAATGAAACTCGTTTATTTCAATGATTTTTTGCGATTTTTTTACATTAGTACGACCACAGCTTCCGCTCAAATTATTATTTTAAGAAACCCCTCGGTGAATCGGGCTAAAACAGTTTATTTTGCCGAAACGCGGTCAATAGTTATGGTATAGTAAAACTGATCGCGAGTTACAATACCCCATACCTCAGTTTCAACATAAGTTAATTTTCTACAAAAAGCTTGATATACCCTTTCTGTGAGGGCTACACCCTCATGTTATACATTAAAAAATGCGAAATCGCGAGTACTACAATCCAATAATAAGCTTTTATGAAAATCCACATGCGCGTCCCGATTAGAGCAAAAATTCAAAAAACCCCATTTTTCAGGTTTCAAAATGTCAGCATCCATTTGAGGTAGATACATTGGATATATTAAAAAATCATACATTAGAAACTTCAACTCTGAAGTGTGCTCTTTAACTTCTCCTTTGAGCATTAAGCTCTACATTGTTTTGTAAAACCACTAATTGGAAAATAACATAATGAAACTCGTTTATTTCAATGATTTTTTGCGATTTTTTTACATTAGTACGACCACAGCTTCCGCTCAAATTATTATTTTAAGAAACCCCTCGGTGAATCGGGCTAAAACAGTTTATTTTGCCGAAACGCGGTCAATAGTTATGGTATAGTAAAACTGATCGCGAGTTACAATACCCCATACCTCAGTTTCAACATAAGTTAATTTTCTACAAAAAGCTTGATATACCCTTTCTAGCTTAAAGGCGGAGGGTATAAAAAATTATACCCTTAGCGAATACCTAATACCAAATTTCAGCCGTTTCGATGTGATAAAATAGCAAAAACCATGAAAATACCGAAAATCGGGAAGTACAGTTCTATGGTGGATATATTAAAATGTGGGTCTATAGCGACAACTTTTTAGGGAAAATTTAATGCTTCCAACGAAGACCAAATTCAAAATTTCAGCCACTTCGGTGTGATAATAAGACTTACGCCTTAAAAATACCAAAAATTGGGAGGTACAGTTCTTTGGTGGCTACATCAAAACGTGGGTCTATAGTGTACTACCCACCAATACTGGAACAAACCTATAGCAACAAATTTCTGGGATAAAGTATAAAGCTCCCAGCGAAGACTACATACGAAATTTTAGCCATTTCGGTGATATAAAGACCGTAAATTTTCAAATACCTAAAATCGGGAGTTGACGTTCAATGGGGGCTATATCAAAACAAGAACCCAGAGCAAAAAATTGTTTGGGGAAAGGCCGTTTCGGTGTGATAATGAGACTAAAACCTTGAAAATACTGAAAATCGGGAGATACCGTTCTATGGGAGCTGTATCAATTTTGTTAGGATTACTTGTTTAGCCACAGAATGAACGGGTAAAATTTTCTCTCCGATTGGACAATAAATGTGGGCTTGTGCTCAAACTTTAGCAATCTTAAAATCTAAAAAAAGTAAAAACTTTAGTGGGCATAGATTTTTTAAAACCAACCTAGTGTAGCTATAGCAAAAAATTTCTTTAGGAAAGTTTAATGTTCCCAACGAAGACTAAATGCAAAATTTAAGCCGAGTCGGTGTGATAACGAGGCTTAAACCTCGGAAACAACGAAATTCGGACGGTACAGTTATATGAGGGCTGTATCGAAACGTTGATCGATATGATTCACTTTCAATACCAAACATCCTAGTAGTACTAAAAATGTTTGTACCAAACAATAAAACTCTGCTTCATATATTGCGAGTTGTATCTTGATTTTGGAAGACAAAAGGACGGAATGACAAATATGTATAATTATATCCTTTTTTGAATTTTTGTGTGTTATTTATATCTGAAAGAATTATTACTGTGTGCAAAGCTTGGACCAAATCGGTTACTTCCTCGAGAGTTTTCGTGCGCACCATGTTTGCAAAATGTTTTAAACGTTTGTGGGGCAGGTAGCCAAAGGAGCGGACTGATATGGCCCATCTCCGAACTTGATCTAAGTTTGGACAAAATTTAATGCAGAGTTTGAACCGATTCGGGTGATCTGTTCTAGAGTTATCGTGCACACGAGACTGAAGGCACATTTTTAAGAACATTAACTTGATTATACACTCGTATCCCTGCGGGGAAATAAATTTGTTTAAAAATAATTTATAACTAGTTTAAAAATAACCACAAGTGGTTATTTTTCGATTATTTCCCATTACGCCAACTAACTATTTTAACATGGGTATGAGCTAGGCAGTGGACAATTTTCCATCTCTGCATTACTTTTAACTAATTATAAACCAACTATTTTTAACTAATTTATATCTAACTAGGACAATTCACTGACTGTATCGTCTCCATATGAAACAATGTCATGACTGCAATTTCCCTACGTTAACTTATATATCGCAAAAATGGTACAACCTAGGAAAAAATTACGAAATTTTCACAGCTATAAGATTTTTTTAGTCCCATTTTGACAATACATGCAGTTTTTAAGCAAACTCGCGAAAACCTAACAAAAAACCTAAAACTGTGACCTGAACTTCTATATCTCAAAAATGGTAAAACCTAGGAACAAATCGTATGAGCAATCCTTTGTCTATACGATTCATTTTTTAGCATCGAGTTCGTTTACAGAACAACTCAATTAAAAACACAATTTTAAAAACATCTTGTTCTAACAAAAACTGTATGGGGTTAGTTTTTGACGGAATCGACATCCTCAGATGTAAAAGAAAATCTTGCAATTTTTCTCAAAAATCGACTTCGAAAAATGTTGAGTATTATGGTTTAAGTCTGTTGACAGCACTCAACATGAGTAACCCTTTGTCTATACACTTCATTTGTCTATGCCCTTACCATAACTTACAGTTCTCCGAACTTTACAGTATGTATTGCATTTTTATTTTCCAGGGCTGTGAGAGGGTTGCCCCATATTTTTTGGGTTCCGCCGTAATAGTGCAACATAATTTTCATCTGATTCGTTCCTTTATACTTTGCGGGGAGAGAACTTTTTCCTAACCCTTCGTGATGAATACTTGTTATGTAATACTTTTCTGCCTTTTTCACGTAACACACATAATCCAAAATCGTTTTCAATTACAGAACCAATCTTTTGTCTCTGGTTTGTGTCCTATTATTGATTTCATTAATTATTTAGCGATTTCTTCAAATTAGAGATTTTGAAATTGAAAATTGAATAGTTATGACTGTACATCTCCATATACGATAAAATTCTTAATTGCAAATAAATCGTGGTAATATGCACAATTTTATTGCACTTTCATTGATCTGCAAACATTTAGTTATTACCAAAAAGTCAGGTCCATACAATTTTTATACCCTCCACCATATGGAGGGTATAATTAAATTTGTCATTCCGTTTGTAACACATCGAAATATTCGTCGGAGACCCTATAAAGTATATATATTATTGATCAGCATAAAATTCTATGTCGATTTGACCATGTCCGTCTGTCCGTCCGTCCGTCTGTCTGTCTGTTGAAATCAAGATACAGCTCGCAATTTAAAAGATAGAGAGTCAAAATTTGGTACAGAAGTTTTTATTACTTGCAGGATGGTTGGTATTGAAAATTGGATATATCGGTCCACGTTTTGATATAGCCCCCATAGAACGGTACCTCCCGATTTTCGGTATTTTTAAGGTTTTAGCTTCATTATCCTACCAAAATGGCTGAAATTTGGTACGCAGTCTTTTTTAGGTGTACAAAACTATTCCCCAGAATTTCGTCGGTATCGGTCCACACCTTCATATAGCCCCCATAGAACGGTACCTCCCGATTTTCGGTATTTTGAACGTTGTGACCTGAATATTCCACCGAAATGTCTGAAACTTGGTATTTAGACTTCGTTGGGGGTACTCAAACTTCCCCTTTACATTTGTCGGTATCGGTCCACGCCTATATATAGCCCCCATGGAAAGGTATCTCCCGATTTTTCGTATTTTGAAGGTTGTGTCTTTAATATTCCACATAAAATGGCTGAAATTTGGTATTTAGTCTTTAATGTGATATAAAACTGTTCACCAGAAATATGTCTGTACAGGTCCACGCTTTCATATTGCCCCATTTCTGACTACAATTCGTCGGTATAGGTCCACGTTTCGATATAGCCCCCATATAACGGTACATACCAATTTTCGTAATACTGAAGAGTGTGACGTTAATATCCAACCGAAATGGCTGAAATTCGTTATTTCGTCTTCCAAGAGTTATAAAATATTCCAGAAGAGTATTATCAGTATAGGTCCACGTCTTCCTATATCCCCATAGAAGCGTACTTCTTGATTCTCTTACCGAAATATAGGAAATTTGGCATTTAGTCTTCTTTGAGCCTAAAAACTTTCCGTCAGAAATTTGTCGGTATAGATCGACGTTTTGAAGTAGCCCCCATAGAATGGTGCTCACATTGTTTTACCGAAATTGCTGAAATTTAGTATTAAGTCTTCTTCGTACACGAAAGGAAACTGTAGAATAATTGCTTTGTAACTGACTATTTTTAAACTGGTTGATAACTAGTTGAAAAGTAATGCAGAGATAGTCAGTTATCCATTGTTTTTAGTTTTCAATCTGGTTGATATATACATGACTTTTCAACCAATTTGTAGTTAGTTGTAGAATAAGGCATTTATAACTAACTATGTTTTCAACCGATTGAGAAAAGTCCCGCAGGGATAAAAGTAAATATACCCACCCTCACACACTCATCTGATATTCTGATGTTCTTCAAAAGTCCCTGAAACTGTTATACACAATTAAGCAAAAGAAACAAACATTTTGCAAAAAAACTTTTATTGTAGTTTGGTAAGAAGCTTCCCTGGTTTTGACTCATTACAAATTACTATCAACATTAGCCATTAGCTTGCGTCTCTTCATCAGCGGTCACCCACTGCTCGCTCAGCAATACAATGAACGACTGGTGTTGGCTGCACTTTAAGTTCCTTTCCCTTAAGTTGCGTTTCTTGTTGCATTAGCAAACTAACAAAGTGATAGCAACCACCAAAATGATGGCGATGATGCTGATGCAGAGTAACCAGCAACCATTGAAGCTACAAATTGAAAGAAAATTGCAAAAGACACAAATTTCAAGTCAAGAGTGCATTGAATGTGATTATGATGGTGATTATGATAACGACAAACGGCAACGACAGATGACGACGCTGACGTCAACGACAATGTTGGTGATGATTTTAATGCTGATGGCAACTGACATACCCCATCTATTCTTCACTTTACTTATTGTTTTCGTCTTCTTCTTCTTCGTTGTCGTCTTTATTTTATTATGTGTTGTAGCCTTCGCGCTTTACAATTTTTATAGTGCTTGTCTTGTCTTCTTCCTGTTTTTTGGTAAATAAAAGATTTTATTGAATTAATTTTGCTGTCCTGTTGTCAACGTAGATGTTCGTTGCCGCAGCACTTGTTTCACCCCTGCATGTCTGAACCCCTTTATTTTCGCACATTCTTTTCATAATGGCATGAAGGAAGAAAAACCTATACAAACTTGCTGACTGACGGACTGACTGAATGAGTGACTTATTAAAGTACCCAACAGTTGGTATAGGGGCTGTTTGCTGGTACTTCTTGTATTTACCCAGGGTAACCCCGAAAAAGCTAGTGGTTGTTACTGTAGCAACCAGCAACAACAATTGATGCGAAATAAAAAGTTTTATAATTATATCAAGTCTTTACTATGGTTCTGTAACAACTTTCAAGTAATTAATATTGTTTGCAAAATACAGACATAAATTAATGGAATTCTTAAGCATTTTCAAAACGAACAAAAAAATCGAAACACACACTTTTCCTCTGTTGCCGACATAAAAGGTTGTCAAGGCTAACACGCCTTCAGTTACATTTAATGAATGTATAGGTTTTGCAAAATTTCAATGGAAAAGACTGGGAAAATAACAGAAAGCAACAACAACAACAAAAAACTAAACCCTGCCGAAAGGGAAAACAATTTAATACTCTTGAGAAGGACAAGTGTGTCTATGAGTAGATCTCGTTGGTTTCTTCTTTTTTCCATCGCAAGGGTGCTCTAAACCCCTTTGCTTTAAAGAGTTCTTGATTATTTGTTGACTTTGATAATCTTCAGCAGATACTTGTTGGCAAAAGGATTTTCTGCTACAGCATGGCATGTCATGGCATTTGAACTGCTATGAGAAACCTCAAACTGAAGAAAAGTTAATATGCATAGGAAAATGTGTAAACACCAACAATAAAAGATGATGAAATTTGATACACAAAACACGTGTGTGTGGGTCATTTCCTTGGGCATTAAATCAGTATAAAAGCCAAACAATATTTTAAATCTCCTCAAGTAAGCACTTCAAATAAATTCATGGGAATGTGTGTAAGTGAATGGTTTGATCTTAAGGAATGTGTATCCGTAGACAGAAGAGGGTTTCTAAGGGCAGAAGACCACTTGCGGTCTTTTAAAAGCAAACTACCACTTGAAGTCTTAAATACGCAGCGGACCTCTTGAGGTCGTTTATAGACAGAAGACCTCTTGTGGACTTGTAGACAGAGAACAGAGAAGATTTGCTTCGAACAAAATACCTCTACAGACAGAAGACCTCTTGAGGTTTTCTATAGAAAGAATACCTCTTGATGTGTTCCATACACCACAGTCCTCTTGAAGTATTCTATGGAGGGAAGACCTCTTGACGTCTTCTATGGACAGAAGACCGCTCGAGGTCTTCTATAGACAGTAGACATCTTGAACTCTTCTATAGACAGAATACCTCTTGCGGTCTTCTATAGATAGAATACCTCTTGAGGTCTTCTATAGACTGAAGACCTCTTGAGGTCTTCCATAGACAGAAGACCTCTTGAAGTATTCTGTAGGCAGACATCTTGAGGTCTTCTATTTACAGAAGACCTCTTGAGGCCGTCTATAGACAGAAGACCTCCTGAGGCCTTCTATAGACAGAGGTCTTCTATGGACAGAAGACCTCTTGAGGTCTTCTATGGACAGAAGACCTCTTGAGGTCTTCTATAGACAGAAGACCTCTTTAGGTCTTCCATAGACAGAAGACCTCTTGAGGTATTCTATATACAGAAGAACTCTTGAGGCATTCTATATACAGAAGAACTTTGAGGCCTTCTATAGACAGAAGACCTCTTGAGGTTTTCTATAGAGAGAAGACCTCTTAAGGTCGTCTAAAGACAGAAGACCTCTTAAGGTCGTCTAAAGACAGAAGACCTCTTAAGGTCGTCTAAAGACAGAAGACCTCTTAAGGTCGTCTAAAGACAGAAGACCTCTTGAGGTCGTCTACAGACAGAGGTCTTCTATAGACAGAAGACCTCTTTAGGTCTTCCATAGACAGAAGACCTCTTGAAGTCTTCTGTAGGCAGAAGACCTCTTGAGGTATTCTATATACAGAAGACCTCTTGAGGTCTTCTACAGACAGAAGACCTCTTGAGTTCTTCTATAGAGAGAAGACCTCTTGAGGTCTTCTATAGAGAGAATACCTCTTGAGGTCTTCTATAGACAGAAGACCTCTTAGGGTCGTCTAAAGACAGAAGAACTCTTGACGTCGTCTGTTATATAGAGACTTCAAGAGGTCTTCTGTCTATAGAAGACCTCAAGAGGTCTTCTGCATATAGAAGACCTTTGTCTGTAGACGACTTCAAGAGGTCTTCTGTCTTTAGACGACCTTAAGAGGTCTTCTGTATATAGAAGACCTCAAGAGGTCCTCTGTCTATAGAAGACCTCAAGAGGTCCTCTGTCTATAGAAGTCCTCAAGAGGTCTTCTCTCTATAGAATGCTGCAAGAGGTCTTGTTCTGTCTATAGAAGACCTCAAGAGGTCTTCTGTCTTTAGACGACTTTAAGAGGTCTTCTGTATATAGAAGACCTCAAGAGGTCTTCTGTCTTTAGACGACCTTAAGAGGTCTTCTGTATATAGAAGACCTCAGGAGGTCTTCTGTCTATGGAAGACCTCAAGACGTCTTCTGCCTGTAGAAGACCTCAAGAGGTCTTCTATAGAAGACCTCAAGAGGTCGTCTGTCTATAGAAGGCTGCAAGAGGTCTTGTTCTGTCTATAGAAGACCTCAAGAGGTCTTCTGTCTTTAGACGACTTTAAGAGGTCTTCTGTATATAGAAGACCTCAAGAGGTCTTCTGTCTTTAGACGACCTTAAGAGGTCTTCTGTATATAGAAGACCTCAGGAGGTCTTCTGTCTATGGAAGACCTCAAGACGTCTTCTGTCTGTAGAAGACCTCAAGAGGCTAAATAGCTAAATAGACAGAGGTCTTCTATGGACAGAAGAACTCATGAGGTTTTCTATGGACAGAAGACCTCTTGAGGTCTTCTATGGACAGAAGACCTCTTGAGGTCTTCTATAGACAGAAGACATCTTGATGTCTTCTATATACAGAAGACCTCTTCAGGCCTTCTATAGACAGAGTTCTTCTATGGACAGAAGACCTCTTGAGGTCTTCAATATACAGAAGACCTCTTCAGGTCTTCCATAGACAGAAGACCTCTTGAAGTCTTCTGTAGGCAGAAGACCTGTTGAGGTATTCTATATACAGAAGACCTCTTGAGGCCTTCTATAGACAGAAGACCTCTTGAGGTCTTCTATAGAGAGAAGACCTCTTAAGGTCGTCTAAAGACAGAAGACCTCTTTAGGTCGTCTAAAGACAGAAGACTTCTTGAGGTCTTTTATAGACAGAAGACCTCTTGAGGTCTTCTATAGACAGAAAACCTCTTGAGGTCTTCTTTAGATGTTTAGACAGAAGACCTCTTGAGGTCTTCTATAGACATAATACCTCTTCTATAGACAGAAGGCCTCTTGAGGTCTTCTATAGACAGAAAACCTCTTGAGGTCTTCTTTAGATGTTTAGACAGAAGACCTCTTGAGGTCTTCTATAGACATAATACCTCTTCTATAGACAGAAGACCTCTTGAGGTCTTCTATAGACAGAAGACCTCTTGAGGTCTTCTATAGATAGAAAACCTCTTGAGGTCTTCTTTAGATGTTTAGACAGAAGACCTCTTGAGGTTTTCTATAGACATAATACCTCTTCTGTAGACAGAAGACCTCTTGACAGAATACATCTTGAGGTCTTATATAGATCTATAGACAGAAGACCTCTTGAGGTCAAAAACTTTTCATTTCATATTTGTAATTTTGTTTGCTTGCTTGCCAAAATTGCCATGAATTCACAACTTTCGGACCCGCCCATTCTGTGTCATATTTAGTTATGGCTTTTTTGTCATATGACTTCCATTTTTTTGCTAATTAATAATGTAGAGTATCACATTGTCGTTCCTGTCTCGACTATAGCCTTTGCTTTCCTGTTGTTGTACAAATATATTTTCAATTTAATCTGCTTATAATTCCCCTCTTGTTGAAACTAGCCAATAACCGCAATTAATTTCATTTTCAAACTCAATGTAATTTCTAATGAAACTGATATTCATCTTGTGCAGGATTCTGCTATACTACTAATGATACCATAAATAATACATACTTAGATGATTTATTTAGTCTGCAGGATATAGTCTCGACCTTTTACTAAATAGCCGAAAGGCTTTAAGAAATAACCCTTGGCCAAGGAAGAGAACCCAGCTAAAGAAAACATCTCTATAATAGCCTTTATGTTTGATTCTTTTTCTCTCTTGTTTTCAAACCAAAGGCTCTAATTTCAGTAAACAATAAATTATATTTTAATTAAAATTCAGTAGTCGAACATGCAACAACAACAACTACTTATAAAGCCTATACATATTTATAATTTATGCTGGTCGTTTAGGGGATTTCCTATAAATAAGAGCTTATCATTATTGGTGGTGGTGTTTGTGGAGATATAGACAAAAATATATGTGGTGGAGAGACAGAGGAAGGAGTGGAATCTGAACGTGGTTTTAGTCAATATTCTTGATTACATTTGACCTTCTTGTTCTTCTTGCTGTTGCTGTTTGCAAATACAACCCCTTTATTTTAAAAAGACAATAAGGACGGTGGTGGTGGAGGCATGTCTTTAAACTTGTTTAAACTCAATTTGTATTGACTTGCTACTAAAATTCATTGGCGTTCTTGTTGTTCTTGGTGTTGTTTTCTTTGGCAATTTGCTTGACTGTTAACTGATGTTATCGTTGTCATTTCTTTTTGTGTTGTGTTATCTTTGTCGCCATTGTTTTTGTTATTACCGATTTATTAGCCAAGATTTATATTTTGGCCATTAGAGTAAAGTACTTCTTGTCTTGGCTTAGTTACTCACACCACAACAGTAATTGTTATTGTAATTGTATTAGCGATGGCAAGAATGTGGTAATGGTGGCATTGGTGGTCTATTTGATGGCGGCATTGAAGCTTGTGGTTTTTGCGAGCATACTTTTGTGGTTGTCATGATAAAATATGCATTTAATTAAAATTATCAGCAGCATCGCAGCAAAATGTTGTGAGAAAATTTAAATTTTGCAATTCAGTGGTTACTTTTATCAATCTTTTTATCTTTTTACAATGTGGCTAAGTGGAGCTCGAATATGTATCTTGAATGGTTTATGACGATATAAATCTGAAAAGTGTGCAATATAACGATGGTGTGTTCAGATACGTGGTTATTTGGTTTGTTTTGGAATCGTTTGCTCGAATTAAAATACAATATACATATATATTTTCCGGTATTCTGGGGTTGTTGGAACCGACATAACCTTTTTAATAAAATTTTTTAAGCATTGGCTAATAATGCAATATGTTCCCAGCATTATGGAGCCAACATAGCCTTTTTTAATAAAATCTTTTAAGCATGGCTAATAATGCAATATATTTTAGGTTAATATCCCCAAGTCAAGAGCAAAAATTGACACATTCGATGGAATGGGAATTTTCATATGGAAAATAGCACAATATGTTATATCTGTGTGTATATATGTGTTGATATGAGGAAATCATCAAGCTAATATGTATGTAAACATTCCTTAGAGAGAATCAAAAACACCAACCATTTTATGTCTCCATTTTCTAACTTTCATAACGCAAACCTTTGTTTAATTTTCAAGGGTTGAGCCAGGCGAATGGCTAGTTATGAAAATCTTGTTGTAAATACACACAAACGGATTTAGTGGAACAATTTATAGTAAAGGGGGTGTTTTGTCTTTAGTTTTATTTATAGCCCATTTGCATATTCTTTTTATGTGGGGGTCGGTCCTCAAAAGTGTTTTTGGTTTTAATTAAAATTTTAGATAAAAAAAAAAATAGAAAATACTTTAATCTCTCGAAACGGACAATGAATGTTCTACAACACTACACCCACTATTGTTGGTGTTCACGTTCTAATTTTAAGAAATAATCATAAGGTATGACTGTTACTTCGCATGTGACCCTTAGAAGATCACTGAAAGCGACCCAAAACAATGTTTAATATTTAAAATAAGTACAGTTTAATATTTAAAATAAGTACTTCGGAGAGATGTTCTATTAGAACAAATAAATTATTTTTGCAAGTTTTGAAGAAAATTAAAGAACAAATGTGAAAAAAACCCACATTATCAGATCAGTAGCAGTTACAAACGTATGTCATTTTCTTCAAGAGTATTGGCCACTAGAGGATGATTACCCGATTAGCAAAAAATTTCATCTATAGTGGACCACACCTCTTAGTTTTTGTAAATTAGACCACCAGATAGTATATTAGATCATGGATGGCTATGCTAATTTCGACCAGAATATAATACAAAATCCAGAGATGAAGAACATGAAGCTGCAAATTGAATTATAAAACGAATGGTCTTCTTTTAGAAAATATATCCTGAAAGGTCTTCTTAAAAAACACCAAACTGTCATCTCAGGGAAGGCCAAAAGGTCTTTTCAAAAAAAGGTCATGAGGTCTTCTCATAGAAGACCAAAATGTCTGCACGTAGATGACTAATAGGTGTTCTCATAGAGGACCAATAGCTTTTACCATGGCGAACCATGTTAGAGGATCCATAGGTCTTCTCATAGAAGACTCAAAGGTCTTCTCATAGAAGACCAATAGGTCTTTTCACAGAAGACCAATAGGTCATTTCAGAGAAGATCACAAGTTCTTCTAACAGAATATCAACAGGCCTTCTCGTAGAAGACCAATAGAATAGATCTTCTCAGAGAAGATTAAAAGGTCTTCTCATTGAAGACCAATAGGTTTTCTCAAGAAGAACAAATGGTGTTCTCAGAAAAGGCCATAACGTATTCTCAAAGAAGACCAAAATGTCTTCTCATAGAAGACCAACAAGTCTTCCTATAGAAGACCAATAGGCCTTCTCATAGAAGACCAATAGGTCTTCTCATAGAAGACCAATAGGTCTTCTCATAGAAGTCCAATAGGTCATCTAACAGAAAACAAAATGATTTCTCAGAGTGGGCCAAATGTCTTCTCATAGAAGATCAATAGTTCTTCTCATAGAAGACCAATATGTTATCTGAGAAAGTCCTCGAGTAGTAGACCAATAACTTATCTCTTAGAAGTCAAATATGTCCTACCAAAGGGTTTCCACGTAGAAGACCAATATGAGAGGACATAGATCTTCTTATAGAAGGCCAATTGTTCTTCATAAAGAAGACCAAAGGGTTTCTCTAAGAAGACTAACAGGTCTTCTCGAAGAAGACTAAGCTGTCTTCTCATAGAAGACTAATTAGTCTTTTCATAGAAGGCCAATCTCAACAAAAATTAAGAGGTCTTCCCATCGAAGTCCAAAAAGTCTTCTCATTGAAGACTAATAGTTTTCTCTATAATAATCTGTCCACAAACATTCTAGAAGGGACAAGGGAAACGTCTCTCATATCAACGAGTGTATCCCAATTCATATTAGCTCAATGATGTGGCACCAACTGCTTATCGCCGAGTCCGAATGGTGTGTCTTACAACACAACTTTACACGGAGGGAAAAAACGCCTCTCAAAGAGTGACTCATCTCAAAAAATCTAGTTTCGAGAAAACGCGTTTTAAGTTGGCTATTGAGACTTAACATTCCAAATTAAAATATTATTACTCAAAAAATAAAATAACTACTTGGGCCATATTTTGCAAACAGCCAGCGAGATATCAGTGCTAAATTTCCTTGCAAGATCAAGCATGATCTGAAGTGTTTTAGTGCTTAATACACTCAAAAAACTTTTTTGTTGAATTATGCCAAATCTTTAGTAAATGAGCTGTAACTCGATGAGTTTTAGAGATATCAGCATGAAAATTTGACACAAGATAAAGTAGAAGTTTTGTCCCAAACATACTTTGCAGCAAACATATATTTGTTTGCAATCAGTCCCAAACATAACATATGTTTGGGTCCTGCAAATAAATATATGTTTGGTTGTAAACAAATTATATGTTTGGGTGCAAACAAATTATATGTTTGGGTGTAAACAAACCCAAAAGCCACAAAAAAGCAAACACATGCACCAGTGGGCCATTTCTGAGGGCAAGGGAGCGTAAATTTCAATGTGAAACTTATTGAAATATTTGCTTACTTGCTCTCACTAAGCGCTCACTGACTATCTCAAACATATGCACCCATTTATAAATGGTGGTGGTTTATTGAAAGGCATAGAAAAAAGCAAATGCAACAACAGACGCATAGATACATAAAAAATTCCAAAGAAATAAAAAGTCGCACTTTTAAAAAGAAAAACAAAAAATTATAGAAACATCGTTGAACACTTCTCCTTTGTTGTGAAATGAAACACATTTTCCTCAAAGTTGAAATCATCAGCGGGAAATCGGCAGCTGGAATCAAATGATTATATAATGTAATGAATACACGCAGAAAAATTTATGTTAGAAATATGTTTGGATCCAAACAAATATATGTTTGGGACCGGTTGCAAACAAAAATATGTTTGGATCCAAACATAATATGTTTGGGTCCAAACAAATATATGTTTGCAACATTTTGTAACATATCTCAATTTGATATGTTTGGGTAAAACATATTTTTTATGTTAGAACATTTTTTCATGTGTGGGGAGAGGATGTTTGTCAACGAGAGTAATAACAGTGCTCTCGCGGCTGTGGAATGCTGTTTTATAAAAAGAGTTGTGTGTATTGTATAATAGAAGACGTAGAAGCGAAGGGGGCTTTGGTGGCGTGTATGCGCCAAACTCGTGTGTTTCTTGTTTTGTTGTTGTTAACCAACGTGTTGTTAACCAACGCAAGCGAAGAAGAAAAGAAGAAATGATATGAATTATATTTTTTTCTTTCTTCACTGTTTTAGTTGCCTTTGTAGAGTCAAGACGGTAAAGTGAGTGAATAAATCAGTGTTTTGTGTTTTCTTAAAGAAATTGTGCTTCTTAGTAAATGAAATGCCCAATACATTTTATAATTGAATCGGAAAGTTGAAAGGAATTATTTTATTGGACAAGGAAGAAATCGCATTTAATATTGGTAATTACATACATACTTATGTATATTTGAAATATGGCATGTCCATATTTATTTATTACATTACATAATCATTTGATTCTAGATGCCGATTCCACGCTGATGATTTCAACTATGAGGACAATTTGTTTTATTTCACAACTAAGGAGAAGCGTTCAACTACGTTTCTATATGTTTTTCCTTTTTAAAAGTGTGACTATTTACAAATTATTTCAATCAGTTTTTAATTTATTTAAGTGTGTTATATATTTCTTTGGAATTTTGTATGTACCTATGTGTTTGTTGTTCTTTTGCCTTTCAATAAAAAAACCACAACATTTGTGTGTATACTATAGAGATAGCCAGTGAGTTCTTACTGAGAGCAAGTGAGCACACATTTTAAAGTGTTTTGCATTGAATTTTACGCTCCCTTGCTCTCAGTAAGCGCCCACTGCTCAGTGGATCCACCCATTGGCCAAAAATAAAAAATTGAATGTCAAAATTTTGGTACAACATCTGGCAACTCTGACAGCTATGACATGGACCTTTCTAAAAATATGTTAGTTTTTGTTTCATTCGAACGCGATCTTCTTAAGAATAGCTTCAAAAGTCGGAACATTTGACTAATATTTTTTGTTGTGAGTACAACCTATTTTTTAAGTGCAAGCAAATATATTCAAAATATCGCGAAATTAATGCGTATAGCAAAATATTATAGTGGATTTTTAAGGAGGAGGTGAAAGCTTAATTTTTATTAAAAACAAGTAAAAAAGTATCAGTCAGGCTTTGCCGACAGAGATATACCCTCAGCCTGTGCAAATTGAAACACTTTTTTCACAATAAACTTATGTATTTAGGGGGTTTCAAAATTTTGGTCTCGTATGAACCGACAAAAATGTTGATAAGGATTAAAGTTCAAAAATTTTGCTGAAAAGGTACTTAAAGGAATGGACCGAAATAGACCATGGGGGTGCCATAGGGGGTTTTTACACCCTTCGGGCTGTTTTCTCAAGAAGTATGGACTTGCCCCTGAAACAACTTTTACCATCGTAATTGAGGCAGCGAATGTAAGTTGCTTCAACAGAAATCAAAGTGATTCAATAGAAGGTCTTAAAGAGAACTTATCCAAAATTTTGTGTGGGAGGTACGGGATGGAGTGGACAAATATAGTCCATATTCGAACCTGATCTATATCTGGTAGATATTATGAGAATGTGTAAAGTATGGACCAAATCGGTCACTCCCATCAAGAGTTATCGTGCCCACAATTTTTCCGAATATTTTTGAACTTTTGTGGCGTAGATACCTGAAGGAGTGGACCGATATGGCTTATCTACGAACTTAAACTAAGTTTGGAAACAATATTACGGAGGTCAAATTTTGGCCGGAATATTTTTGAACTTTTGTGGCGTAGGTACCTGAAGGAGTGGAAGGATATATGGCTTATCTACGAACTTAAACTAAGTTTGGAAACAATATTACGAAGGCCAAATTTTGGCCGGAACCGGCATTTCCGTTCGAGAATTATCTTGCGCTTACATCCATAAACATGGTGGCATAGGGTTTGTTTTTCAACTTTCAGGCTATTTTCAGGAAATATGGACTTGCCCCTGAGGAAACTTGTACCTTCGTATAGGGGACAGTGAATACAAGATGGTACAACAAAAACCAAGCGATTCGAGAGCAGGTCCTAAACTGAACTTTTCCGAAATTTTGTGTGGGAGGTACTCGAAGGAGTTTACCGATTGAGTCCATATTGGAACCTCATCTAAGTCTGGTAGAAATTTCATAATGTGCAAATTATGGACCAAATCGGTTACTACCTTCAAGAGTTATCGTACGCACAAATTTTCCGAACATTTTCGAACTTCTGTGGGGGAGGTACCGGAAGGAGTGGACCGATATAATCCATCTTTGAACTTGAACTAAGTTTGGAAAAAATATTACGAAAGCCAAATTTTGGACCGAATCGGCAGATCCGTTCGAGAGTTATCTTGCGCTGCAACCACTACACACGGTGTCAGAGGGTTTTTTGTAACTTTCAGGCTATTTTCTCAGGAAGTATGGACTTGCCCCTAATGGAACTTACAGCGTCGTGTAGAGGACAGCGAATACAACTTGCGTAAACAAAAATCAAAGCGATTCGAGACCAAGTCCTAAACTGAACTTTTCCGAAATTTTGTATGGGAGGTACCCGAAGGAGTGGACCGATTGAGTCCATATTGGAACCTTATCTAAGTTTGGTAGAATTTACACGATGTGCATAGTATGGACCAAATCGGTTATTCCCTATAAGAGTTATCGTGCGCACAAGTTTTGCGACAATTTTTGAACATTTGTGGGGGAGGTACCTGAAGGAGTGGACCTATATGGCCCATCTTCGAACTTAAATCGAATCTGGACAAAATATTTCGATAACCAAAATTTGAACCGAATCGATTGATCCGTTCGAGAGTTATCGTGTGCACCAGCCAGCCAGACAGACCGACAGACAGACAGACAGACGGACGGACATTGCTAGATCTACTCAAAATTGTCTGAAACGGATATCGTACAAACATACTTGGGGTCTAAAACCATTATTTCCATGAGGCACATTTTTGGTCGTATCAAAGTGTAAATACCCTCTTTAGCCTAAAGGCTGAGGGTATAAATAGTGTTTTAGCGTGTTGTGGAATTCTAGTTAGCTGCATATTTTCTTAGTGTATTTTGTAATGCCAATTCGATCGTATACTTAAATTTAACCTAAGATTTTAGTCATGATGCCCACCAGTGCCCACCTCGGGAATAATTTTCCAAAGTAGGTCATGGGTTTAAGATTATTCAGTATTAAAATCAGCTGCCATCTAGTGCCAGACTATAAATGGTGGGTCGCTGACTAAAGCTGCCCTAGAATAGGGTTTCTATGGATATATTAGCGTATAACTCTGTTATCTGACCACGTACATTAACCTAATTGGCATCAGTGGCAAGGTGAAGAAATATTCTTCTAAATTTGTCTTACGTTGGCGGTACGTGCCTTCCAGGAAAAACGCTATAAAATCTATTTTAAAAATTGTACCAATTTTCAGACAAAAATGTTGAATTTTTTAAATCCCCTAAATTCGTTGGATTTTATGTTGTTTTGGAGATTGTTTTGTTTACCCCACCCTATTTTTGCATTATAAGATAATCGGGACCTTTGTTCATGTCATTTCGTATAAACAGCATAAAATAATTCTTACCGTATACCCTCTCCAGAGGGGAAAGGGGGGAGAATGTTACGCTCGTGGTTTCTTAAAACACTCTTCGCAGCAGCACAAAGCTGTAACCGCGGCATTGGCTTGATTTTTACACTCTAAATATTTTTGGCCACTTTCTCCATACAAGTGGATCCACTGTGCACTGGTGCATGTGTTTGTTTTTTTTTTTGTGCCTTTTGGGTTGGTATTTCTTTGCACCCAAACATAAAATTGTTTCCACCCAAACATATCTTTGTTTCCACCCAAACATATTTTTGTTTGCACCCAAACATAAATATCTTTGCACCCAAACATATATATGTTTGCACCCAAACATATATTTGTTTGCAGACCCAAACATAAATTATGTTTGGGACTGTTGCAAACATGTACATGTTTGCTGCAAAATATGTTTGGGACATATGTTAGAGAGGCCGTTTTTTTTTTTGCGTGTAGGTACATCCATATTTCAAATATACATATTTCTTCGGTATATTTATTTGCAACTATTTATTATTCTTTATCACAATAATTTATAACGGGCGAGCGGGGTGTGTTTGTTCTTATGTGTGTCTCAAATCAAACTGGTTTTATTAATCTCGTTGGCCGATCGCTATCACCGATGCTTCCACATATAATAACAACAACGCCCCACTCTCTTATGTTCAAGAGAGTAACATTATTATCTTAATTATCTTAGATACTAATTGCTTATAAGATAAGTCTACTTACACTAGCTAACAATTAAAATAGCACTACTCTAACTATTAATACTACAATATGTATGTAAATGAAATATGTATTGCTGTAATTAGCAATATTACATGCGATTTCCTGCTTGTCCAATAAAATATACCCATTCACCTTTTTGATTCAAATATAAAATGTGTTGTGCATTTAATTTACTAAAAAGCATCATTTCTTTAAGTAAAGACAAAACACTGATTTATTCACTCACTTTACCGTCTTTACCCAACGATTTTATTTAGAAAACTGAAGAAAAAAAACGACATAATTAATACAATTTTTTCTTTTCCCCTTTGCTTGCTACGTTGTTTAACAACAAAGCACGAAACACACGTGTTTACCGCATACACACCACCAAAGTTTCTGCGTCTCCTATCATACCATAACCACAGCTCTTTATTATAAAACAGCCACGAGAGCCCTGTCATTCTCTTTGACAAAAATCCTCTCTCCACCCATAAAAAATATGTTCTAACATAAAAAATATGTTGGTACCCAAACAAATAAAATTGAGATATGTTACAAAATGTTGCAAACATATATTTGTTTGGACACAAACAAATTATGTTTGGATCCAAACATATTTCTAACATATATTTTTCTGCGTGTAGAGAAGTTTTTCATGGCTTAAATACTGAGGAAATGTCGCCATCATTACACTGAGGGGTATCTTACCACCGTTGACAATTTTATGTTGTCTGGCCTGGGAATCATATAGCAGACCTTGTTAGTGCAAGGCGGGTGTGCATACACTGCATCACGTTTGCACCCATAGAAGACCAAAAAGGTCTTCCCATAGAAGATCAAAAATTCTTCCCATAGAAGACCAAGCAGGTATTTCCATAGAAGATCAAAAAGGGCTTCAAATAGAAGATCAATAATTGATGCGATAGGCCAAACTAAGATATTATCAGGGTTTTATATAGGAAAAAACTTCCTCCAGCTTTACAGCTTTGGTTCAATTTGGCTATTAAAATTTATTTTAATTTATTACCCATAAGCAAAACTACCTGACAATTAATTTTGATTTTCGGTATTCCCCATTTCATGTTACCGTCAACCTCTATGGTTCAATAACCTCCCTTTAAGCAAAATAAATTAAGCTATAATAAAACTTACCCAGTCAATGATTTAATAGAAATGATAACACCAAATAGTGTTGTGTCGTCTGTAACCCGTGGAGGGTGGTGGTGTTAACCTCGATATATATCGAAATTCCATTTCAAGTATTATTTATCACACTTTTATTATTTCTTTTATAGTTTTTTTTTCTTTTTTTGGTTTGTTGTAATCAAAAGAACATTGTTGTTAATCATAACGAAATTGTAAACACAAAGTTGACAGGATGTGTGTGTGTGGTTATGGGTACGTTTGTTATATTATAGATCCTGTTAGCGGGTTTATTTTTATTTCAAACTGATTGCAATACCACTACCGATAGCATTGCACAATTGTAATGGCTTTGCAACACGCAAGCAAGCAAATCAGGAAGGAACAGGCTAGTGGCGGAGTGGAAATAACAAACAGGTAACTAAGTTTTGCTACTTCAGACAATAAATTGTTACCACTTGGCAAGTTTCAAAAAGAGCGACATAAATAAATAATTCAAATTCAACTAATAATAAGTTTGGTGGATTTTGGTCACAACTAGTCGAAAGAGTATCCTCCCTGTTACAAAGGTCATTGTGGATAATAAAAAATATTTTGCATCTGTAATAGAGAACAAGTAAGAAAAGCGTTAAGTTCGGTCGGGCCGAACTTTTTATACCCTCCACCACAAATTTCAGCCATTTCGGTGGATTAATGTGACCACAACCTTCAAAATACCGAAATTCAGAAGGTACCGTTCTATGGGGGCTATATGATGGCGTGGACCTATACCTACAAATTTCTGGGGGAAAGTTTTATACGCCTAAAGAAGACTAAATACCAAATTTCAGCCATATCGGCGTGATAATGAGGGTAAAACGTTCAAAATATCGAAAATCGGGAGATATTGTATTATGGGGGCTATATCAACACGTGGACCTATATAAACATTTTATGGTAGAAATGTTTCTTAGCCTCTGGAAACACAAAATACAAAGTTACAACCGATTCTTTGGTCAAATGGGTCTAATACATTCAAAATATATTAAAATGACGCGTACTTTATATGGGGCCTTATATGGGGGCTATACCAAAACGTGGACCTATATAACCCTACTTTGGTAGGAATATTTTTTGGCCTCTGGAGACACAAAATACCAAATTACAACCAATTCTGTGGTCAAATGGGTCTAATACATTCAAAATATATTAAAATGACGCGTACTTTATATGGGGCCTTATATGGGGGCTATACCAAAACGTGGACCTATATAACCCAACTTTGGTAGGAATATTTTTTGGCCTCTGGAGACACAAATTACTAAATTACAACCAATTCGGTGGTAAAATGGGCCAAATATCTTAAAAATTCCTTAAAACGACGACGCGTCACGCGTCATTTTGTATGGGGGCTATACGAAAGCGTGGACCTACATAGCCCGCTTTCAATACCAAAAGTCCTACGTAAATATAACATATTTTCCCAAAATTTCATCAACCTACGTCAATCCGTTCGGACGCTAGAGTGATTTCCACAGACGGACAGACGGACAGACGGACAGACGGACAGACAGACAGACGGACAGACGGACGGACATGGCTATATCGATGTAGAATTGCACGCTGATCAAGAATATATATACTTTGTGGGGTCTACAATGATTATTTCGAGTAGTTACAAACGTAGTGACAAACTTAATATACCCCCATCCTATGGTGGAGGGTATAAAAATCCCAGTACGTCATTGATAAAAAAGGGTATGCTGTTTTGCAGAGACTCTAAACTTACTTATTTGGTAAAATAGTAAAAATAATAGGTTTCTGTCGCATAGGCCAACCATGTGGATTATGAAACTTTTAAGGTTTTTATTAATTTTTTCAGACACTTTATAATTTGTTCCCTTCTGAAATTTATTTTATTATTTTCTTTTCCATTCCATTGTTTCCGAAGGAAAATACCAAACAACCTATACCATGTTATTGGCTATAAAACAAGTGAACAAAATCAGTATTGCCGCCAGTATATTTTTATTGTCCTTTGTTTATAAAAGAGTCAACACTTGAATGTCAATAAACTAATCAAACAAATAAATAAAAATTGATTGTATGCGTGCCATATACTGTTTTTTTTTTTTTTTTGTTCAGACACTAAATCCGACAGTCTTATCGCTTCGCAATAATCTCAAGAAAATAAAATTTATGTGTATATTAATATATTTTGGCTGGCAGCTTGTCACACAACTACCAGCAAAATACATACATACAAGTAAACATATAGAAAATATAATTCTATCTATAACTCTTTGTTGCAAATTGATTGGTTACACCAAAAAATGAAATATTTGTTCATTTTGCTTGGCCTAGCAAACAATAAAGTTATAAAAAAAATTTTGTTGATATGTATGTAAGCATTGGTGCCCCTCTTGATTATAATCAGGGTGTTGATATTAATTAACTTGGAAACGTATGCACATTCACAAACACACAGACACGCATATATAAGTAGGTTTATATTTTAACACAATTTCCCACACAAATAAAGTGAAATGCAATACAGTGGGTGATAAAAGGTTATCAGTTAGTTCAGATTGAAAATTAACCATATTATCGAACATATGGGTCACTTCAAAAAAATTTTTGAAAGGAAAGGACCCTTTCTTCCTTCCCTTTCAAAAACGCAAGCGTGAGAATTTGGACATGTATGTACGTTAGGGTTATGACTTTTTTACAACCTCGTATCCCTGTATGATATTTTGATGAGCTTTTACCTAAGATTAGGGTGTCAAAAAAAAACAGGTTTTCCAAACAAAACAGTTTTCTTTTTTAATTAATTTCTCGTTGGAATCGAGTTGGAATGATCAATAATGCAACTGAAAAAGGAAAGCCGACGATTCGAACCCACACACCCACCACTATGTGACATGACATGTGTCGCCTTTGGTAAAGGCTCCTCAGACATATCGGATGTTGGACGGCTTCGCTCTCATCTAACTTTCCTATATCAAATGTAATTTGTTTTTTACAACGCTAACACGCCGTGAACACTAACACTCCGTGACAACACTTTTTTCTTTGTGTTTTTCAAGGATGTGAGTTCAAACCCCAGTCTGGCTCATCTGATTTTAATTATTTGAAAATTTTGCATTTTTTAGGCGAAGATCATTTTTATATGGAGGGTATAATTAAATTTGTCATTCCGTTTGTAACACATCGAAATATTCATCGGAGACCCTATAAAGTATATATATATTCTTGATCGGGGTAAATTCTAAGTCGATATAACCATGTCCGTCTGTCTGTCCGTCCGTCTGTTGAAATAAATATGCAGCTCGCAATTTTTAAGATAGAGCTTTGTAATTTGGTACAAAAGTTTCTATTACTCCTAGGATGTTTGGTATTGCAAATGGGCTATATCGGTCCATGTTTAGATGTAGCCCCCCATATAACGGTACCACTCGATTTTCGGTATTTTTAAGGTTTTAGCTTCATTATCACACCGAAATGACTGAAATTTGGTACTTAGTCTTCGTTGGGGGTATACAACATTCCCTCGGTATAGGCCCACGCCTCCATATAGCCTCCGCAGAACGGTACCTCCCGATTTTCGGTATTTTGAAGGTTATGGCCTCAATATTCCTCCGAAATGGCTAAAATTTGGTATTTAGTCTTTTCTGGGGGTATAAAACTTTCCTTTAACATTTTGTCGGTATAGGTCCACGCCTTCATATAGCCCCCATAGAACGGTATTTCCCGATTTTCGGTATTTTGAAGGCTTTGGCCTCAATATTCCTCCGAAATGGCTAAAATTGGGTATTTAGTCTTCGCTGGGGGTGTAAAAATTTCCCCCAGAATACTGTCGGTGTAGGTCCACGCCTTCATATAGCCCCTATACTTCCCGATTTTCGGTATTTTGAGGGTTGTGGCCTCAATATTCCTCCGAAATGGCTGCAATGTTGGTATTTAGTCTTCATTTGGAGTATAAAACTTTACCCTAGAATTTTGTTGGTATAGGTTCACGCCTTCATATAGGTTCACGCCTTCATTCAGCCCCCATAGAACGGTACCTTCCGATTTTCGGTATTTTTAAGGTTGTGGCTTCAATATTCCTTCGATATGACTACAATATAGTATTTAGTTTTCGTTGGGGGTATATAACTTTCCCCCGGAATTTTTTGGTATAGGTCCACGCCTTCATACAGCCCCCTTAGGACGGTACCACCCGATTTTCGGTATTTTGAGGGTTGTGGCCTCAATATTCCATCGAAATGGCTGAAATTTGGGATTAAGTCTTTATTTGGAATATAAAACTTTCGCCCAGAATTTTGTTGGTATAGGTGCACGCCTTCATTTAGGCCCCATAGAACGGTATATCCAGATTTTCGGTATTTTGAAGGTTGTGGCCTCAATATTCCTCCGAAATGGCTAAAATTTGGTATTTAGTCTTCATCAGGGGTATAAAAGTTTCCGTATGAAATTTGTCGGTATAGGTATTAGGTTTTAGCCACATAATCTTACCGAAATATCGGAAATTTGGTATATAGTCTTCTTTGAGTCTAAAAACGTTCCGCAGGAATTTGTCGGTACAGATCGGCGAAATTTCCTGAAATTTGGTAATCAGTCTTCTTCATTAACGAAAGGAAACTAATTTTTCCATTTTACTTCAATATGGTGGAGGGTATAACAAGTTCGGTCCGGCCGAATTTAACGACGTTCTCACATGTTTTCTAATCAAGTCAACCTAGTGTCTTGTCTAGAATAATAATTTCCAGTACACTCACATTTACAATCGAAGAGGTGTTTTCAACATTTTTCTTGAAGTACAGTTTAAGGCCTGTTCGAGGAATATTCCGAAGGTACTCCTTGTCAATGCTTCACGGTATAAGGGTCCAAAAGCTCTAAATTATACATTGCCCAACTGACATATCGAAAGGAATGGTACATCTTCCGCAACACTCTTGAGCTTAAATCAAATCCATATTTTTGGCAGCAAGTTCATATGTCCAACATTCTGCAAATCCACTAAATACATAATTGGATGGGGAAAAAGGGTTTCAATTCACACAAGCTAAGGGTATATCTCTGTCGGCAAAGCCTACTCATACTTTTTTACATGCTTACAATTGTACAGTAGATTTCAATTCAAATTGTGATTCACATTGGCATTCACTCATATTGCTCATTTACTCAAAGAGTGGTACATCTCAAAAAATCAAGTTTCGAGAAAATCGCGTTTTAAGTTAACGATTGAAATTTGATTTCTCAACTTGAAAAGATTACTACACAAAAAATGTATTTAATGACTTGGACCATCTTTTGTAGATAGCTAGACATATATTAGTGCTAAAATTCTGCGCAAGATCAAGCATTTACTTGACGTGTTTTAGCTCTTAATAAACTCAAAAAACTTTATTGTTGATTTATGCCAAAATCCTAGAAATTAAGCTGTAACTCGTGGAGTTTTAGAGATATCAACATGACAAATTGATACAAGATAAAGTAGAAGTCGTAGAAAAAGTGAAATTGCAAATTAAACAAGTAAAAAGTCGTTAAGTTCGGCCGGGCCGAACTTTTTATACCTTCCAACATAAAATAGTCTTAATTAAAATGGAATAATTAGGGTCCTTTAGGTGGAACAACTTTTCGACGATGGATAGACTCCGACTGTCTCCCACTATTGTTTAAATTACACTGTGAACACAAATGTTGGGGCAGAGATAATTCCTTTTGGAGATGAAAGCCCTTGGTGTGTGTATATTAAAAACCCCGAAGGACAGATGCGCCGTGAGTCGAACTTCCGCGTTATGGCGTGATGAAGTTTTTGCAAGAGACCCTTTAAGCCATCATTAGTTAGCATTATACCTTTCTTTGTTGTTTTTGTAGAGCACTTAAGCAACAGTGAACAAAGATATAACGCTAATTCCTGATGGCCCACAGGGTCTCTAACAAAAATTTCATCACGCCATAACGCGGAAGTTCGACTCACGGCGGATCTGTCCTTCAGGGTTCATAATATACTCACCAAGGCCTTTCTTCTCCAAGAGGAATTTTCCGTGCCCCAGACTTTCACCTCCATTTTGTTGCTCAGTGTTATCTAATCTAATCTAAAAAAATGTGTTCAGCGAGGTGAAATGTACCACATACGGGGCTATATCAAAGAGTCAACCTATCTTTAAATTTTTTGGCGGAAAAGTTTTATAACTGCAGGGAACTTCAAGAGTCAAATTGAGGGTAGTTTCATCAAAACAATGTAGACCCTCAAAAATGGACGCATGTTGACGAATTTTAGTGAAGAAATTTCGTGACCACTGAAAATTCCCGAAAATCGGGAGGTACAGTTATATGGGGGGGATATACCAAAACATGGACCTATATTGACGATTATTTTTGAATAGACAAAATTGTAGCTAAAATTCTCAAAATACCGATCATTACAGCTAGTTCGGTTAAAAATTGCAGCTAAAATTCTCAAAATACCGAAAATTGGGAGGTACCGTTATATGGGGGCTATACCAAATCATATACCTATGTTGACGATGTTTGGTGGGGATGTTTTATGACCACTGAGAACCTGAAATGGAAAATCACAGCTAGTTCGGTTAAAAATTGTAACTAAAATGTTCAAAATAGCGAAAATCGGGAGGTACCGTTATATGGGGGCTATACCAAAACATGGACCTATGTTGACGATGTTTGGTGGAGATGTTTCATGATCACTGAGAACCTCAAATTGCAGATAGTTCGTTTACAAATTGTGGCCAAAAATTCTCAAAATACCGAAATTGGGAGGTACCGTTATATGGGGGCTATACCAAAACATATACCTATGTTGACGATGTTTGGTGGGGATGTTTTATGACCACTGAGAACCTGAAATGGCAAATCACAGCTAGTTCGGTTAAAAATTGTAACTAAAATGTTCAAAATACCGAAAATCGGGAGGTACCGTTATATGGGGGCTATACCAAAACATGGACCTATGTTGACGATGTTTGGTGGAGATGTTTCATGACCACTGAGAACCTCAAATGTCAAATTGCAGATAGTTCGGTTACAAATTGTGGCCAAAAATGCTCAAAATACCGAAAATCGGGAGGTACCGTTATATGGGGGCTATACCAAAACATGGACCTATGTTGACGATGCTTGGTGGAGATATTTTATGACCACTGAGAACCTCAAATAGCAAATTACAGCTAGTTCGGTTAAAATTTGTAGCTAAAATTCTCAAAATACCGAAAATCGGGAGGTACCGATATATGGGGGTTATACCAAAACATGGACCTATGTTGACGATGTTTCGTGAAGCTGTTTTATGACCACTGAGAACCTCAAATGTCAAATTGCAGATAGTTCGGTTAAAAATTGTGGCTAAAATTCTCAAAATACCGAAAATCGGGAGGTACCGTTATATGGGGACTATACCAAAACATGGACCTATGCCCATATCCTTAGGGATATACGTTTGTTGATCACTAGGAACCCTAAGTGCCAAATTATAGCTAATTCGGTCTGCAAATGTGGCGAAGAACGTCAAAATACCTCAAATCCGGAGGTACCGTTATATGGGGGCTATACCAAAGAGTGGACTGATATAGCCCATCTTCGAACTTGACCTGCCTATGAAAAAAATACCCTTGGGTGCAAAATTTCAGCACTCTATCTCCATTATTGCGGACACTAGAGTGATTACAACAGACGGACAGACGGACATGGCTAGATCGTCTTAGAATTTTATCCTGATCAAGAATATATATACTTTATAGGGTCGCAAATGATTAGTTCGATGTGTTACAAACGGAATGACAAACTTAATATACCCTCCATACTATGGTGGAGGGTATAAAAACACATTTTTTTAGTTATGCCACTCTTCGAGTAAATGAGCGATATGTGAGTGATTAAAGATTTGTCGATAACACAGCCTGTGGATACATTTTAAATGAAACTGGTTTTGTGTAATTACATTTAATGAAAATTAATTTATTCCACCTAATCAGTTATTCGTTACATTTACATTTTGTGTATGTGTGCATGCGTGTCTGTGTGATTACAATCACATTAGGCACTTTGTTATAATTATAATAATAATGAAATTATCATAAATGGTGATTGAAAAACAGAAACATATACACACATACACCCATACATATATGTATATGTGTAATAAAGTTATTAACATTATCATGATAAATCGTAATTTAAATGTAATCAAATGAATACAGATTAAGGATATACATATATATGAGTTAGGAACTCCAGTCCATACCTCACTAACTACCAGTCTTCATTGTTTTGTTACAAAACAAAAAATTAAATATTTACTGAATAAATTCTAGTTTAAAAAAAGAAATTAAATTTTTTGAAATTTTGCCTTTTTTGGGGCGAAGATCATTTTTTTAATGATTTTTGTTAATTTTCTCGTTTAGAGTTAAGCTTGATGATCTGAAATTATTTGCAAGTGAAAAAGGAAAGCCAAGGACTCGAACCCACATAGTCACCAAATTACGTTACCTGGTTTCATTGGTGGTAAAGCAAATCTTCGGACGTATCGACTATGTAATGGCTTCTCTGTCCTAGAACTTATCGTTTTTCAAATGCAAATGTGTTTTTGTGTTGTGTTAAATTTTAATTCAACAACTTGGCTCTTGCTGGCTATAACAGCACTCTCCACATACCAACAGCAATTAAACTTTTACAATTATTTACATTTTTCAGTAGAAAACTTAAGGCCAAATATGACAGTTGTTAAGTTTTGTAGCGGATATATTCAACACATCTACATACCGCACAACAACAACAACAAGGACAACTGCTACTACAACTACCACAACCAGACTAAAAGTTAAACAAAATAATTTGCATATTTTTACAAACAAAAGTACAACTTTGACTTTTTGCATTTCCCCAGACAATAACGACGACTGACGATGGTCGTAACAGTCAACAGGAAAGGGTTAAATGATGAAAGAACTTCTTATGTAAATGATATAAATCCGTTAAGTTTGCACTTTAAACTTTAGGCCACTAAAAGTTTTTTTTTTTCAAGATATTGTAATTTTTTGCTGATGACTGAAAATTTAATGAGGAAAAATGTTAGTTTTGGTTGTATTTATTTTAGCTCTAAGGAAATATTGTCTATTTCTTAAAATGTAAATGTACTAAAAAGAAGATAAATAATGCAACGTCACGCATAAAATAAGTTTAAAACAAGTGAGCCAAGGCTATAGTCGGGTCGGGGCCGACTATGTAATACCCTACACCACTACCCCTGTTCATAAGCTTTTGACTGGTAAAATTCAAAATATTAAAATTGGGATAGCTTAGCGCCTTTGCTCTGAATGTCTTCATTAACACTGGTCAATTTTTTTTTGCAACGCATTTAAGTGCATCGACAGTACAACCCAAATAAAAAATGGAAAAGTGGGATGTATGCCAACCATCAATAGTCTTCTTTCTGTGTTAGACCCCCATCAACCCCCAAAATTTCGTGAGGATCCGATCAAAAATTTGGAAGTGTGATTGCACAAAAATGGAAAAAGGGATGCATTACCGACTATTGCGATATCTCTGTTGTTTCACCACCTATGACAACCTACTTCACATCGTTGTAAAGGTGATATTTTCTACTTTTATCAGTTTTTGCTTTTGATATACCCCTTTTAGAAGCAGAGATATTCGCTTTGAAATAAAACGTTGACTTTTCCTCCAAATAAGTTTTTTGTCCATTCCGACCTCTGAATATTATCCGACCATCACCAAAATCAATAGGCTTCTTTCTGTGTAGGATCCCCATTAGCCCTCAAAATTTCGTGACGATCCGATTAAAATTGCGACCTGTAGCGTGATTACAAAAAAATGAAAAAATGGGATGTATTGTCGACTATTGTGATATCATCGTTATGTGACCACCTACGCCAACCTACTTTGCATTACTGTAAAGATGGGATTTTCTACTTTCATAGTCATACTTTGTTTTTGGAAGATCCCCAACCGAAGCTGTGATATTCGTCATTATTATTAAAATCGCAAAATAAAAGGTTGGGTTCTATTAGCGGCTATGGCGATATATTCGTTGTTTGATCACCTACGAGAACCTACTTTACATCATTAGAAAGGCGATATTTTTTACTTTCATGGCCAAGTTCTGCTTTTGGTATACCACATATTGAAGCTGAGATATTCGCTTTGGAAAAAAACGTTGTCTTTTTCTATAAATAAATTTTTTGTCCATTACGACCCCTAAATATTATCCGACCACCACCAAAATCAAGAGGCTTCTTCATCTGTGTGACCCCTATTATCTCACAAAATTTCGTGACGATCCGATCAAAATTGAGACCTGTAGCGTGATTTCCAAAAAAGTGGAAAAATGGGATGTATTACCTACTATTGCGATAACTCCGTTATTTGGTCACCTACGCCGACCTAGTTTACATCACTGTAAAGATGGGATCTTCTACTTTCACAGCCAGGTTTTGCTTTTGGAAAGTCCCCAACCAAAGCTGTGATATTCGTTATTATAATTAAATTGCAAAAATGAAAACTTGGGTTTTATTTGCGACTATTGTGATATCTTCGTTGTTTGATCACCTACGAGAACCTACTTTACATCATTAGAAAGGCGATATTTTCTACTTTTATTGTCAGGTTTTGCTTTTGGTATACCCCGTATAGATGCTGAGATATTCGCTTTGGAAAAAAACGTTGCCTTTTTATCCACATAAGTTTTTTGCCCATTCCGACCCCTAAATAGTATCCGACCATCACCAAAATCAATAGGCTTCTTCCCCTCCGGGACCCCCATCAACATCCAAAATTTCGTGACGATCCGATCAAAATTGCGACCTGTAGCGTGATTACAAGGTTTAGATGGACAGACGGACAGACGGACAGACGGACGGACGGACGGACTGACGGACGGACACACATAGCCAGATCGACTCAGTTCATCGAGACATTCATTTTTGGTATATATAAGTATGGGTCTACGACCATTATTTCGATGCGTTACAAACTTTTGGCCAAAACCAACTTATAATACCCTCCCCACATAGTGGTGTAGGGTATAAATAGGAACAGATTTCTCGCTAAGATGGATGGGGAATATGCAAAGGATTAGACTGTAAAATGCCCATCTACTTGAACCGCCATAATATGACATTCTAAGAAGATAAAGTATATATGAAATTCCTACCTTATCAAACGGCTGGACCAATTTGGATAATTCTTTTTTTCGGTTTTTATTTAATGAGAATGACGACGCCCATTTTTTCACACTTTTCTTTAATTCTTAATTTTAATCTTTTCTGCTAAAACTACTGAATTGATTTTCCTGAAATTGTCATGGAATGTACAGGGATGGCACCGGTGAAAATATGCTACCTAATTTGTTAAACTTCGGAAGGGAAGAGATACTTCCCCTGTACCCTATTTCTTTAAAAAGTCTATATTTACAATAGTTAATAGAGTTGGACGATTGAACGACCTAGTTCACTGCCTTAGTTCAAAAACGTAAGAGTAACGTCACAAAAACTAACGTGTGATATTAAGTATACGCAGTTTGTTCATACGAACGACCGGTGTCCATTGAACTAGATAGGTCGTTCAATGTAGTTCAATTGGCAAAACTCTATTAGTTACGAATGTACTTATTTGGGACCCAAAAACTTGATCACGACCACTTTTTAAAACTACTGAACCGATTTTATTGAAATTTTCAGGAATGTACAAGGATGCCCCCCCCCCCCCCCAAACAGTCTACATATTTTATTAAAATCCAAAAGGGGGCGCGGAACCTCCCCTATGGGAATGTACCGGTTTAAACATTTACGAATTAATCTACAAACCAGGTACTTCTTTGGGTTCAATACTACTGAACCAATATCCATGAAATTTGCAGCAAAAGCTGAAGGTTTGCCGTTGTTATGTATATTTTATGAATTTCGGAGGAGATGGGATACCTTCCCCATGCCTTTCCTTTAAATGCTATATGTATAAGCCAAACAAACCTATGAATATATCAGTTTCAGCATAAATTGTGGGACACAATGGTTACATATGAGCCAAATTACCGGACCACGTCCACTTTTTAAATATGTTATATATAGAAAAACTAATGACCACGCCCACTCTTTTTAGTACATTATTTTTTGAAAAACTACTGAGCCTAATTCCATGCAATTCTCAGAAAATCTTCAGGAAGGTCCCGTGGTCCAAAATGCCCTTTATTTATAGGCGAATTTGCGGGGTTGTCCTAAACTTATGAGTGCATCGGCTTGCAAATTAATTTTCAAGACAACGCTAGTGGGCCTTTGACCACGAAAAACGATATATTTACAAATTTTATTAAATGGTGAGGATCAACGGTCCATTAGCCATGAAAAATTAACACATATATATTTTTTAATTATTCCCTCAGAATTTATGCTAATGAGCAACGGGCAAAATGTGCCTCATCGAAATAATGGTTTTAGACCCCAAGTATGTTTGGAAAAAATCCGTTTCAGACAATTTGGAGTCGATTTAGCAATGTCCGTCCGTCTGTCTGTCTGGCTGACTGGTGCGCACGATAATTCTCAAACCGATCTGGTTCAAAATTTGGCCTTCGTAAAATTTTGTCCACACTTAGTTCAAGTTCGA
>NW_027411644.1:226593771-226923771 GCF_047663935.1 Musca autumnalis
TGACTCTAAATTAAACGGTGAATCGACTGGTAGGTGCAAAATTTATCGAAAGTAATAAGTCCCACAATAAGACGCACTTACAAAATCGAGTCTATCCTTCCATTCCTTCGGGTACGAAACCTTGTGAACTTTAATCAAAATCCATATTTCTGTCGGCAAGTTCATACGTCGAATAAGAGGGCACAGAATTTTGAAAACCATCTAAATACATAATTTTCAGATTTTCAGATCACACAGACTAAGGATATATCTTTGTAAGTAAAGCCGACGCATTTTTTTACTTGTTTTACATTGATTTGTTAGTACAACATTAAGTGGTACTATTAATTGATATGTATTTATATGGTTTTAGCATCGAAATGATACTTAAGCATGTCTAGTGATAAATACACAGTCCCTAAAGTTTTAAGATGATATACCAATATTTAATATTATTGTCGCACTGTCCTAAAGGAATGCATCCACTGTGCATATGGAGTAGCTGGAGAGTACAATAACTCTCAAATTGATAAACCTTATAGTTTAACTTCTAAAATGGCCCATATCGGTCCTCTCCTTAGGATACCTCCCCCATAGGTTCTGTTCAGAGATCCTTTGGAAATTTATACCGATGATGTTCTTTATGGTCCATATTTCTTGGACAAGTCCATGCTTCCAGGCTTACTGGTCCAACTGGTGTACGATATCCCACTGAAATGACTAGAGGGCGCGATATCTATCGAAAAGATATGACTCTCAAAATAAGATCCACTTCCGTAATGCACTATGTCGGTCCATTCTCTCCTCCGCAAACCTTTTGAACTTTAATCCTAATCCACATTTTTGTCGGCAAGTTCAAATGTCCAAAAAGTGCCACAAAATTCTGAAAATACCCTAAATACATTCGATCTGTCCGTAGATGAAAGTTCCACTTCACATAGGCTGAGGGTATATCTCTGTCGGTAAAGCCGACTGATACTTTTTTACTTGTTCCACCGAAGAAATCCATCATTCTCTGACTCTTGTTTTTCATGGCAACCGTGTTGTCTAATTATTTCTTAAGGCTATTCATCATTTCCATCTTCATATATTCCAAATTTAGTTTAGTTTAGCATAGTTCTTGTCTCTACCTCGTTCTTGGTTGGTGCCGAGCTGTTGACTGATTCGTCTTCCTGGAATATGACCTAGAGCTGGCGAAAAATCAATGGCACTATCGATAATATCGATTATTTTTTAAAAATGCAATATCGATAGATAGTTTTGCCTATCGATATTATTGGAATAAAAACCCCTAACTTAAAATTCATTGAAATAAATAGAAATATCGCTGATTTTCGTTTTTGTGTATGTGAGAAAGTAAGTCCGTAGTCACACGTACACATTTTTCGGAAAAGCAAAATGTATTTTTCTATATTTTTATAAAATAAAATCAATTGTTTATTCTCCTTTACATTTCTGTGTACTATTTGTGAAAAATGTTGATATTTCCGTCATTTTCTTCTCCAAATTAATAGTGGTGGCAACTTAACGATAATATCGATAGCAATCGATTTTTTGAAATCAAAAATCGAAAATATCTAATGGTAGGAATATCGATAGTTTGCCAGCTCTAATATGAAACCATAGTCTCATCCCTTCTGTATGCAGCTTCTTTGCTCAGATTTGTAGCCCCCCCCCATTTTCCTTGTCACAGTCTCCTTCTACTAAGGGATTTGCAATTGATTACCCTTTGCATTCACTGCCTTACTTTCTTTTATATTTTGGAAAAAATGTTTAGCCTTCATAACTCTTTCGAACACTGACACTCAATATGAAGCAATATTGTATCTTCAAGTCTACGCTTAATCCGTTCCATGCACTCCAAGTCAGCATTAAGATCACTATTTTCTGGACTTCATTTTGAGTTACGGACTTAATTTTTGGTCTTTATAGATTCATCCTGAAAGGCTATATGCTATATGCTACAATATCCTATGGAATGTGCATCGTAGCGTCCAGTCTTGCTTTACCTTGTCAAATTTCTTCCAGTTAATTTTAAAAGTCTTATTCAAGGCTCTCAATTTTGCCGTCGTGCGCTTCAATTTTTCCCTCTGCTGGTACTAGATTTCTCTTTTACGTACCCGGACAAAATCCCAGCAAAAATTCGGATCCTTTAGTCATTATGTATCCCATTACAAAGTACTGTAAACAAAAATAACTACTTATTTTACACATTAATAAGTTGTAAGTACGGTACGGCGTCCACTTTGCAAAATGACTGAGCAGTGTTGTTGAGCGTGTTATGTCTCCAATACCAATGCGTTGGTATGGATTGCCTGATTGTAGCCGATGTTCTTGTTTTTTTCCATTTTCGCATACATACGTAAATGATCAGTCCTGCCAGACTAAAGCCCTTTGTTACTTGCATTACGTTTTGCAGTTTTTATTCCAATTAATAACCAAAGTGGTTTCAATGTTGCATTTCATTTTAGTGATTGCAAAGCTGACTGTAATTCCACTTTTCTCATTTTAAACACTTCATTACACTGTGGCCCAGAATAAAGGGTCCTTGTGCAATTCTTTGCAAATCGATATTCTACCTTGAATACTTACCTTTTATAATATACTCAGAATAATTTGTTCGAACTGATATAAGAACTCTACGTTCTCTATTTTTATTACAAAGAATTTACGACCTAATCTTATATTTTGCTTGGCATACCTCTCTCTACATTATTTTGTTACATAGAATTATTTCCACCCCAATTACCAAATGTAAACAAATTCTAAATTTAATTTTAATCTCCCAATATTTCTCCAAGAAAAATTCCTCAACATATGTATTTTCCAACAAAACAATTAAACTTTTACTAAAATACTTGTACTTGGAAAAAAATTAAAAACATTTAGCATATGGTGGGTATTTGAAGAGATTACTTCATTAACAGAAAACAAGGCGACAGGGATGGGTGTGGGAATTTGTTGCATATAAGACCTTTTTTCACATCAAAAACGTATTTTTTGTTGTGTCTGCAAACAAGCATGCCGGTGTGTTTAGTTTAATAATGTTAATTAAGGCATTTTGTTATATCGTTGTTAGCTGTTGCTATTTTCACGAGTAGGGGGAAAAAGGGGCAAATTGAAGCATTTTCTTCTTCTTGAAAATTGTTTTAAATTTCAAATACACCTCATTTTCGTTGATAATTACAGCCATGGTAAATGATATGATGTGGTGGCCAAGGAGTGAGAGTATATGTTTGGGGGTAATTAAAAACATGTTCCGAACGTCTCATCGTCCCACCAATAAACAAATGCTGTTATTATATGCAAACAACGATGGTAACAGCAACACCACCACCGTCATTTTTAAGTTTAAATGTCTTGATAAAAATCAAGGTAATATGAGGATGACAACAACACGTAGACACATACACGCACACGTACATGTGTATAAACATTTGTATATCCTTCTTTTCATACGGGCATTTACGCGTAGTGAAGTGATTGTGCACACACACAAGCACACATCAACAAAACAAAAGACATGCACACACTCTTTCAGAGATAGTACCATACTCTAATATCGCATTAAGTATGATTGCATGCATGCGTATATACACGTTGTATCCTTGAAGCATCCTTGGCGTTCTGTCGCTGTAGCTGCTGCTGTTGTTATTGTTATACATCACAACAGGAGTTCCATGTGTTTGTTAAGACAAGACATTTATTACACAGCAGCACTAACAGCAAACAATAGCAACGTAACGCTCTGTTTACGCAAACAAACGCTTGATTGTTGTGAAAGTCAATGTTGCTTGGCATACACAGATAGATACATGTCACAATGCATGTACGAGTACATATGTATGGCTGCGTATGTTTGGAAAAGTGCTTTTAATTGCACACCATGTGTTTCGTCGGTAGGATTTTGTGATGAACATCAACACTCCTTCTGCGTTTTGTGTTCTTCCTTGCGAAATAATATTCACGGATGTCCTACTTAAAATTAACGTTCGAAATAAAGCTCCAAACATGTAAGCACGTACAATAACGCTTCGTCAATTTATAGTTTAGGGTCAGTGAATTGTGATTGAGGTTCTGAGCTAATGAAGTGAAGCTAAAAAGAGCTTTTTTTCAAAATAATGTCATTGTTATTGCCGGAATTATTTCAGAGAGAGGGACTTAAATTGTGGGCTTTTCTTTGCATCATATCAACTTTAAAAACAATGTCTGTGAATCATGTATGAGAACTTCTAAAATATAAAATGAAAAATATAAAGAATAAAATATAAAGTATAAAATATAAAGTAAAAAATATATAAATTATAAAACATAAAATGAAAAATATAAAGTATAACATATAAAATATTAAAATTAGAAGTATAAAATATGTAATATAAAATGTGAAATATAAAGTATAAGTTATAAAATATTAAAATATAAAGTATAAAAGTGTAAAATATAAAATATTAAATTTAAAATATAAAATATAAAATGCAAAATGTAAAATATAAAGTATAAGTTATAAAATATTAAAATATAAAGTACATAATATAAAATATAAAATGTAAAATATAAAATTTAAAATATGAAATATAAACTAAAAACTAAAAACTATAATATATAAAATATAAAGTATACATTATAAAATATAAAACATTAAAATATAAAGTATAAGGCATTAAATTGTAAAATATAATATAAAATTTAAAATATATATTTTTAAATATAAAATGTCAAATATGAACTATAATATATAAAATGTAGAATATAAAATATTAAATTTGAAATGGAAAATATAAAATATAAAGTATAAAATATAAAGTGTATAATATCAAATATAAAATATAAACTATAATATATAAAATATAAAGTATAAATTATAAAATATTAAAATATAAAGTATAAAAGTGTAAAACATTAAATTTAAAATATAAAATGCAAAATATAAAATATAAATATAAAATATAAAGAATAAAAAATAAAGTGTAAAATATAAAATAAAAAATAAAATATAAAATGTAAAATAAAAAATACAAACCATAAAATATAATGATTAAAATATAAACTATTATATATAAAACATAAAATGTAAAATATAAATTATAAAATATAAAAAAAACTATAAAATATAATATATAAAATATGGAACATTAAATATTGAATATAAAATATAAAGTATAAGATTTACAAAATATAAAATATAAAATATTAAGCATGAAATATGAAGTGTAAAATATAAAATAAAAATTCAAAAAATATAAAATTTAAAATATAAAATTCATAATATAAAATATAAAACAAACAAGTAAAAAAGTGTCAGTCGGCTTTGCCGACAGATATATACCCTCAGCCAATGTGAAGCGAAACTTTCACCTACGGACAGATCGAATGTATTCAAGGTCTCTTCAGAATTTTGTGGCCCTTTTTGGACATTTGAACTTGCCGACAAAAATGTGGATTAGGAATTAACTGCACTAAGACACAAATGTTGAACTTTTGTGGCGGAGGTACCCTTAGGGAGGACCGATATGGGACATTTTAAAAGATGGACCAAATCGGTTGAACAGCTCGAGAGTTATCGTGCTGTCCGACCGCCACATATAGTGACATAGGGGTTTTTTACACCTTTCGGGCTGTTTTCCCAAGAAATATGGACTTGCCCCTCAAAAAACGTTTACCGTCGTAATGGAGGTGCGAATGCAAATCGCTTCAACAAAAATCAAAGTGATTCGAGAGCAGGTCTTAAAGTGAACTTATCCAAAATTTTGTGTGAGAGGCACCAGAAGGAGTAGACAAATATAGTCCATATTCGAACCTGATCTATATCTAGTAGATATATTAGGATGTGCAAAGTATAGATTACTTCGGCCACTCCCTTCAAGAGTTATCGTGCGCAAAATTTTTCCGAACATTTTTGAAGGTTTGTGGGGGAGGTACCTGAAGGAGTGGACCGATATAGTCCATCTTCAAATTTAAAATATGTTTTGATAAAATATTACGCAGGCCAAATTTTGGACCAAATCGACAGATCCGTTGGAGAGTTATCTTGCGCTCCAACCACTACACAAGGTGTCATAGGGGCTTTTTGCACCTTTCCGGACATTTTCTCAGGAAGTATGGACTTGCCCCTGATGAAACTTGTACCGTCGTATGGAGGGCCGTGAATACAAGTGGCTACATCAAAAAACAATACGATTCTAGAGCAGGTCCTAAACTGAACTTTTCAAAAATTTTGTGTGGGAGGTACCCGAAGGCGTGGACAGATGGAGTCCATATTGGAACCTCATCTAAGTGTGGTAAAAATTTCACTATGTGCAAAGTATGGACCAAGTCGGTTACTCCCTTCGAGAGTTATCGTGCGCACAAGATTTGCGACAATTTTTGAACATTTGTGGGGGAGGTACCTGAAGAAGTGGACCTATATGGCCCATCTTCGAACTTAAATCAATTCTGGACAAAATATTTCGATACCCAAAATTTGAACCGAATCGATTGATCCGTTCGAGAGTTATCGTGCGCACCAGCCAGCCAGACAGATAGACGGACGGACAGACAGACAGACGGACGGACATTGCTAGATCTGCTCAAAATTGTCTGAAACAGATATCGTACAAACATACTTGGGGTCTAAAACCATTATTTCGATGAAGCACATTTTTGGTCGTATCAAAGTGTAAATACCCTCTTTAGCCTAAAGGCTGAGGGTATAAAACTTTAAAAAATTAAATTTTAAATATAACCAGTAAGGAAAGGATCAAAATCAGGCGGGGCCGACTATATGATACCCTACATCACTGTGAATATGTAAAATATAAATCGGAGCTATATCCAGATCTTAACCGATTTCGATATAATTTGGCACATTTATTTCCAGACTGAATTCAGTCACACATTCCAAATTTCATCGAAATCGGAAGTATATAGCGTGTTTGGTGCAGCAATTACGTGAAATCGGGCGAAAATATATATGGGAGCTATGTCCAAATCTGAACCGATTTCGATATAATTTGGCACATTTATTTCTAGACCAAATTCGGTCACACATTCCAACTTTCATCAAAATCGGACATATATATCGGCCGAAAATATATATGGGGCCTATATCCGTTCTCCGTTATAGCGTTCTTCCTATGGCAAAAAAAATGTAGTCCCCAATTTTCAGCTGAATCGGACAAAAAATGCTACCTGTAACTGTAACTTGCAAAAATACATGGACAGACGAACAGACGGACGGACGGACATGCATAAATCGACTCAAAAAGTGATTATATGTATATCCCCAAAAGGAACTATGGGTCTATTTCGTTTCCTTTTTTATGTTACATACAAATACACAAAGACATAATACCCCTTACCATAGTGTGGTGTAGGGTATAAAAATGCAACGTTTATGTTTCTGCATTGAAACGTTGCAGTATGAATGTGTTGCATTCTTTTTCCATCAATATCAATTTTTTGTTATTCAAAGAATAAGCGGACATGACCTACATTTGCAACAATATCCCTATCCTTATGCTGTCTCCTAGACATTTTTACATACCTAGCAAACACCTTTACAAACATTAGTACATACATACATCCATACTCGTATATGTTATGAACACACATAAGCAATGTATAAAAGTGTCGAGCTCTGACGTTCAGTTATAAATATATCTGTGCATCTGTACAATATCTTGTTAGTGCTTATGTTTGTCTTTGGCGTAATTTGTTATGATCCTGCTGTCTGTCTGTCTGTTTACCTTTTTAAGAGGATTTATGTTTATGTGCTATAAATATACTACATACATACAACATGCTGGGGAATCTATATATGTATATATTCCATGCTGCTTGTCTTCAAACATTCCTTTTTGGCAATGACTGACACGTTTCACTGTTTTGCAGGCAATGAAAAATGAAGACTTTGCTTTAGTCTTTGGTCTTGAAATGACGTTGACGCCTTTCTGTACGGTATTGACACATTAATTGTTACCCTAATTTGGATGTGGTTTAATTAAAAATATGTACTTGCCATGTTAAAGAACACAAAAAGAGACCAATACAAAGGAAAACTTTTATATTTAAGCTGCTTAAGGTGGTAATATCTTTTTCACAAAGCAAAGTGGGAGGCAACGGTATCACAACGAATACTGTGGGAGAATGATATGTAATTAAGGTTGCGTTTAAAAAGACATAATATGGAAGTGCGAAGGAGGGAGATGGGGTATGTAATCTGCAAATGTTTAAAGAGATTTCACTGAAAAGCTTCTCGAATAAAATTTAAAAGTCGAAGTTGAATTTTTTTAGGCATTTTCATACTTTACTTAAATCACTACAATATGTTCTATCTAAAAGGTCTTATGTTTGTACATCGCCGGAAGCCATCTAATGGGTATTCTATCTACAATACTTAGAACTGTTTCCATACTCTCATGGAAGCATTTCTTCTCAAATTTGTTACCGAGAATAGTTTCAAGTTTATATAACATGAAACTATTCTCCTATAAAGGTAACACCTTAACATCAATCTAGGGGCACTACATTTAACTTCATTTAGAACATGGCAACCAGTGTTTTTGCTACTTCAACTGTCATAAATGCCTGGCTTTTGTTTTTACCACGAATGGAAACTCTGCCATCCAATAGCAATAGCATTTCATTACTATATCCACCGAAAGGGATACTGCCGCAATAGAACATCACAACAACGGCGAAAGACTTGCATTCATCAAGCTCAGGAGTATAAAAAGTAAATGGATACTGTTTGTTCAGAGGTATGCAACGATTTAGGCAGAAAGAATCGTGAAACAATTTAACGTTAGACCATTGCTCACCAAATGACGCCATGGTAACATTCACAGCAAATGGAATGGTTACTCAAATGCCCAGCAATATCCTCGATACATGGGGAACAATAAGAAATGATGGCAAGAGAAAAAACTCAAAACATTTGTCATGGTACATTGACTTTCAACTCGCAATGCAATGGAAGTCTTTACTCGTTATGCAATTTTTTCTGCACCGTTTTTTTTTTGGCGGATGATGTTTGTTCATCTAACATGAAAATTGAGGAGCACTACCGCCGCAATAAGGCAAATAAAAAAGATGTATGGTTGCGAATTTAAGTAACAAAAAGAAAGATCTATCATTTGGTACACTAACTCATATTGGGATTCTTAAAGTCTTACCTTGAAAGAAAGGAACTTAAATGTTTGAATTTAAACAGTCCAATTTTTCTCCAAATCATCTACTTCCTGGTGGGAACAAAGTAACTTCCAATCTTTGATTTACTTTTGAATGTTTGCATTGCTCTTGCAGCAAATAAACCTTAGTTTGCGGGCCTTTGATTTTATGACTAAACAACTATTTTCAATTCCACATTCCCGTCACCTGAGCGACCAATTAAGCTTTCCACATCCGTTGAGTTCTGCAACCATATTTTTCTAGTTGACAAATACATTCAACAAATGGGAAGGTTTTCTAATTTTTGTTAAAGTTAGCCAATTTGCCATGCCACGGTTGCAGGCAGGCAGCAACGCAGTGGCAAGCGTTAAATTAAATGTTTGTCAAAGGTCGCCATAGAGTTTTGGTTGAACTGTTGAAGGCATGCGGATATTTGATGGCTATGTCGACGTTTAAAAAGGACAAAATTGTTGTTTGCCTTCGGGTTTGTGTACATAGAGTTTGTTGTTGTTTTTTTTCTGGGAAGAAATATCAATTAAAATAAAAAATAAATGGAAATATTTGCTATCAAATTCAATTTAAATACAAGTGAGCAAAGGCTATAGACGGGACGGGGCCGACCATGTGATACCCTACACCACTACCCCTGTGCATAAGCTTTTCACTGGTAAACATTTCTTTTAGGGAATATAAACCGACTACCACCAAAAATAATATGCCTCTTTGTCTCTGGGACCCCCATAAGCAACCAAAATTTCGTGACCATCCGATCAAAATTACGACCTGTAGCTTGATTGCAAAAAAAATGGAAGAATTGGATGCATTACCGACTATTGTGGTATCTCCCTGTTTTGACCACCTTCGCCAACCTGCTTTACACCAATGTAAAGGTAATATTTTCTTCTTCCGTTGACAGGCTTTGTCGTTGGAGTACCCCTACTAGAAGCCAATATATTCACAAAGAATAAAACTTTGAATTTGTCTCCAAATGAGTTTTTCCCCATTCCGACCCCTAAATATTATCCGGCTATCACCAAAATCAATAGGCTTCTTCCTATGTGGGACCCGCATCAACTCCCAAAAAATTCGTGACGATCCGATTAAAATTGCGACCTGTAGCGTGATTACAAACAAATCGGAAAATGGGATGCATTACCGACTATTGCGATATCTCTGTTGTTTGAGCAGCTACGACAACCTACTTTACATCGTTGTAAAGGTGATATTTTCTACTTTCCTTGCCAGGTTTTGCTTTTGATATACCTCTTAAAGAAACAGAGATATTGGCTTTGAAATAAAACGTAGACCTTTTCTCCAAATAAGTATTTGCCCATTCCGACCCTTGAATATTATCCGACCATCATTAAAATCAGTAGGTTTCTTCCTCTGTGGGACCCCCATTAACCCCTAAACTTTCGTGACGATCCGATCAAAATTGCGACTTGTGGAGTGATTACAAAATAATCGGAAATGGGATGCATTATCGACTATTGCCATATCTCTGGTATTTGACCACCTATGACAACCTAATTTACATCGTTGTAAAGGTGATATTTTCTACTTTCCTTGCCAGATTTTGCTTTTGATATACCTCTTAAAGAAACAGAGATATTGGCTTTGAAATAAAATGTTGACTTTTCTCCAAATAAGTGTTTGCCCATTCCGACCCCCAAATATTATCCGACCATCACCAAAATTAATAGGCTTCTTTCTTTTTGGGACCCCCATTAACCCCCAAAATTTCGTGACCATCCGATCAAAATTGCGACCTGTAGCGTGATTACAAAAAAATCGAAAAATGGGATGCATTATCGGCTATTGCCATATCTTTGCTATTTGACCACCTACGACAACCTGCTTCACACCGTTGTAAAGGTGATATTTTCTACTTTCCTATCCAGGTTTTGCTTTTGATATACCTCTTAAAGAAACAGAGATATTGGCTTTGAAATAAAATGTTGACTTTTCTCCAAATAAGTGTTTGCCCATTCCGACCCCTAAATATTATCCGACCATCTCCAAAATCAATATGCTTCTTCATCTGTGAGACCCCCATTAACCCTGAAATTTTCGTGACGATCCTATCAATATTGCAACCTGTAGCGTGATTTCCAAAAAAATAGAAAAATGGGATGTATTACCGACTATTGCGATATCTCCGTTATTTGGTTACCTACGCCGACCTAGTTTGCATCATTGTAAAGACGGGATCTTCTACTTTCATAGCCAGGCTTTGCTTTTGGAAAATTTTCAACCAAAGCTGTGATATTTGTCAATATAATTAAAATCGCAAAAATGAAAATTGGGGTTTTATTTGCTACTATTGCGATATCTTCGTTGTTTGATCACCTACGAGCACCTACTTTAAATCATTAGAAAGGTGATATTTTCTGCTTTCATTGTCAGATTTTGCTTTTGGTATACCCCATATAGAAGCTGAGATATTGGCTTTGGAAAAAGACGTTGTCTTTTTATCCACCTAAGTTTTTTGCCCTTTCCGACCCCTAAATATTATCCGACCATCACCAAAATCAATAGGCTTCTTCCCCTCCGGGACCCCCATCAACATCCAAAATTTCGTGACGATCCGATCAAAATTGCGGCCTGTAGCGTGATTACAAGGTTTAGATGGACGGACGGACTGACGGACGGACACACATAGCCAGATCGACTCAGCTCGTCGAGACATTCATTTTGATATATATAAGTATGGGTCTACGACCATTATTTCGATGCGTTACAAACTTTTTGGCCAAAACCAACTTATAATACCCTCCCCACATAGTGGTGTAGGGTATAAAAATCCCACCGCGAAGAAAATTAAAATGTTTTATAGTTATTGCAATGCTTTTTACAATAAACATTTAACGAATAATGAAATTACTTAAAAATTACAATATATTTTTTATATTTTTGGCCTGAATTACACAAATTCTTTTAAAACCGGAAAAATTGTGCAAAGTTTTTATTCAACACAATTCAAATAGAAACAACCACTATAAAATATTCTAAAATGGAATAATTACAACAATTTTCATGGATAACCCAAAATATCTAAATTAGGTCAGAAATATTTGAAAAATTTATTGAATTTGGCGGCACATTTATATGGGGCTATGTGTAAGTGTGGACCTATATTCACCTCAAATGGCAAACTACAGTTAGTTCGCTTAAACATTGTTGCTAAAATCATCAAAATATAGCTACGTATTAAGTTTTTGGTGGAGCTATTTTTTTGACTACTTGGAACCCTAAATGCCAATTTATAATTTATTCGGTTTGAAACTATAACTAACTACTTCAAAACATCTAAAATCGGGAGGTAACCTTATATGAGGACTATACTAAAAAATTAACTTTATCCTAGAATTTTGTTGGATAAGTTTTCTGACCATCAGGTATCCTAAATGCCAAATTATACCCAATTCGATCTGAATATGTAGCTAAAAACTACAAAATACCAGAAATCGGACTGTACCATTATAGATCAGAGCGTGGACCTATATCCACAAAATTTTGGTGATGAACTTTGTTGACCACTTGGAACCTTAAATGACAAACTATGGCCAATTTGGTCTGAAAATGTAGTATAAAACACAAAATATCTGAAATCGCGTGGTACCGTTATATAGGACATATTCCAAAACGTAGACCTATGTCCACAAGTTTAGGTGGAGAAGTTTTTTGACCTCTATGAACCCTTAATGCCAAATTATAGCCAATTCGGTTTGAAAATTAAACTAACCACTTCAAAACACCTCAACTCGGGAGGAACTCTTATATGGGGGCTATTCCAAAACACGAACCTATGTCCACAATTTCTTATAAATAAGTTTTCGTGTGGAACCCTTAATGCCAAAATATAGTTAACTCGGCCTGAAAACGGAGCTAACAACATCGACATACCTGGGATCGGAAGGTACCCTTATATAAGGGATATTCAAAAACGTGGACAGATATAGGGGTATATTTAAAGCGTCCTATCTCAATTTATGTCAATGCCAGAGTTACTACCTCAGCCGGACGGACGTGCATGCATAGATCGACTCAGAATTTTATCCCGATCAAGAATATGTATACTTTAAAGCCAGGTCAGGCAATGTGCGCTTACTGAGAGCAAGTGAGCATACATTTCAATGCATTTTACATTGAAGTTTTCGCTCACTTGCTCTTAGTAAGCGCACATTGCCTGACCTGGCTTTAAAGGGTCGCAAATGATTGTTTCAAACGGAAAATCGAAGTTAATACAACCTGCATACTATGGTGGCGGGTATAAAAATTCATAATAAGTATATACAAATGGGATGTATTACCGACTATTGCGATAACTCCGTTGTTTGACCAACTTCTTCCCTTGACTGACTTTGCTTTTGGAATAAACCAGTATGTCCGGTTTATTCCAAAAGCAAAGTCAGTCAAGGGAAGAAGCATAAGAATAAAAAGCTGACTTTCTCCAAATAATTTTTTTGCAGATTCCGACCCCTAAATAGTCTGCGACCATCACCAAAATCAATAGCCTTCCTCCTTTCTAGGATCAACAGCCAAAATTACATGACGATCATTGCGACCTGAGTGATCCAGATCGATTCAGTTCATCGAGACATTCATTATTGGTATGTATGTATATATAAATATGGACCACAACCAACGTATAATACTCTTCCTAAATAGTTGTGACAGAAATTTTTAAACCTAATCGAACTACAAAACGTGTTTTTGTTGGTAGGGCAATATTGCTCACATGGACTCCAAGTATGTTTGGAAAAAATCGTTTCAGAAAATTTCGAATCGATTTAGCCCTGTCTGTCCGGCTGGTGCGCACCAATTTGGTCCAAATTTCGCTCGTTCCACACAACATTTCGGAATTTTTCGCAAAAGTGCAGGTTAGGGCAGCGCTAGGCAAGAGAGTGCACACGTGCTCTCACTGAACGTTTCTCTCTTCATACACACAAGTCAACTAATTGAAAAAGCATGCCCTCACACAATGACACCTTCAAAAGTATGCAATAGAAATAATTGATATTTTCAGCAAGTTTTCCCACGGCCCACAGCAGTTTAGAATCACTTTTTCCTAGTCAAAACTCTATAACTTTTAAACGGATAGATATATTTTCATATTTCTTTTTTTGTTCGACAGATAACATTTTCAGCTTTCCGAAATATCAAAGTCAAAGCGGTTACAGAGGAATTCAAGGTCAAAGTTAAAATTTTTAATTTTTTTCTATTTTGCATCAAAATAAGTGTTTTTGAGTTTTTTCATATCTTCTAACTTAACTATTTAAATAAGGTCAAACACCAGTAAATATACAAAAAGTTAAAAAATAGTTTGGATTTTTTTTTAAAAATTGTTTACATTTTTTTTCAAAAATTTAATTTTTTTTTGAAAATTTAAAAAAATACTCTTTGGGTTTTCATAAAACTCTTATAACACACATATAATTACAAAAATGTCATTTTTTGTGATAAAGCTATAATTTATGTGGGAAATGCTATGGAAAAAACACACATTTTGTGTTAAATGGAAGGAACGGGACGGGTACAAAAGTATATATGAGCTGAAAGAGAACACTTTCGAGCATAATTCTGTGAACGTTGTTCCAAGCTGTTCCCTAAAGGTTCTAGTCCACTAAACTTGGAATGTCACTAAAATTTAGTGCCTGAGGAAAAATTAAATGGCTCACTTCGTGTAAACGCTACGGTAATTTATTAAAACGTCTCCTAAAAGCCACAAACCTACCTACCTTACAAAAAACCTTCTATAGTATCTGAGAAATAGCTGTTTCTTTCTGAAGAAATTTGCAAAAATTACGTATTTTCGAAAATTGGGTAACATTTTTTGACCTTAGGAGCACCCCACACTCACACCTTCCAATATTTCGATCTAATTTTTTGCTTTCTTTAGTTTCAATATGTTTACTATAGAATTCCATATCGAAATTAACAATCGGTGACAACAAAAAATGGGGGTTTTGGCCAGGAATATCGATTTCTGAACCACTGTACGGCCCTTATTACGACGCCCGTAGAATATGACCTAAGAGCTCCATAAAATCCCTATCGGCCATAAAACTAAAATTATTATAACTTAGGAATGGAGTATCTGATTTGGCGGAAACCTAGCAATTTTTACAGTTATTCAAAAAAAATATTTAAAGAAGTACAAATATCGGACAACACCATTGGGCATCTGTCGCATACTACGCGATGAAAACGCGAATATTAATTATCCAAAATTGTTTTATTGTTTTTTTTTTAAGTATCCTCTAGCATGACTCACTCACCCCTATTGTCTAAGCAATTTGCCCATTTCGACTGAGACACCCCAAAACATGGTTTTGGAACGCATCAACGGCATCTTCTGGGGCCAAATCGTTGACCACGCCTTTCTTCTTGATGTGTCATTGTCATGGTGCTCACTGATTCGTCTTCTTTTCTTCGTTTTTCGAATTCTTCCGAAGATTTCAAGGAAACAAATTGTGGTGAATCACTCAGAATTGACCGTCCCGCTCAAGCAGAATAGTCGCATCATGACCATTTCTGTCGAAGAAAAAGGCGGCCATTTGCTTCAAAGTGATTCTTTTTGTATGAACGTTTGCCTATTAACGACAAAATTAACGTTTATTATATTTATGTAATAAAAAAGGTCACGCACAAACCACTTAGTTTTTTTTAAAAATATATTATGAAGTGAAAAAAATTTTTGAAAAAATATATACATTTCCTTTGCACGAATGAATGATCTTTTGCCTATTATTGTCTATAATAACTTTTATTTCATTTAAATATTGAAAAAAGTTTCGCTCAAACCACTTTTAATTGATATGATATATGAAATAAAGTTATATAAAATATAAAGTGATATATGTATATGCAATGATACCGCTCATTTACTCAAAGAGTGACACATCTCAAAAAATCGCGTTTAGGTTGGCGACTTCCCAACTTAAAAATATTATTACATAAAAAAATAAAATAACTACCAGGACCACAGGTTGCAAACAACTAGCCAGATATCACTGCTAAATTTCTGTGCAAGATCAAGCATGATTTGGAGTGTTTTAGTACTTCACAAACCCAAAACACTTTTTTGTTGAATTACACTATGCAACACTGAAAATGCAAACAACTTCTAGTATGAATTTTTTGAAAGTACATATTGAGACTACAAAAACCCTAGTAGGGGTTTTGTCCTTTCAGGTCCATTTTACAACAATGACATGTTCTGAAGAGTTGTGTATTACATTCCATGGAATAGTTTGCCAGAAGAAAATATTTAGAAAAAATTAACGGTTTTGGATATACGGTGCGAAATGTATAAAAATTGTGGAATTTTGCATATATTTTGCATATATTTTTTCTCCAAATATTTTATTCTTGTCCTTATCTACAAATTTGCTTCAGAGGTCAGAAGAAGATTCGCATTGGTTTCAGAGATATAGCCCCGAATTTCTTTAAAAACTCAATATTTAAACATGTTTAGATGGGGCCATAAAATCCGAGCTGGATCTGACACAACAAAACCCAACTAGGGTTTCTTGTTGTTTGGGTCTGTACTTTCAAAAAATCCTCAGTTCGAATTGTTTGCACAAGATCACCTTAAAAATGTTGCACAGTGTTATACCAAACCCGTAGTAATGAGCTGTAATTCGATGAGTTTTAGAGATATGACCATAAAAATTTGACACAAGATAAAGTAGATGTCGTAGATAAAATAGAAATTGCAAACTCATCAAACGCATTTTTTGTTTTATGCCACTCTTTGAGTAAATGAGCGATATGTTGATAAATTTTGTGAGAAACAAAATGCTATGCCACTATGACTTTGTACGTGAGCTTTTTTTATTGAATCGCCTTATAATTAAGATTTTGTCTAATTATGTGTAAAAGCTCGTTAAAAATATGATACAGGGATATGAGGTTGTAAAAAGGTCATAACCATAGTTATATCGTAATCCTAGTTATGACTTCGATATATGCAATATAGAATGTATGCTGGTGGAAGAAATTCCCAAGGATGCCTCTATCTCACAGTATGTCATGCACGGCATCAATGTTTCATTAAACCAGTTTTTCGCCCCAACTTTCAAAAGCTTCGTTGTTATCAGGACAATATTCCTCACATGTTACAGGCTTGTAATTTTTTTGGTTGTAGCTCTAATATACACTTTAAATTTTTGGACCTCAAGTATGTTTGAAAAAAAAATCATTTTTAGAAAATTGAGAGTCGATTTAGCAATGCCCGTCCATCTCTCCGTCTGGCTGGTGCGCACCGATTTGGTCCAAACTTTGCACCTAGTTATCTATCAATCGATAGGTGTCTTCCACCGACGGTACCTTCATAATTTTTCGTAAAATTGCTGTTTAAGGACATGTTTGTGGTTATTTTGAAATTATTTCACCAGGTTTTCCCACGCCCCCCCTTACGACATTAAAATTCTATTCTTCCTGAGACAATGGACCAAAAAGCAAACAACTAAAATAACTGATGATAGTGGTAAGAATGGAGAACAAGAATTGGCGGAAACTTTGCCCTGCTTAAAAATTCTTCCAAACAAACATATTTTATGAAGTGCAAATATCGGACAAGACTTTCGTATATCTTTCACATAAAAATTTTAAAGTTCGCCTAAGCACTGCTTAGGGACCGTTTTGATTTTTTTACAGTAGGTACCCCTTGTGTTCCTGTTAAAAACGATATAATGTTTCTCTGGCAAGATTATACTTGCTAACATAAAAGGTTCAGAAGCTTTACAAAATTCTACAGTGACCAACTGTAATGACTGTTGGGCAAGATATCGGAAGGAGTGACTGACATTGGTCCAACATTTACGCATCTTAATATTTCTCTCAAACTTAAATCAGGTTCAAAGATTGACTATATTGGATAACTACTACTTTCCGTACCTACCACACAAAAGTTAAAAATTTTTTGGTTAATTGCAGTCCAAGGATTCTGATTACAAGAACCCCGCCCAGATACACTTCCACAGAGTCTTGCAAAAGACCTGATCAGGACGAGAACTATATTGCATTTTAGTCCAACTACGCGCTTGAATGATTGTTTTTTTCAAGTAGGAAATGTTATTTTGTAGCGATGACCTAGTGGGTGTGTAGAAGGTGTGTTGATAAGACTGTGCAACAAAATGGAGGTGAAAGTCTGGGGCACGTAAAATTCCTGTTGGGGAAGAAAGACCTTGGTGAGTATATTAAGAACCCCGAATGACAGATGCGCCGTGAGTCGAATTTCCGCGTTATGGCGTGATGAAGTTTTTGCTAGATACCCTGTAATCCATCAGGAATTAGCGTTACGTCTTTATTCACTGTTGCTTTAGCTTATTTTTGAGATCATATGTCTTCAGTGGAATCGATTTTCTGGCGTTTTCAGTTTTTTCTGAGCAAACAGGGGTAAATGTCAAAAATGACTATAAAAACGCGACAAAGTCGATTAGTTGTCAATGACAGCCGTACCTAAAATTTTCTGAGCGACATTTTTGCAGAACATTTCGAAGCTGAAAAACGTCATCTTGTGGTACTTTTACAGTGGCTCTTAAAATAAAGGACGAAAAGGTCATTGAAGGGAGCGAGTTAGAAGGTCGAAGTGCTCTACGAAAATAATCCTCATTCGATTTGACTGCAGACATGTCATCTCAAAAATAAGCTAAAACAACAGTGAACAAAGATATAACGCTGATTGCTGATGCCTTACAGGGTCTTTAGCAAAAACTTCATCACACCATAACGCGGAAGTTCGACTCCTTTGTGATTCTTAATATACTCAACAAGGGCTTTCATCTCCAAAAGGAATTACCTCTGCCCCAAAATTTTGGTTCACAGTATAATTTACAGAAATATGTTTGATGGCAAAATAATCTGGTTGATTTATCAGTGCAAGAGGATAATTCAACCAGACTCCTTTGCCATCAAATATTTTGCTGTAAAATATCACAACACCTTCTACACACTCACTAGGTCATCACTGCGAAATATATTTTTTTATAATTTTTTTGACTATGTATGCCACTTGATTTCATTTAAAATAACCGGTGCACCTCAGTAACTGGCCACATAAACCACAAAAAAACGTGTTCTACTTAAGGTTTAGTGTAAAGAAACCTGAGGGGAAAAAAAGTATATTTTTTGGCAAATTATTTTCACATGTCGAAAAGGTGAAAGTTTTGCAAGTGGTTAGTGGTACTTGACCAGTAAGGTAACAATCGTTGCAGGTAACCATGGACGCAACGTGAAAACAACTTATGTTAAATGGAAAAAATTGTTGGTAATACTTCTCAAATTCTCGAGAACTAAATTTGAAAACTGTAGTAGTAGGGGCAGTAACATCATCAGAATGCATGGGAGCTGTTCTTGGTGCAGCACAGTTTCAGAGAGTTTAACACAAACAGTCTGTTAGCAAAGTTCAGGGGAAGTTTTAAAAAATAACTATGCTAAGATATGGGTGATTTGGGTGGCTAAGTGGGAGTTAGGGGCAGCCATTTTCTAAAATTTCATTTGCTAGCATAGCCAGACATTGCTGCTTCTTCTTCCTTGTTGTACACTTTTAGCTATAATATTTGCTTTTGCTGTGTAAACACTTTAGAGTGTTTTAAGTTTTTTTTTTTTTTTGCCTTCACTTTAGAGTTCATGTGCTGGAGCATTGTGTGAGCATGAGTATGCCACATTTTGTGTTTGTAGAGATGTGTGGGTTTCATTTTTGTTACGAAAAGTGTATTTTCATCACTCAACAGCTACCTTAAACAGCAGGGTATTGTTTGCGGCACCAGGTTACCAGGTGAGCAATTTCTTTCTTTATTGTCGTCCATCACCCCCTAGTGTTGCAGTTAGTTAAGTTTGTTGATTTTGTTGTTCTTTTTTTTCGTACTTTTTTCTCAAAGTGGTTTTGTGCGGACCCTCTTTTACTTACTTCTCCTATTTATGTGGTAGTTTTTGTTCAGTGTTTTTGTTAGGTCCTTTTTTCTCTGTGCCAGCTATTGGACCTCTCAAAACGTTTGTCTACCATCTACCAAATGTCCAAAACATATGTTGATCATATTTTTTTGTGAGTTGGTATACTGTATAAATTGTATTAACTGTGTACTACGTTAAATATTATGAACAGGCCCAGGAGGTCCCAGCTGTTTTTAGTATACTATTTGCTAAAATAACAAAAAAGAAACAAGGATAGCATCCTTTGGGGACATGTAGATGAAATGAAGCATTTAGAAAATTAAATGCTTTAGGTAAATGAACTGCTTTATTTTGGATGTGTAAATTTTCTGAGAGGATTTGTATGTAAAATATAACATTTAGAAAGAGTCCTTGGCAAAATACAACAACAGGTCTCTAATTTTAAAAGGAAATTGCATTTTCATAGTTGACAAAAGAAATTTTAAAATTGTGCAGTGTACATTTTTAGGTTTTTGAGGGATAGGTGCCACAACAGGGGCTTAATTATTATATTGACAGATCCAATTAACACAGTCTACTCATACAAAATTTATCAGTCTTCGAATATTAAAAGAAGACCAATTAGGAAAATTCTTACTTAAGGAAGTATTGAGCATTATAAAGTTTCAAAGAAAAGTCCTAATAAAGCATACCTGCAGTTAAAACTTGGACTTGGTAGTATGAAGGAGAGACCCTAAATGTTAGAAATTCTGGAGTTATCGTCATTAAAATGTAAAATTTATCCAAAGATCCAGGAAGTGGCCTTAATCTGACTTCAGGCTTAAAACTGTTTAACTTTTGAGAATGAAGCACCTGAAGCTATAGGTTGGTATATTCGTGAACAGCCCATCTTGGAGCTTAATTTATGTGCCATCAGTCATTTTGGTAATTTTGGTGATTAAGGGATTTTCTAGAGCTTTAGGGTAACAGGGCCACGAAACTATATGCACGAAAACTATCTGGCACCATACTGTACCAGAATTATCGCCAGTGAGTCATTGTCTTCGTCTGAATATTCCATAGCAAATACAGTCACAGGAACAAATGTCTCGTGATCCGCAGTCATCGTTTCATAAACAATATTAATATCAGAAGCCGAGAATAAACTTTTCTGTTACAACAGTCTCTCAAGAACCTACTTGTCGCTTGAGCTAGACCCTAGTATGTATGGATGTATCTGTCAAGTGTGTACAAACCGCATATATAATTCTGACCACCAGGTTATATACCTAGCATAAGTTAGTTTTTGAAAAGTAATGAGCATCTTGTGCTAGGGGAGTTTCATGGACATTACCAGTTGTTATACCACAGTTCTACTACAGTTATACGACACAACTTCCACTTCTATTGGATCCGACCATCTCCCTATTATCATATCCAGATCGCAGATCATCTGAGTAGCTGATGAACTCTGAAAGTCCTATTTTCATCAATAAAGTCAATAACCCACAATTCCGAAGATTTGCCCATCACCGCTTCAGAGAACTACCCGATCCTTTAGAAAGTTGTTATTTTCTGGAACATCATAAGTGCTGCAAACGCTCGGTATATACACACCTGGTGGTCGAATACCCGTAGTGAGGTCCAATGTTCAAAATGAGACAATGAAGATAAATGAGCTTGATTAGCTTTGCCAAAGGAACCATAATGACCACCGGGTCAAAGAACTGACAATGGAAGTCAGCAGGTTGGTCAGTAACCATAAGCTAATTTCTAGACACCAGTTTTTGATAGAGTTGCATTAGAACTTTTCCTTAAAACTAAATACCTAGGTACAATACCGGGTCAACGCCTGATTTGGAAAAGAAATTTCGAGGAGAAGGCAGGGCTCTGCTAGGCTCTACTCCTACAAGAATTCCTTTGGTAAAAGTTGGGGACTAAAACCACAAGTCATACACTTGTTGTACGCAACCATGCTAATTTTCACTTATCTAGGACTTGTCTGGTGGCAAGTATTTGGGGAAATGCCACTTTTGCTCAAACTATCGAGTGTTTAAAGAGCTTCTTCAATTCAGCACACCGGAGAATCAAAAAACCCATCTGCTGCTTTGGACGTGGTCATGGGTCTCCAATCTCTGGTTATGTTGGACAACTTTCAAGCGGCCAAGATGCGGAAAACCATTATAGAGGAATATCCCTTCTCTTAATCGATATATTCGCTATGAAGAACAACATGGGAATTATTACGAGTCACTGTAGGGTTAGATTTCTAACTTCAAGATGGGACGCTAGTGGCGTCGACTTCTGTATGTAATATGGAGATATCCAAAGGAGATAACGATAGTCGAGCAACTACTTTACAGGTGTCCCTTGTTGGTCCACTCTTTTGGGTGCGTCCTCCACAAAAGTTCACAATTTTTTAATTACCATAAATAGTCCTTGTGGTCTTCTTTAGTGTGAAAGTCCGTAATTTTTGAGATAATGGCGAACTTCTTTCGACAATTTAGTCCGTACTTCATACGAATATAGTTCAGATTTTGCTGGAATTTTGCAAATTATAATTTTTCTCAAGTTTCAAGAAGTTTTACTTCAGACAACCCTTCAAGTAGCTCCCTTATAAACGTGCAAAATATTCCCTTAGGTGCAGTTTAAGGGCTATTCGAGGCTCTCCTTTGAAATTTTACTGATTACGAGGGATACGCTGCAGCTATATGGCTTAACAATAAAAATGCGAATATATTTACCACCAAAAATAATTTTATTTTTTCTTAAGTAGTCTCCGGCATGATGTATACACTTTTTCAAACCAATTGTTCAAGCACATTTTACACTCCGATTGAGACACCTCCAAAACATGGTTTTTGAACGCTTAAACAGCATCTACTAGCGACGAGAATCGTCGTCCACGCCTTTTTTCTTGATATGCTGGAATCGAATGAAGTCATTGAATCCCCAGTCAGGGCTGCACGGAGGGTGACACATCAATTCCACGCTTTGTCCGTCAAACAGGCGCTGATTTGAATCAATGTGTGAGAGCTCGCATTTTTCGAATTTCTCCGGAGACCTCAAGCAAACAAATTGTAGTGTACCATTCAAAATTAACTGTCCTATATTTCTCAAGCCGTATAGTCGACACCTGGACGGTTTGCCGAAGGAACAGGTGACCATTTGCTTCGAAGTGCTTCTTACGTGAACAACTTTCGCTTGATTTGGCTCGTTTTCGAAGCCCTAAACGGTCGATTCCTGATTTTTGTCGGGCTCCTAAGCATAGATCCAAGATTCGCCGTCTGTGACGATCTTATAAACGTCGTTTGAAGCACCGTGATCGTTTTATTAACAATTTCTTTGAACTAATCCACAAGAGCCATTTTTGAGCGATTGTCAAATTTTGCCGGATCTAACGAGAAACATCCATATTTGCGGGTATGTGTTCTTGCAATATCCTCTATCTCACGGTATATAACATGGGAATCTTGCATTATCCATTCACACTCGGCTAAACTTTTTTCTGGCACAACAGCCGTTTTTGTACGACCCTCACGACCTTTATTTTTTGGTGTGTGTTGGCCAAGACTGAATTCATTAAACTAGTTTTTCATAACGCTATAGTATGGGCTTTTATCGACATACAAAGATTTAAATTGATTGATTGACTCTTGCCTTGATTATCCACGGCCAAAGTTGTGAAAAATGATCGGACTAAAATGTTCACAAGTAAATTAAATTTTTTCCAAAGAGATTTTTTTCAAGTCACTGTAAACAACTAAACACATGGTCGGATGACTAACTGGCCTGATTACGTTCAGGCTAAAAACTTCCAAACTTTCTAAAAAAAATTTTCAAATGGCGCCTGGCAGCACACTGTGTTGGATGTGTAAATTTTCTGAGAGGATTTGTATGTAAAATATAACATTTAGAAAGAGTCCTTGGCAAAATACAACAACAGGTCTCTAATTTTAAAAGGAAATTGCATTTTCATAGTTGACAAAAGAAATTTTAAAATTGTGCAGTGTACATTTTTAGGTTTTTGAGGATAGGTGCCACAACAGGGGCTTAATTATTATATTGACAGATCCAATTAACACAGTCTACTCATACAAAATTTATCAGTCTTCGAATATTAAAAGAAGACCAATTAGGAAAATTCTTACTTAAGGAAGTATTGAGCATTATAAAGTTTCAAAGAAAAGTCCTAATAAAGCATACCTGCAGTTAAAACTTGGGACTTGGTAGTATGAAGGAGAGACCCTAAATGTTAGAAATTCTGGAGTTATCGTCATTAAATGTAAAATTTATCCAAAGATCCAGGAAGTGGCCTTAATCTGACTTCAGGCTTAAAACTGTTTAACTTTTAAGAATGAAGCACCTGAAGCTATAGGTTGGTATATTCGTGAACAGCCCATCTTGGAGCTTAATTTATGTGCCATCAGTCATTTTGGTAATTTTGGTGATTAAGGGATTTTCTAGAGCTTTAGGGTAACAGGGCCACGAAACTATATGCACGAAAACTATCTGGCACCATACTGTACCAGAATTATCGCCAGTGAGTCATTGTCTTCGTCTGAATATTCCATAGCAAATACAGTCACAGGAACAAATGTCTCGTGATCCGCAGTCATCGTTTTCATAAACAATATTAATATCAGAAGCCGAGAATAAACTTTTCTGTTACAACAGTCTCTCAAGAACCTACTTGTCGCTTGAGCTAGACCCTAGTATGTATGGATGTATCTGTCAAGTGTGTACAAACCGCATATATAATTCTGACCACCAGGTTATATACCTAGCATAAGTTAGTTTTGAAAAGTAATGAGCATCTTGTGCTAGGGGAGTTTCATGGACATTACCAGTTGTTATACCACAGTTCTACTACAGTTATACGACACAACTTCCACTTCTATTGGATCCGACCATCTCCCTATTATCATATCCAGATCGCAGATAATCTGAGTAGCTGATGAACTCTGAAAGTCCTATTTTCATCAATAAAGTCAATAACCCACAATTCCGAAGATTTGCCCATCACCGCTTCAGAGAACTACCCGATCCTTTAGAAAGTTGTTATTTTCTGGAACATCATAAGTGCTGCAAACGCTCGGTATATACACACCTGGTGGTCGAATACCCGTAGTGAGGTCCAATGTTCAAAATGAGACAATGAAGATAAATGAGCTTGATTAGCTTTGCCAAAGGAACCATAATGACCACCGGGTCAAAGAACTGACAATGGAAGTCAGCAGGTTGGTCAGTAACCATAAGCTAATTTCTAGACACCAGTTTTTGATAGAGTTGCATTAGAAACTTTCCTTAAAACTAAATACCTAGGTACAATACCGGGTCAACGCCTGATTTGGAAAAGAAATTTCGAGGAGAAGGCAGGGCTCTGCTAGGCTCTACTCCTACAAGAATTCCTTTGGTAAAAGTTGGGGACTAAAACCACAAGTCATACACTTGTTGTACGCAACCATGCTAATTTTCACTTATCTAGGACTTGTCTGGTGGCAAGTATTTGGGGAAATGCCACTTTTGCTCAAACTATCGAGTGTTTAAAGAGCTTCTTCAATTCAGCACACCGGAGAATCAAAAAACCCATCTGCTGCTTTGGACGTGGTCATGGGTCTCCAATCTCTGGTTATGTTGGACAACTTTCAAGCGGCCAAGATGCGGAAAACCATTATAGAGGAATATCCCTTCTCTTAATCGATATATTCGCTATGAAGAACAACATGGGAATTATTACGAGTCACTGTAGGGTTAGATTTCTAACTTCAAGATGGGACGCTAGTGGCGTCGACTTCTGTATGTAATATGGAGATATCCAAAGGAGATAACGATAGTCGAGCAACTACTTTACAGGTGTCCTTGTTGGTCCACTCTTTTGGGTGCGTCCTCCACAAAAGTTCACAATTTTTTAATTACCATAAATAGTCCTTGTGGTCTTCTTTAGTGTGAAAGTCCGTAATTTTTGAGATAATGGCGAACTTCTTTCGACAATTTAGTCCGTACTTCATACGAATATAGTTCAGATTTTGCTGGAATTTTGCAAATTATAATTTTTCTCAAGTTTCAAGAAGTTTTACTTCAGACAACCCCTTCAAGTAGCTCCCTTATAAACGTGCAAAATATTCCCTTAGGTGCAGTTTAAGGGCTATTCGAGGATCTCCTTTGAAATTTTACTGATTACGAGGGATACGCTGCTTAACAATAAAAATGCGAATATTTACCACCAAAAATAATTTTATTTTTTCTTAAGTAGTCTCCGGCATGATTTATACACTTTTTCAAACCAATTGTTGAAGCACATTTTACACTCCGATTGAGACACCTCCAAAACATGGTTTTTGAACGCTTAAACAGCATCTACTAGCGACGAGAATCGTCGTCCACGCCGTTTTTCTTGATATGCTGGAATCGAATGAAGTCATTGAATCCCCAGTCAGGGCTGCACGGAGGGTGACACATCAATTCCACGCTTTGTCCGTCAAACATGTGTTCAAACCAATTGTTCAAGCACATTTTACACTCCGATTGAGACACCTCCAAAACATGGTTTTTGAACGCTTAAACAGCATCTACTAGCGACGAGAATCGTCGTCCACGCCTTTTTTCTTGATATGCTGGAATCGAATGAAGTCATTGAATCCCCGTCAAGGGCTGCACGGAGGGTGACACATCAATTCCACGCTTGATTTGAATCAATGTGTGAGAGCTCGCATTTTTCGAATTTCTCCGGAGACTCAAGCAAACAAATTGTAGTGTACCATTCAAAATTAACTGTCCTATATTTCTCAAGCCGTATAGTCGACACCTGGACGGTTTGTCGAAGGAACAGATGACCATTTGCTTCGAAGTGCTTCTTACGTGAACAACTTTCGCTTGATTTGGCTCGTTTTCGAAGCCCTAAACGGTCGATTCCTGATTTTTGTCGGGCTCCTAAGCATAGATCCAAGATTCGCCGTCTGTGACGATCTTATAAACGTCGTTTGAAGCACCGTGATCGTTTTTATTAACAATTTCTTTGAACTAATCCACAAGAGCCTTTTTTGAGCGATTGTCAAATTTTGCCGGATCTAACGAGAAATCCATATTTGCGGGTATGTGTTCTTGCAATATCCTCTATCTCACGGTATATAACATGGGAATCTTGCATTATCCATTCACACTCGGCTAAACTTTTTTCTGGCACAACAGCCGTTTTTGTACGACCCTCACGACCTTTATTTTTTGGTGTGTGTTGGCCAAGACTGAATTCATTAAACTAGTTTTTCATAACGCTATAGTATGGGTTTTATCGACATACAAAGATTTAAATTGATTGATGCACTCTTGCCTTGATTATCCACGGCCAAAGTTGTGAAAAATGATCGGACTAAAATGTTCACAAGTAAATTCAATTTTTTTCCAAAGAGATTTTTTTCAAGTCACTGTAAACAACTCAACACATGGTCGGATGACTAACTGGCCTGAGTTACGTTCAGGCTAAAAGCTTCCAAACTTTCCAAAAAAATTTTTCAAATGGCGCCTGGCAGCACACTGTGTTGCCAAGGCCAGATAGTTTTCGTGCATATAGTTTCGTGGCCCTGTTACCCTAAAGCTCTAGAAAATCCCTTAATCACCAAAATTACCAAAATGACTGATGGCACATAAAATTAAGCTCCAATATGGGCTGTTCACGAATATACCAACCTATAGCTTCAGGTGCTTCATTCTCAAAAGTTAAACAGTTTAAGCCTGAAGTCAGATTAAGGCCACTTCCTGGATCTTTGGATAAATTTTACATTTTAATGACGATAACTCCAGAATTTCTAACATTTAGGGTCTCTCCTTCATACTACCAAGTCCAAGTTTTAACTGCAGGTATGCTTTATTAGGACTTTTCTTTGAAACTTTATAATGCTCAATACTTCCTTAAGTAAGAATTTCCTAATTGGTCTTCTTTTAATATTCGAAGACTGATAAATTTTGTATGAGTAGACTGTGTTAATTGGATCTGTCAATATAATAATTAAGCCCCTGTTGTGGCACCTATCCCTCAAAAACCTAAAAATGTACACTGCACAATTTTAAAATTTCTTTTGTCAACTATGAAAAATGCAATTTCCTTTTAAAATTAGAGACCTGTTGTTGTATTTTGCCAAGGACTCTTTCTAAATGTTATATTTTACATACAAATCCTCTCAGAAAATTTACACATCCAACACAGTGTGCTGCCAGGCGCCATTTGAAATTTTTTTTTAGAAAGTTTGGAAGTTTTTAGCCTGAACGTACTCAGGCCAGTTAGTCATCCGACCATGTGTTTAGTTGTTTACAGTGACTTGAAAAAAATCTCTTTGGAAAAAATTTAATTTACTTGTGAACATTTTAGTCCGATCATTTTTCACAACTTTGGCGTGGATAATCAAGGCAAGAGTCAATCAATCAATTTAAATCTTTGTATGTCGATAAAAGCCCATACTATAGCGTTATGAAAAACTAGTTTAATGAATTCAGTCTTGGCCAACACACACCAAAAAATAAAGGTCGTGAGGGTCGTACAAAAACGGCTGTTGTGCCAGGAAAAAAGTTTAGCCGAGTGTGAATGGATAATGCAAGATTCCCATGTTATATACCGTGAGATAGAGGATATTGCAAGAACACATACCCGCAAATATGGATGTTTCTCGTTAGATCCGGCAAAATTTGACAATCGCTCAAAATGGCTCTTGTGGATTAGTTCAAAGAAATTGTTAATAAAAACGATCACGGTGCTTCAAACGACGTTTATAAGATCGTCACAGACGGCGAATCTTGGATCTATGCTTAGGAGCCCGACAAAAATCAGGAATCGACCGTTTAGGGCTTCGAAAACGAGCCAAATCAAGCGAAAGTTGTTCACGTAAGAAGCACTTCGAAGCAAATGGTCACCTGTTCCTTCGGCAAACCGTCCAGGTGTCGACTATAACGGCTTGAGAAATATAGGACAGTTAATTTTGAATGGTACACTACAATTTGTTTGCTTGAGGTCTCCGGAGAAATTCGAAAAATGCGAGCTCTCACACATTGATTCAAATCAGCGCCTGTTTGACGGACAAAGCGTGGAATTGATGTGTCACCCTCCGTGCAGCCCTGACTGGGGATTCAATGACTTCATTCGATTCCAGCATATCAAGAAAAAAGGCGTGGACGACGATTCTCGTCGCTAGTAGATGCTGTTTAAGCGTTCAAAAACCATGTTTTGGAGGTGTCTCAATCGGAGTGTAAAATGTGCTTGAACAATTGGTTTGAAAAAGTGTATACATCATGCCGGAGACTACTTAAGAAAAAATAAAATTATTTTTGGTGGTAAATATATTCGCATTTTTATTGTTAAGCCATATAGCTGCAGCGTATCCCTCGTAATCAGTAAAATTTCAAAGGAGAGCCTCGAATAGCCCTTAAACTGCACCTAAGGGAATATTTTGCACGTTTATAAGGGAGCTACTTGAAGGGGTTGTCTGAAGTAAAACTTCTTGAAACTTGAGAAAAATTATAATTTGCAAAATTCCAGCAAAATCTGAACTATATTCGTATGAAGTACGGACTAAATTGTCGAAAGAAGTTCGCCATTATCTCAAAAATTACGGACTTTCACACTAAAGAAGACCACAAGGACTATTTATGGTAATTAAAAAATTGTGAACTTTTGTGGAGGACGCACCCAAAAGAGTGGACCAACAAGGGACACCTGCAAAGTAGTTGCTCGACTATCGTTATCTCCTTTGGATATCTCCATATTACATACAGAAGTCGACGCCACTAGCGTCCCATCTTGAAGTTAGAAATCTAACCCTACAGTGACTCGTAATAATTCCCATGTTGTTCTTCATAGCGAATATATCGATTAAGAGAAGGGATATTCCTCTATAATGGTTTTCCGCATCTTGGCCGCTTGAAAGTTGTCCAACATAACCAGAGATTGGAGACCCATGACCACGTCCAAAGCAGCAGATGGGTTTTTTGATTCTCCGGTGTGCTGAATTGAAGAAGCTCTTTAAACACTCGATAGTTTGAGCAAAAGTGGCATTTCCCCAAATACTTGCCACCAGACAAGTCCTAGATAAGTGAAAATTAGCATGGTTGCGTACAACAAGTGTATGACTTGTGGTTTTAGTCCCCAACTTTTACCAAAGGAATTCTTGTAGGAGTAGAGCCTAGCAGAGCCCTGCCTTCTCCTCGAAATTTCTTTTCCAAATCAGGCGTTGACCCGGTATTGTACCTAGGTATTTAGTTTTAAGGAAAAGTTCTAATGCAACTCTATCAAAAACTGGTGTCTAGAAATTAGCTTATGGTTACTGACCAACCTGCTGACTTCCATTGTCAGTTCTTTGACCCGGTGGTCATTATGGTTCCTTTGGCAAAGCTAATCAAGCTCATTTATCTTCATTGTCTCATTTTGAACATTGGACCTCACTACGGGTATTCGACCACCAGGTATGTATATACCGAGCGTTTGCAGCACTTATGATGTTCCAGAAAATAACAACTTTCTAAAGGATCGGGTAGTTCTCTGAAGCGGTGATGGGCAAATCTTCGGAATTGTGGGTTATTGACTTTATTGATGAAAATAGGACTTTCAGAGTTCATCAGCTACTCAGATGATCTGCGATCTGGATATGATAATAGGGAGATGGTCGGATCCAATAGAAGTGGAAGTTGTGTCGTATAACTGTAGTAGAACTGTGGTATAACAACTGGTAATGTCCATGAAACTCCCCTAGCACAAGATGCACATTACTTTTCAAAAACTAACTTATGCTAGGTATATAACCTGGTGGTCAGAATTTTATATGCGGTTTGTACACTCTTGACAGATACATCCATACATACTAGGGTCTAGCTCAAGCGACAAGTAGGTTCTTGAGAGACTGTTGTAACAGAAAAGTTAATTCTCGGCTTCTGATATTAATATTGTTTATGAAAACGATGACTGCGGATCACGAGACATTTGTTCCTGTGACTGTATTTGCTATGGAATATTCAGACGAAGACAATGACTGACTGGCGATAATTCTGGTACAGTATGGTGCCACATAGTCCATATTGAAATAATTCCGCAAACAAATATTGGAGGTTATTTGCATGGGGAATTATTAATGTACCCATGACCAGAATTATTGCATTTGACCAAAGCTTCGGTGTGATGGATGTGAAAGTGACAAACAGACACAGGTGTAAGCACGCATGACCAGAATTCTTGCATTGGATCAAAGCTGCGGTGTGATGGATGTGGAGGCAACAAACAGACACAGGCACCCATGACCAGAATTCTTGCATTTGACCAAAGCTTCGGTGTGTCTATGAACGGACCAGAACACCACAATTTTTGGTGGTGGCAAATCCCCTTAGCATAATGTTGGTTTACATTTCCTAATTATTTCAACCATGAAAAACTTTTCTGCGAGTGATCCCGTAAGACACACTGTTCGGATTCGGCCATAAAAAGTAGGTTCCATGTAATTAAGCCAATATGAATAGGGGTGAACTCATTGAAGTGAGAAAAGTCTCCCTTGTTCCCTCGGGGAACCTATGTATGTATGTATGTAATTATTCGACTCAAATCTTTAGTAGTCGTTCAAATAAATGTCTGCTGAAGATGTCGATGCCAGTAGCAATCCTTCAAAATTATTTTAAATAGTCCACAATTCTAGCCATTTATTGCCCTAAAACTTAATATTGAAAAATATTTTTAAAATCCACGCATCCATGGCCCTTGAAAAAACTAATTTAAAAAATGCATGGGCTTTGAGAAATATTTAAAGAAACTCTTGAGCCTTAAAAAATATTTTTAATAATCCACGAGCCTTGAAAAATTTCATACAAAATTTTCTTAAAACGCCGCGAGCCTTGATAATGAATTCTTAAAAACCACCAGCCTTGAAAAAATGTCGTAAAAAATCTATGAGCCTTGAAAAATTTGAATTAAAAATCCACGAATGTTGTAAAATCTCCTTAAATATAAAATTTCCTTAAACAAAATTTTAAAGAATGCACAATCCTTTAAAAAATATTTTTAAAAATCTACGAGACTTCACAAAATATGTTTAAAATCTAAAACTTAATGTAGCAACATTTTGGTGGTGGTTCTTCTAGTTTAAGAAATGTCACTATTCTAGCTTCTAATACTTTTTGGAAGATATTCTTAAAGTAAATTTTTTTTCTGTTTGCTGTATCCGAAACTTCTTACTGTGTTATTTAAATTTTTACAACCTCTTACAAGTCTTGTCGCTTTAACATCTTTAATTTTTATAGTCGTCTCCTAGACATTTTTATAATTAATTCATGCAAAAATTTAAACTCTCTAGCAGACATAATATTTCATCACAGCAAACTCCCTAAGCACTTAACATATAGTGTCTGTCTATTGCGCTTTCTCTCTATCTCCTTCCTTTGTAAACTTCAATAATGTCATATCATATCGTATTCATACGAGTAGCCGTTTGACAAGCTCTTGACATTAGAGAAATGGTGGCAATTTTTTTAATTAGAATATAATGGCGTTGTATAAAAAAATAAGCTCCGAGAACATAGAACTCCCTAACAACAATGGGGTTTGTAAAACAAAGCCCAATGACGGTGATAACATAAAATAGAACAGACTACCAGAAGAAGAAAAAGAAGAAGAAGAAGTAAGATGATGACGAAACAAACAACAATAACAAATAAACTACAAGTGCTTGATATAAAATTTCTTGTTGTTGTGGCAAGTGATGTAAAAACGGGGACTGCTGTTGGTGCTGCTGCTGCTCCTGCCGTTAACTGGTCTTGTGCCATTGCTACTTGTACCACTGTTACTAGATGTAGTTGCATTTTGTTGAATTATACTTATGGGAGTCATATAAATTACATACCATGACATTAACTATACAACGTCATATAACGGATGTTCCCTTCGCTAATAGGGACACTATGCAACAAAGGGGAAAAAGGGTTGCGGTTGCAGGAATGATGAGACATGTAATTTAAAATAGTGTAGGGAAAAAGCCAGGATTATTGATCAAAGTTTGGAAAATTGCTTTTAAAAGTCCAAAAATATAAAACAGTTTTTGCATTAAGCCAAACTTGAAAAGATTTCAAATGCCCTTCGTTCTAAAGCAACTCCCACTTCCAGAATTAAAGTTCAATAATTAAATGTCTGATGGTACCTTACAAATTATTTAGAAATATTATTGCTTATTTCATAAAAACCTTGTGGCTCAAAGCCCCTAAAGTTTTCACTCTCTCAAAATTTACCCTATTACGTGTCGTATACGCTATATTGCAACATGTTTTATGCGGTTCAAATTATTTGTTCTACACCGTTGTGGTATGGAGTTATACGCAAGCAAAACACATTTCACTTCAACTCATACTCTCTTAGCACAAAACTAATACAAATGTAATGAGAAAATACAAGTACCACACATGTTACCCATCGTTAAAATAGACAAAGCAACCAAAAGCTGGGAAGGGTATAGTAATAAGTATAGTCACTAAAGAGAAGCTTCGAAGGGGCGTTGAAATATGAAAAATATATATCGGAACGAGATTTATATTGCTTGCTCTACTCACATTCGCCTACTTTTGTTGCAAAATTTTATTTTGTTGTTTTTTCTTTCATGTTGTTGTTCTTGAAGCAGATAATTTTTATGAGAATTGCGTGTGTTAGTGTTGTTGATAGTGCTGTTGCTGCTTATTTCAAAAATTCTTGACTTCCATGCATTGAAACATTGAAGATGACTGTTTTGCTGTTCTGTCTCAAAAGTATAATAGTACTTACATTACAAATAATTGGAATAAGAAGACAAGAACACGCAATCAAATATGCACATATACAGTATGCATATGTAGGGATATATGGAAACTATGGCTTATAGAGGCCAAATGGCAAAATATTAAAATGCTTCGTTTCCTTGCTGTATATACAAAACTTTTAATAGGTCTGGGAACTACCTAAAAATCCTGGAATCCCTGATGATGCCTAATAATATATATAATTTTTCAATCAACAAATCCGTGATGACTTTTAAAAAAAAATAATTTTTAATAATCAAAAAATCCGTGATGACTCTTGAAAAATATTATATAAAGCTCAACAAATCTGTTGACCCTTAAAAAATATATTTTTTTAAATCAACAAATGTCAGATGATGGTTGAAATATTCTTAAAATCCATTTTAAATAATCCACGAGCCTTGAAAAAATAATAATTATTCTAAGAGCCTTGAAAAAATTTCATAAAAAAATTTCTTAAGAAGTCACCAGCCTTGGGAATAAATTCTTAAAAAACCACCAACCTGAAAAAAATTACAAAAAAATCTACGAGCCTTGAAAAAAATTTAATTAAAAATCCAAATGCAAAATATTTGAAAAATATTGTAAAAAATCAGCGAACCTTAAAAATCCACGAGCCTTGAAAACTGTCCTTAAAAAATCCACGAGTCTTGAAAAATGTCCTTAAAATCCAAGAGCCTTGAAAAATATTTAAAAAGATTTCACAATCCGTTAAGAAATATTTTCACAAAATATTGGTAGTAAATCCACGAGGCTTCTCAAAATATTTTTAAAAAATTAACAATTATTTTAAAAAATCCACGAGCCTTAACAAAGTATTTTAAAAAATCCACGAGCCCTTAAAACATATTTTAAAAAAGCCGCGAGCATTAAAAGATATTTTAAAAAATCGACGACCATAAAAAAAGTATTTAAAAAATCCATGAGACTTAAAAGATATTTAAAAAAAATCACGATCCTCCAAAACAATATTTTAAAAATCCACGATACCTAAAAACATATTTTAAAAAAACACGAGTCTTGAAAATATATTTTAAAAAATCCACTATCTTAAAAATTATTTGAAAAGCTACGAACCTTGCAAAAATTTGTAAAATATTTTCGATCCTTAAACAAATATATAATAAGCCAACAGCCTTGAAAAATATTTTAAAAAATCCACGATACTTGAAAAAAAAGATTTTAAAAAAACCACGACCCTAGCAAAAATATTTAAAAAAATCCACTAGCCCTAAAAACATATTTTAAAAAATCCACTGTCTTAAGAATTATTTGAAAAGCTACGAGCCTTGCAAACATCTGTAAAAATGTTCGATCCTTGAAAAAATATATTAAAAGCCATCAGCCTTGAAAAAATATTATAAAAAATCCACGAGCCTTGAAAAAATATTTAATAAATCCACGAAACTTGAAATTTTTTAAAAATACACGAGGTTTGAACAAATATTTTAAAAACCCACGACACTCGAAAAATATTTTAAAAATCCCTGAGCCTTGAAAATATGTTTTAAAAAATCCACGGGCATTGAAAATATTTTTTAAACAAGTAGAAAAGCCTTAAGTTCGGCCGGGCCGAACTTTTCATACCCTTCACCATAAAATCTTCTGAATTAAAATGGAATAATTAGTTTTCATTCCTGTCCACAACTTTATGTGGGTAAGTTAAAATGCCAGATAATGTACATAAAATGCTTCATTAGGGAGGCCCTTTTTGTGGTGCCTATATCTAACTATGTATGTTGACAATTGTTGGTGGGCTAAAAAGTGGGAGGTACCGTTATATAGGGGTTATAATAAAACATGGACCTATATTGACAGTTTTTGATGGGAGCCTTTAATGTCAAATAACTCCTAATTTGGTTAAAAATTGTAGCTAAAATCCTCAAAATACCGAAAATCGGGAACTTCAAATGTCATTAACAGCTAGTTCGTAGGTACCCCCATATGTGGGCTATACGAAAATATGAACTTAAGTGAACAATTTTTGTTGGCACTTAAATTTCAAATTACGGGAAGTTCGTCCAACAAATAAAGATAAGGTACGGAAAATCGGGAGGTTTGTTTTGGGCCTATACCAAAACATGGACCTACGTTTGATTAAACATTTTAAGTAAAATCCTCAAAGTACCGAAAATCGGGAGGTATCGTTATACTGGGGCCATGTTGAAAATTGTTTATGCAGACCACTACAACCTTCAAATGTCAAATTACAGTTAGTTCGGTTAAAAATTGTAGCTTAAATTGTCAAATTACTGAAAATCGTGAGGTACCGTTATATGGGAGCTATATCAAAACATGGACCTATGTTGACTATTTTTGATGGAGAGGTGTTGTGACCACTAAGAATTACAGCTACTCTGATTGAAAATTGTAGCTAAAATCTTCAAATTACTGAAAATCGGGTGGTACTGTTATATGGGGCTATACCAAAACATGGACCTAAGTTTATTTTTTTTCGAATATAAGTTTTTTGGGCACTAAGAACCCTAAATATCAAATTATAGCTAATTCGGTCGAGAAATGAGACTTAAAACGTCAAAATACCTGAAATCGGGCGGTAACGTTATATGTGGGCTATTCCAAAACATGGACCTATGTCCACTAGTTTTGTTATATAAGTTTATTGACACTAAAGAACCCTAAATGTCAAATCATAGCTAAATCGGTCTGAAAATGTTACAAGTCTTTAAATATATTTAAAGAAATCTGCAAGCCTTGAAAACAAATTTTAAAAATTCCACGAGCCTTAAAAAATATTTAAAAAAATTAATACACTAGCCTTGAAACAATATTAAAAAAATCGACGAGCTTGAAAAATTATATTAAAAAATCTACGAGCCTAGAAAAATATTTAAAAAAAATCCACGCGCCTTGAAAATATTTAAAGAAATCCACAATCCTTGAAGAGCCTTAAAAAAGTGTTTAAAAAATTCACGAGCCTCCTAAAAACAATTTCAAAATTCCACGAGCCTTCTTCTTCTTTATTTGCAAATTCGGTATTCGAATATAAGCGACCATACAATTGTAGCATATTTCATTGCAATTACATAGATTACAAATGTGATATTTTTTTTCATGACATTTATAAATTATTGATAATTCTTTCAAAACTGCTTCTATTTCTTGATATACTGAGAAGATTAGCCGTGTTGTTGATATTTGTCCAGTCTTCTATGTTTTTTATCCAAGTCATCTCTTTTCTGCCTCTGGTACGACGTCCTTCAATGGTCATTTTAAGTATTGCCTGCAGGAGCTTATACTTTCCATGTCGCATGATGTGTCCTAAGTATGCCGTTTTTCGTTTTTTGATGACAGATACAAGTTCTCTCCGTTGGTTCATTTTTGTCAGTACTTCCAGATTTGTGACGTGTGCAGTCCAAGGTATTTTTAATACTCTTCGATAAATCCACATTTCGAAGTCTTCTAGTCTTTTTATGTCAGCAGCTTTAATGGTCCAGCCTTCAAAAAGTATTTTAAAAATCCATGAGCCCGTCCACGAGCCTTCAAAAAATATTTTAAAAATCCATGAGCCCGTCCATGAGCATTCAAAAAATATTTTTAAAAATCCACAAGCCTTAAAAAGCTATTTAAAGAAATCTACAAGTCTTTAAAAAATATTTAAAGAAATCTGCAAGCATTGAAAACAAATTTTAAAAAATCCACGAGCCTTAAAATTTTTTAAAAAAATCAGGAGCCTTTAAAAGATATTTAAAAAAACACTAGCCTTGAAAAAAGTATTTTAAAAAATCCACGAGCCTTTAAAAAATATTTTAAAAAAATCCACGAGCCTGGAAAAATTAAAAATTCACGAACCTTAAAAAATATTTTAAAAATCTAGGAGCCTTGAAGAAGTTGAAAATCTACCAACCTTGAAAACTAAATTATAAATTTACTAGCAAAGTGCCCGCTACTTCGTATGCGTTAAATATACAAAACAAATAAACAATATATAATATAGAATGGTGGAAACATTTTGTGTACTAATACGTACCACTTTAGTCCGATTTTCGTCACGACTACACATCAAGAGCAGTCCACAGTTTTTGAGATATTTTAATTGAGGTTCTCAGCGCAAATACGGCCTAACCCAACAACCGCCATCCTCATTTCCAGCTCTATCTGTTCCCCCAAAACCAATTATAGAACTATTTAGTACTTTACATGTAAATGCATAAATACGAACCTCCTTCTAAATTCCCTTCACACAATAACAAATTGTACCAAATCCGGTGTAAATCGGACGTTATAAGCAAATGATAACAGTAATCTTAATTCCAAATCTCACGAATCCAGATCTATCCGTTCAACCAATACAAAATTGTACCACACATGGAACCATTCCGTACCCCTAAGTGTACCTAATTCCACATTTTAGGATTCGAGCGCTATAATTTCACCCAAATCCTAATTGTACAAAATGTAGTTCTTTTCGTACTCATAAGTACGAATTTCAAAAACTACTTCCATATCTCAATCCTACACTCCAACAGTAATCTTAATTCCAAATTTCTTGATTCCAACTCTATCCGTTCGCTCAAATCCAAATTGTACCAAATTTAGTACTATTTAGTACTTTTCCTACCCACAACTAAAAATTTCCAAAATTTTATCAATCCTACAATTCAACAGGTATTTTAATTCCAAACTTGAGTATGGCAGCTACATCAGATCCAAATTGTACTTAATTTAGTACTATTTAGTACTTTTCGCACCCATAAGTACAAATTTTCAAAACTACCTCAGTGCTATGTTCAAACAATTTCAGGATTCTAGATATATCCGATAACTCAAATCCAAATTTGGTACCATTTAGTACTATTCGTATCCATAGTACGAATTTCTAAACCTACATCTATCAACACTCCAACATCAACATCACATAAATTAAAATAAAATAAAATATCCGTTCACCCAAATGCAAACTGTATCAAACTGTTCACCCAAATGCAAAATGTATCATTCCAAATTTCAGGATTACAGCTGCATCCGATCACCGTAATCCAAATTGTACCAAATTTGATGCCATTTAGTACTTTTCGTATCCAAAGTACGAATTTCCAAACCTTCCTCTTTCAACACTCCAACAATAATTCCGAATTTCAGGATTCCAAATGTGTCCGATCACATAAATTAAAATTTGGTACCATTTAGTACTTTTCGTACCCATAACTAAAAATTTCAAAAACTTCATAAATCCTACTTACCAACAGTAATCCTTATTCCGAATCTCGGGATTCCAGCTATATCCGTTCACCCAAATCCAAATTGTACCAGATTTGGTACCATTTAGTACTTTTCGTACACATAAGTACCAATTTTCAAAACTACCTCAGTGTTATGTTCAAACAATAAGCTTAATTCCGAATTTCAGAATTCCAGATACATCCGATAACTCAAACCCAAATTTGGTACCATTTAGTACTATTCGTATCCAAAGTACGAATTTCCAAACCTACCTCTATCAACACTCCAACAGCAATTTTAATTCCGAATTTCACGATTCCAAATGTATCCCAACATTGAAATCTAAATTGTACCAAATTTAGTACTATTTAGTACTTTTCCTACCCATAACTAAAAATTTCCAAAACTTTATCAATCCTACACTCCAATAGTACTCCTTATTCCAAATCTCGGAATTTCAGCTATATCCGTTCATCCAAACCCAAATTGTACCAAATTTGGTACTATTTAGTACTATTCGTACCCAAGAGTACGAATATCCACAACTACCTCAAGCCTACACGCCAACAGTAATCTTAATTCCAAATTTCAGAATTACAGCTGCATCAGTTCACCATAATCCAAATTCTACCAAGTTTAGTACCATTTAGTGCTTTTTGTTCCCATAGGTCCGAATTTCCAAAACTACCTCTATCCAACACTCCAAAAGTAATCTTAATTTCGAATTTCAGGATTCCAAATGTATCTGATCACCCAAATCCAAATTGTACCAACTTTGGTACCATTTAGTACTTTTCGTTGCCATAAGTACGAATTTCCAAAAGTATACCAATCCCACACTCCAATAGTAATCTTAATTCCAAATTTCACTATTCCAGCTCTATCCGATCACTTAAATTCATATTGTACCAAATTTGGTACCATTTAGTACTTTTCGTACCCAAAAGTACGAATTTCCAAAATACCTCTATCCTACACTCCGACAGTAATCCTAATTCTAAATTTCAGGATTCCAGGTCCATCCGTTCCCCCAAATCCAAATTGTACCTTATTTGGTACTATTTAGTACCTTCCGTACCCATATGTACGAATTTCGAAAACTACCTCCATATCTCAAACCTACACTCCAACAGTAATAGTAATTCCAAATTTCAGAATTCCAACTTTATCGGTTAGCCCAAATTCACATTTTACCAAATTTAGTACTATTTAGTACTATTCGTACACATGAGTACACATTTTCAAAACCACCTCCTAATATCAACTTATCTTCTAAACCTTGATGTTCATTCCAAATTTCAAGATTTTAGCTCTGTCCGTTCACGTTATACCAAATGGTACTAAATTTAGTAACTTTTATTACTTTTCGTACACTTATAGTTCGAATTTCCAAAAACCCTTTGGTACACCTTTCTAACTCTCCATCAGTGAACCTCATTCCAAATTTCAGAATTCTAGCTCTTCGCGTTTGCCTAATACTAAGGGTACCATATTTAGTACCTTTTAGTACTTTTCGTACTGTTCTAGTTCGAATTTCCAAAAAGCGAGCCTTATCTGACCTATTCGGACCATGAGTGACCCTCACCCAAAATTTCAAGATTCTAGCTCCAGCCGTTTAGTCTGGGCGTTAATTATCAGTCAGTCAGTCAGTGAGTCAGTGAATCAGTGAGTCAGTGAATCAGTGAGTCAGTGAGTCATCATTACTGAACTCTTTTATAAGTATAGATATTTTATTTTTCTTTTTATTTATTTATATCTTTATAATTGGAAAATACAAAAATAAGGAATTCAGAATTTAATAAACAAAAGTTAAAATTCAAAAAATATTTTAGGTCGCAAATATAAGCGGACAAAACTAAAGCACCCCCCAATTTGAGGTACAACAAAAACTATTGAAATCAATATTTCGTTGCATATCCTCTATTCTGAATGACACAATCACATCTTTTTGGTATAGAAGGTACTAAATTACTAATTACTGCAGGCGAAATAATTGATTTTCGGAAAATTTAGCTTAAATCCTCAAAATACTGAAAATCGGAAGGTACAGTTATATGGAGGCTATACCCAAACGTGGACCCAGGTCCACGATTTTTGGTGGATATGTTTTGTGACCACTAAGAACCCTAAGTACCAAATTACAGCTAATTTAGTAGGAAAATGTGGCTTAAATATCCGAAGTACCGAAGATCGGAAGGTACCGCTATAAGGGGGCTATACCAAAACATTAGCCGATACTGTTCATATTCATCCAAAAATGATGCTACAGCATTCTCTGGTCAAATACTAAATCCCTTAGGTTTAAATATTAGCAAAAGAACGAATTGCAGAAGAACGATAGACGCCGGCTTATTCAGTCGACGACCAGCAAAAAAAACCTTTCATATCGACTTGGCATTCGCCAAGACCCATTTGAACTGTTTTCCGATGAATCTATGTTTAATTTAAAGTATTCAGATGGTAAAAGGCTTGGACCAAATGGGCAACCGTTAAATCCTAAATATTGCAAAGACGCTGTAAAACATGGAAGTGGAAGGTTTTTTGCTGGTCGTCGACTGAATAAGCCGGCGTCTACCGTTCTTTTGCAATTCGTTCTTTTGCTAATTTTTAAACCTAAGGGATTTAGTATTTGACCAGAGAATGCTGTAGCATCATTTTTGGATGAATATGAACAATATCGGCTAATGTTTTGGTATAGCCCCCTTATAGCGGTACCTTCCGATCTTCGGTACTTCGGATATTTAAGCCACATTTTCCTACTAAATTAGCTGTAATTTGGTACTTAGGGTTCTTAGTGGTCACAAAACATATCCACCAAAAATCGTGGACCTGGGTCCACGTTTGGGTATAGCCTCCATATAACTGTACCTTCCGATTTTCAGTATTTTGAGGATTTAAGCTAAATTTTCCGAAAATCAATTATTTCGCCTGCAGTAATTATTAATTTAGTACCTTCTATACCAAAAAGATGTGATTGTGTCATTCAGAATAGAGGATATGCAACGAAATATTGATTTCAATAGTTTTTGTTGTACCTCAAATTGGGGGGTGCTTTAGTTTTGAATTTTAACTTTTGTTTATTAAATTCTGATCTCCTTATTTTTGTATTTTTCAATTATAAAGATATAAATAAATAAAAAGAAAAATAAAAAATAAATTTATAATTTAGTTTTCATAAAAAAATTATCATTTCAAAAAAATTTACTGAGGGGGTGCTTTAGTTTTGGCCGATACTGTATATGTGTTCTTACGTTTCTTCTTTCTTGTATTTTCTTATGTGATAATGAGCTGTATTTGTATATGCACACACATATACCAACATAGAATACGTAGTTTTATTTTACTTTGTTTATAATAATTTTTACTCATCACCAGTTGCCAACATTGACAATCAACATCATCATCGTCAGAGCCATCTTGCTGAGTGTACATGACGATGGCTCTTGATACATATGTATAATGTCAATGAGGTTCTTCTTTTGTCCTGACATTACTGCTGCTACAAAATAGCTTTGTGCCGTTGCAACATGTCTTTAGTGTCTAAACTAAAAGCAACAAGCTTCTTGATACAAATATGCAATAGCAGCCGTAGACATGTACGTGGAAAATATGCATATATGTACAAGTTTTTCATAAGCAAATTTAATTTGCACCAACAACAGATGAGCGCCAAAATGACATTATTGCAAATGTCTTGTGTGTGTGTAACATAGTAGTAGCGGTATGTGTGCAAGTTAAGATGTGTTCAAAAATGTATATTACAATATTACAGCATTCTAGAAATATTCTTAAAGCAAATAAAATAATAGCACCTGATACTCCTTACATGTTTAACTTGCCGATTATTGCCAAATGCTACTTAGTAAATAAAATAAACGAGCCTTAGAAAATATTTTAAAAATCGTTATATTATATATTTTAAAAAGCGTTAGAAAAACATTTTAAAAACTACATGAGCCTTAGAAATATATTTTAAAAATTGCACGAACTTTAGAAACAAATTTTAAACATTCCTCGATCTTTAGAACAATATTTTTTTAGATCTACACGAACCTTAGGAAAATATTTTAAGAACTACATGAACCTTAGGAAAATATTTTAAGAACTATACGAACCTTAGGAAAATATTTTAAAAACATCACGAGCCTAAGAAAAACATTTTAAAAACTCCACGAGCCTTAGAAAAAATATTTTAAAAACTCCACGATCCTTAGAAAAATATTCTAAAATCTCCACAAACTTTAGAAAAATATTTTTAAAACTCCACGAGCCTTAGAGAAAGAGTTCAACAACTTCACGAGCCTTAGAAAAGTATTTTGAAAACCCCAGGAACCTTCGAAAAATAATTTGAAAGCTCCACGAGCCTTAGAAAAATAATTTGAAAGCTCCACGAGCCTTAGAAAAATAATTTGAAAGCTCCACAAGCCTTAGAAAAATAATTTGAAAGCTCCACGAGCCTTAGAAAAATAATTTGAAAGCTCCACGAGCCTTAGAAAAATACTTAAAAAACTCCACGAGCCTTAGAAAAATATTTTGAAAGCCCCACAAGCCTTAGAAAAATATTTTGATAGCTCCACGAGCCTTAGAAAAATATTTTAAAATCTCCACGAGCCTTAGAAAAATATGTCAAAAACTCCACGAGCCTTAGAAAAATATTTCAAAAACTCCACGAGCATTAGAAAAATATTTTAAAAGCTCCACGAGCCTTAGAAAAATATTTTATAATATTCAAGAGTCTTGAAAAAATATCTTTAAAAATCCACGAGCCTTAAAATAAATATTTTTTTAAAAAATCAGAGCCTTAGAAAAGGTATTTTAAGAAATCCACGTACCCTGAATTTTTTTTTAAAAATACACGAGCTTTGAATAAAGACTCCACGAGTCTTAGAAAAATATTTCAAAAACTCCACGAGCCTTAGAAAAATATTTTAAAAGCTCCACGAGCCTTAAAAAAATATTTCAAAAACTCCACGAGCCTTAGAAAAATATTTTAAAAGCTCCACGAGCCTTAAAAAAATATTTCAAAAACTCCACTAGCCTTAGAAAAATATTTAAAAAGCTCCACGAGCCTTAGAAAATTTTAAAATATTCATGAGTCTTGAAAAAATATCTTTAAAAATCCACGAGCCTTGAAAGAAATATTTTTTAAAAATTCACGAGCCTTAAAAAAAGGTATTTTAAAAAATCCACGTACCTTGGATTTTTTCTTTTTAAATACACGGGCTTTGAAAAAATTGTTTAACAGCTCCACAAACCCTGATTTTTTTTAAATCAGCGAGCCTTCAAAATATGATTTTAAACATCTACGAGCCTTGAAAAATAAAACATGTTAAAACATCCTCGAGCCTTGCAAAAACAAAAAAAAAATATTTTAAAACATCCACTAGCCTTGGATATTTTATTTAAAAATCCAAGAGCTGACAAGTAATTAAAAAAATGAGCCTAACAAAATATTTTAAAAAATTCACGACTTAGGTAAGATTATTTAAAAAATTCACGAACATTGAAAAATATTTTTAAAAATCCACAAGCCATGGAAAAATTATTTTAAAAACTTCACTAGCTTTGGAAAAATATTAAAAAAACTCTACGAGCGTTGGAAAAATATTTAAAAAATCCACGAGTATTGGAAAAATATTTTAAAAACTCCACGAGCCATGATAAAGTATTTTTTTTATAAATTCGCGAACCTTGAAAATATTTTTAAAAATCCACAAGCCTTGGAAAAGTATTTTAAAAAGTCCACGAGTCTGGAAAAAATTATTTTAAAAACTCCACCAGCCATGGGAAAGTATTTTTTTATAAATTCACGAGCCTTGAAAAATATTGTTAAAAATCTACAAGCCTTGTTTTTATAAATCAATTATTTCCAGAGAAAATTATTTTAAAATATATTTTATATGTCCACTATTATGTTTTTTTTTTTAAATATTTAAATATAAAGATCATTCAAATAAATTGTGAAATCTCTGAAAAAGTCACTCACTCTCTTCCTCTTCGTTGAATGCTTTTAAGCATTCAACCACACTGTACAACGAATGTGGTGGCATTACTTCCATTTTTCTGATTAGATTTGATTTTAAAGCACTTTTCTTGTTGTTGCTGTTTGTCATACTAAATGTTTGTTTTTGTTTGCATATTTTAGTTGTTAAAGCTTAGAAAGGATGCACATTTTTCCAGTAGTTTTTTGTTGTCCTGTTGGTATGGAAAATAATGTGGCAACACAACCATTAGCATTTGTCCTCTTTGCAAAAGTATTTCTTGGTTTTTTTTTCTAAACTTGCTTGTTTACCATTTCAAGGCTCTACGCTGACAAATTCCATGTTGGTTAGCACTCAGCTTTAGTCTGTGGCATTTGTTGTTGTAGTGGTCTTGGTGTTAGGTGTTCGGTTGGTTGAATGGTCGGTAGGTCGGTCTATTCACATTTTGCAGCATCATTCAATATGATGCTGTTTGCAATTGCAACTGTCTTTTGTTTCTTTTCTCTGTGTTTTTTTTTGCATTCGTTAATACAATTGTTGTTGTTACTTTCTTTCCTTCTTTTTTCCTTTTTGTTGTTATAGCTCAACACTTTTAAATGCAATTATGCCGCAATGACAATTTTTCCAAGTATCTACTTCAACAACAGCAGCAGCAACAACAACAATAAACACTAACAATGTATATTTTGCTCTAGAGGTCTTCATTCTTAGAAATAGGAAGAAAAAGAAAATAATATAAAAATTTGCAGACATTGCTGGAGTGAGAATAACACCTTGGCTCCTTAGTTTGCATAGAAAGATGCAGTGTGTTCATACCCACAAATATGTATGTATTTTTATAAGCATACACAGCCATTTGCCTCTAGAAGATTTTTAAAAGCAAATGTTTTGTTATTTTTATACTTGAAAAGTGCAGAAATTATTCACAGCTTTATAAGTATAAGAAGCCAGTGTACATATTGTTTCACATACCGGCCAACCATCCAAGGAATTAAACTCCTTACCATATCCGTGCATATACTATTCTTCATACTCGGTTTTTTGTTTTTATTTTACTGATGAGTTCGCAGAAAAAAAGAATCCAACATTTTCTGTTTTGAGTTGCCCCTGTATGCAAAAGTTTTGCATATATAAACAAAGAACTTTTAAGTGTGTTGTAGTATACCCTACTTCGGTGAGTAGTTTGAAACTGATATCGTCATTTTTGTTTATGTTGTATATTTTCTCAGAGTTCTTTTCAGGCATGGGAGGTCAAAAGGAGATGAGAACTTTTTTAGACTAAGGGATATAAGGCAAAGAGGTACATCGGCAATGTTTGTTTTTTATGTATGTGGGTACAAGGTTTATAAAAATATAAAAATTGCATAATATATATAATTTTTTTTTCAATTTTTATATTTAACGAAGAAATATAATTTTTGTTTCAAATCTAGAGAGATATTCGATTAACTCTAGATTATTTTTACATACTGAGTCGCCAGTTACTTACTTGTACGCCTCACAGTTCAGGAAATGTGCTCCTCCAGTTAATCTTCTTCGTTGCAATAGACAATTGAGCTGCTCGTCACATCTTACCGCAACTTTTTAGGTTTTTTTATATGGAAACATCAGTGTCACCTTGGGATGTACGAAAGAATTAAGTCCCGGCTTTATATCTGTCATCCTGTAAAATTTGTTATTTTAAATATCACATTGGGCTGGCTGCTCCTTTCCTTTAAGATTTTGTTTTTTGGTCCGCTTAACAAACCCTCTATGACTGTCTAATTGCTTGACAATTTCAGGAAGGACCATTTTGCCATAGTTAAAATTTGCAATGACGGAAATGTTAGCATTTATTGCCCTGGATATTTGTCTAAAGTTTTGTTAAATAAACAAACTCTACTTCACATACTTCAACATATCCACTTATACACCACCATACATACATACACCTCAACACACAAAAAGGCATGATCTAGAGCAGTTAGAGCAGCACTCTTACCTTTTGCTGAAAGGTAACCTAGTGCTTCTTCTTCCTATTCTGTATATAACTGTACATGTAAACCAACTCGTTTCGAGTACAACATCCGTTTCCGTTTTATTTTTATTTGTTTGTGGTTTACCATGGTGTTGTATTTCAAAAGTACTAACTTTTATTCTGGGATGAATACAAACGTCAGTTGAGGAGGAGCACAGCACAAGTACACATGTACACAATTGTCTATGTGTATGAGCGTGTGGCAAAATGGTAGAGTGTTAATATACATAGCTCTCTATCTATTTACATATAAATTCTTTAGTTTAACTCCATTTTAAAGTAAACGTTACGATGAGATGCTCTTGTTTCGTATAAATTGTAGATTTGTTGAAGGCCTTTAGTATATCCCAGGTGTTTGTGAAAATTGCATGCTGTGCTCGAAATCATACAAACGCAGTGGCGTTTTCATGTACAGAGATATACATACATATCTTGAATTAGAGTTAAGTTTTTCGTTTATTGTTTTGGGTATAATATCTGTCTTGTTTAGCAGCATTCTAAGAAATGTACTTATCCTGTGTGTTGTATATTTCATTTAAGCTTAAAGTGGGTATAGATGAAGTATGTAGGTTTTCTGTTTAGGCGGCTTAACAGATTGGAATGAATAACGTAGGTATACCACCAACAAAACTTCAGATGTTGTACAACTTTTTTAAAAATCCATGAGCTTTCATAAATTATTTTTAAAAATTCAAGAACCTTAAAATAGTTACTTTGAAAAATCCAAGCGCCTTGAAAAAAATAATTAAAAAAAAAATATTTTTAAAAATCCTTGAGCTTTCATAAAATATTTTTAAAAATTCAAGAGCCTTAAAATAGTTACTATGAAAAATCCAAGTACCTTGAAAAAAATAATTTAAAACCAGTAGGAAAAGACCAAATTCGGGCGGGGCCGACTATGTAATACCCTACGCCAGTCGAAATATGTAAAAATGGAATAATTAGTATACATCCCAATACGCAAATTGGATCCATATTTGGGGAAAATCGTTAAAATACCTAAAATCGGGAGGTACCGTTATATGGGGGCTACAAAAAAACATGGACCTATCTTAACAATTTTAAGTGGCGAAATTTCGTGGCCACTGGGAACCACATATGTAAAATTTCAGCTAGTTCAAGCAAAAAATGTGGCTAAGATCCCTAAAATACCTTAAATCGGGAGGTATCGTTATATGGGGACTATACCATTGAGAACGGCCATTGAGAACCTCAAATGTAAAATTTCAGCTAGTTTGGGCAAAAAATGTGGCTAAGATCCATAAAATACCTTAAATCGGGAGGTATCGTTATATGGGGACTATACCGAACCGTGGACCTATCTTGACAATTTTTAGTGGATCAATTTCGCGGCCATTGGGAACCTCAAATGTAAAATTTCAGCTGGTTTGGGCAACAAATGCGGCTAAGATCCTTAAAATACCTTAAATCGGGAGGTACCGTTATATGGGGGCTATACCAAAACTTGGACCGACATAGCCCATCTTCGAACTTGATCTTCAGACGGCTAAAAAAATGGTATTCCCCAATTTTCAGCGAAATCGGTCAACAAATGCGACCTGTATGTTGCGAACGGACGGACGGACGGACATGCATAAATCGCACTAACACATAATACCCCTTACCACATAGTGGTGTAGGGTATAAAAATATTTTTAAAAATCCACGAGCATTAAATTTTTTTAATCAACGTGCCTTCAACATTTTTTTTTAAATCAACGAGCTTTGAAAAAGTATTTGAAAAATCTATGAGACTTCAAATTTTTTTGAAAATCCACGAGCTTTGAAAAATATCTTGAAATATCCACGAGCGTTGGGAAAATATTTTGAAAAATTCAGGAGCCTTGAAAAGTATTTTTAAAAATCCACTAACCTTGAACAAATATTTTCAAATTTCCACGAGCATTAACAAAATAATTTTAAAAATCCACAGCCTTTGAAAAAAATATTTTTAAAATTCCACGAGCTTTGAAAAAATAATTTAAAATTCCACATGATTTGTAAAAATAAATTTAAAAATCCACGAGCCTTGTAATTTATTTTAAGAATTCCACGAGCTTTAACGAAAATAATTTAAAAAAATCGACGAGCCTTGAAAGGATTTTTTTTAAAATTCCACGAGCTATGAAAGCATATATTTAAATATCCACCAGCCTTGAAAAAATATTTTTAAATATCCACCAGCCTTGAAAAAATATTTTTAAAATTCCAAGAACTTTGAAAAAAATATTTTTTTAAAACCCACTAGCCTTTAAGTATCGACGAGCCTTAACAATTAATTTTAAAATCCGCAAGTCCTAAAAAAGTAATTTAAAAATTCCAAACACCTTAAACAAATTATTTTAACAGCCCACAAGCCTTGAGAATTTATTTATTTTTTTGATTTTTTAAAACCATCAGCGCTAAAAAATTTTTTTAAAAATACACCAGCCTTAAAAATATTTTTAAAAATCTTAGAGGATTTGAAAGTTTTTTTAAACTCCTCGAGCCTTGAAAATATATAAAAACAAGAGCAAAAAAAATTTAAAAATCAGCGAACCCTTAAGAATTTTTTTTTAAAATCGACGAACCCTACAAAAGTATTTTTAAATATCCAAGAGCTCCAAAAATACGAGTCGTAAAAATTATTTCTAAAAATCTACGAGTTGTTAAAAATTATTTCTAAAAATCTACGAGTCGTGAAAAATGATTACCAACAATCTACGATTGGTGATTAATTATTTCGAAAAATCCACGAGCAGTTAAAAAATATTTTTAAAAATTATGCCCTAAACAAGTAAAAAAGAGTCAGTCGGCTTTGCCGACAGATATATACCCTCAGCCAATGTGAAGTGAAACTTTCACCTACGGACAGATCAAATGTATTTAAGGTCTCTTCAGAATTTTTTTGCCCTTTTTGGATATTTGAACTTGCCGACAAAAATGTGGATTAGGAATTAAGTGGACCGGTATTGCCCCATTAAACTAAGTTTGGATATAATATGACGAAGACCAAATGTTAGACCAAATCGGTTGAACAGTTCGAGAGTTATCGTGCTCTCCGACCGCCACATATGGTGACATAGGGGTTTTTTACACCTTTCGGGCTGTTTTCCCAAGAAATATGGACTTGCCCCTAAAAAAACTTTTACCGTCGAAATGGAGCAAGCGAATGCAAATAGCTTTTACCAGAAGGAGTGGACAAATATAGTCCATATTCGAACCGTATCTATATCTGGTAGATATATTAGGATGTGCAAAGTGTAGATTACATCGGTCGCTCCCTTCAAGGGTTATCGTGCGCACAATTTTTCTGAACATTTTTGAACTTTTGTGGGGGAGGTACCTGAAGGAGTGGACCGGTTTGGTTTATCTTCGAACTTAAACTATGTTTGGACAAAATATTACGAGGGCCAAATTTTGGACCGAATCTGCAGACCGTTCGAGAGTTATCTTGCGCCCCAACCACTACACACGGTGTCATAGGGGCTCTTTGAAACTTTTAGGCTATTTCTCAGGAAGTATGGACTTGCCCCTGATAAAACTTGTACCGTCGTACGGGGGGCAATGAATACAAGTTGTTGCAACAAAAATCAAAGCGATTCGAGAGCAGGTCCTAATCTGAACTTATCCGAAATTTTGTGTGGGAGGTGCCCGAAGGAGAGGACCGATTGAGTCCATTTTGGAACCTCATCTAAGTTTAGTAGAAATTTCACGATCTGCAAATTATGGATCAAATCTGTTACTTTCTTAGGGGAGTTATCGTGCGGTCAAATTTTCCGAAAATTTTCGAACTTTTGTGGGGGAGGTACCGGAAGGAGTGGACCGGTATAGTCCATATTCGAACTTAAACTAAGTTTGGACAAAATTTTTCGAAAGCCAAATTTTGGATCAAATCGGTTTATCCGTTCGAGAGTTATCGTGCGCTCCAGCCAGCCAGACAGACAGACAGACGGACGGACATTGTTCAATCGACTCCAAATTGTCTGAAACACATTTCGTCCTAACATACGTGGGGTCTAAAACCATTATTTCGATCAGGCACATTTTGTCCGTATGAAAGTGTATATACCCTCGTTAGCATAAATGCTGAGGGTATAAAAATATATGTTTAAAAATCCACGATAATTCTTTTTAAATCCACGAGCCGTGGGTATATATTTTCTAAAATCCGTCAGCTTTGATTTTTGTTAATCCTCGTGTTTTGATTTTATTTTGAATCCGCTAGCTTTTATTTTTTTTAATCCACGAACCTTGGAAACATATTTTTAAATATCCAGGAGCTTTAAAAATATTTTTAAAATTCTATGAGTTGTGAAAAATTATTTCCTAAAATCTACGGGTCGTGAACAATTATTTCTAAAAATCCACGAGTTTTGACAAATTATTTCTGAAAATCTACGAGTTGTAAAAAATTATTTCTAAAAATCCACGAGCCGTGAAACAAATATTTCTTAATTTCCAAAAGCCCTAAAAAGTGTATTTTTATAAATTTTTAAAAATCCACGAACTGTGAATTCTTTTTAAATCCTCGAGTCTTGGGTATATATTTTCCAAAATCCACTATTTTTGATTTTTTTTAAATTCTCGAGTTTTGTTTTTTTTTTTAATCCGTGAGCTTAGAATTTTTTTCCTAAACCAAGAACCTTAAAAATATATTTTTATATATCTACGAACCTTTAAAAATCATTTTTTTTATATCCACATGCCTTAAAAAATATTGTTTATATCCACGAGCCTTATTTATTTTCACGAGCGCTAAAAAATATTTTTAAAAATCCACAAGCAATTAAAATTATTTTTAAAAATTAAAGAGCCTCTATGGAAATAATTTTAAAAGTCCACGAGCTTTTAAATCATATTTTTAAAAAAACACCAGCCTTAAAAATGTTTCTATTTTTAAAAATCCAAGAGCCTTTGAACATATTTTTAAAATTTAAAAATTGAAAATATTTAAAATAGAGAATTAAAAATAAAAATCTAAGGGCACTAAAATTTGTTTTAAATATCTAAGAGCCGTAAAAAAATAATATTTTCAAAAAACCAATAGCACCAAAAAATTTAAAAGAATCCACGAGACCTAAAAAATATTTTTTAAAATCGACGAACCCAGAAAAAATATTTTTAAATATCCAAAATAGCCCTAAAAATATTTTTAAAAATCTAAGTGTTGTGAAAAATTATTTCTAAAGATCCACGAGCCGTGAAAAATATATTTTAAAGATCTAAGAGTCGTGAAAACATATTTCTAAAAATCCCCCAGCCGAGAATTAATTTTTTTTAAATAAGAAAGCACCCTAAGAAATATTTTTTTAATCCACGAGCCTTGAAAATTTATATTTAAAAATCCACGATCTTCGATTTTTTGTTAATTCAAGAGCCTTGAGAAGATATTTTTAAAAATTTGTGAGCTTTGATTTTCTTTTTTTTAAATCCGCGATGTTTGATTTTTTTCCAAATCTACGAGCATTGAGATTTTTTTTTAAATCCACTAGTCTTTGTTTTTTTAATTTACGAGTATTTGAATTTTTTTTTAAATCAACGAGCCTTGAGAATTTATTTTTAAAAATCCACGTGTCTTCGATTTTTTTAAATTTACGAGTCTTTGAATTTTCTTTAAAAAAATCACGAGCCCTTTGAATGAAGTATTTTAAAAATTCCATGAGCATTGGAATTATTTATAAAAATTCACTAGTCTTAAAAAAAATTTTTAAAAATGTACGATCATTGAAAAAACTTTTCAGTTTAATCCACGAGACTTTAAAAACATTTTACTAATAAATTCACAACTTTTAAAAATATTTTCCAAAATCTACAAGCATTGGAAAAGTATTTTAAAATATTCACGAGCCGTTGAAAAAAATATTTTAAAATATTCACAAACCTCAGAAATGTATTTAAAAACCAAGAGTCACTAAAATTATTTAAAAATCCACAATGTTTGAAAATATAGTTTTAAGAATTTGATATCAAATATTTGAAATTATTTTGAATATTTTAGCGCAAAATAAAGACTCTCAGGTTATTGTTATTTTTATTTTACAAAGAGATACGTTTAATCTATATTTATTCCTTCTTTCATTATAGGACTTTAGAAGAAACATTAATGTCTGTCGTGTATTAATATCCTACAACATTACATACCATTTATGCATTTACTTATATGTCAAATTCATATTGTATGACCTGGCTTATTTAACAAATAAAACTTTTACTGTAGCGTTTCATATTGCTGTGCTTTATTTTTAGGTACTACCCACTTTTGAGACAAAAAATAACAATTCGACACCTCCAAATAATAGTATGCTAAGTCTGAAAAGTGAGTTTTGCAGGAGAAGCTCTCAAAGTTTGGACATTTTTTTGAACTTCAGTACTATGCTAAGTCAATATTTGTTTATAACTTCTGTTCGGATTGACCGATCATTACCAAAATTTGACAGAATTTAAGTTAAAGGACGTTCAACACCTCCAAATAATAGTTTGCTAATTCTGAAAAGCGAGTTTTGCAGGACAAGCTCTAAAAGTTTGGAAATTTCTTTGACCTTCAGTACTATGCTAAGTAAATATTTGCTTATAACTTCTGTTCGGATTGTCCGATCATTACCAAAATTTGACAGAATTTAAGTTAAAGGACGTTAAATATAAAAATGTAAAGAACTTGAAAACATGCTAAGTCGACTTAGCATACTATTGTTTGGAGGCGTCGAATTGTCATGCAACTTACATGCCGATGGGACATGAATTGTGCTTTTGTGTCTTTTTCGTGTCGTTATCATACTCCTTTTATCTATAAGTACAATTATGCAGCTGTGCCCAATTTTCTTGGGTGACAAGGGACGGCGGCTTTGACAACATGCCACATCAAAAAAATCAATTGTGTACAAAATCCAATGCAATTAATGAGTAAGATCCATGGAGATTTTATTTTATTTATTTTTTCTTTCGAAAAACTCAATGCAATAAAAGAAAATTTGTATTTAACCACAAACAACTAAAGTACCTTGATGGCATTTTGCATATTTGCGCTGAATACTGGATTTCCTTTTTAATCAACAAAATTACTTTTGTAAAACTAAAAAAAGTGGTTCTTTATTAATGCCGGGGCATGGAGGAGTGGGCGTTTCAAAATTTCTTTTTTCGCTTCATTTGATTGGTTGGTCTATAAAAAAGAAGAAATCAGACCTCATCAGAGTAGAAATTGCAATAACAAAACAAGAAAAAACACAACAGTCGTCACGCTTTCATTGAATTGTTAAATCTGAATTTAACCTAGTTTTTTGTTTTCCTTTGGTTGGAAAAATAAAATTCAACCCAAATACATGGCATTAAAAACGAAGTTTCTAGTTGCATTTTTTCCTTTTGCTTGCTTTTTTAATGAAATCAGAGAAAATGTTCCACCTCTCTTTCATGTCAGCTGCTGTTGCTGCTTCGCTGAAAAATTGCAAACACAAAACAAAAAGGAGGAGAAAAAAGAAAGCAAACAATACAATCGAAAACTGTAACATGCAACCTAGACAAACAAATATACACCAATCTATGTGTATAACCGAGGACATTAAAAAAAGGTTCTGCTCACTGTTTGCTGGTTGTTGCATTGTTGTATTGTATTATGTTTCAATGTATCCTGTTTTATTATTCACTTTTCTTTTGAAGCTGATGTGAACTCCAGTTGTTGTTCTTTTTTTCTTGTCAGCTATAAACACAACAATTGTTGGAAAACAAAATATCGTAAAAAAACCGAATTTTGTTGCATGCAATAATAAATTACAATATTACTTAAAATTCACTCTTCAAATATTCCACCTACTCTACACGTCAAGCACAAATGCGCATATTTATATGGATGTGTGCCTGGCAGAAGAGCGAAATAAATTTTCAAGGAATCATAAAAAAATCATCTAAATAAGTTATGTATGTAACGCAAAGTGTGGTAAGCCCCAGCCACCATTTTTGTGGTATTCAAAATTTTGTTAAAACAATCGGTGGAATATTTACAAGAGATGACGATGGTGGTAATGCGACTCTAGGCTTAAGTCAAATTAACAATTTGTTTTTTTAAATTTTACTGGCGACTTTGTGATCACACCCTGAAGATGTAAAATGCCAGAAATGCAAATAAAAAATATTGACCCCGATTTTGAATCAATCAAACATTTAAATTCAATCAACATTATTAGAAGATTGTGTTACAGAAATGAGTTTGAAAATCACTTATGGTGTGTTTTAGACTGACAAAACTATTTTCGAACTCCTACCTCCCAAATTTTTTCCATTTGAATAAAAATCCTTGTATTTGAAATCGGGCGGTTGTTCCCAAAGTAATTTATATGAGGCCAAAGGTGCATTTTCACTAAAATTTTCTAAAAGCCGCGAAAAACGAATCGTACAAAAAATTTTGAAAATCGGATTCGATTTCGGTATAGCTACACTGAAAGGAAATTGCGTTGTATCAACGAAATTTGTCATTGATTTTGAACCAATGTAAGAATTCATTGTATTAATGAAGAAGTTTCATTGAGTTTCATAAAATAACTTCCATTATTGTTTCATAGTATTAATGTGAAAGTTTCATAGCAATAATAGAATTGTAAATTCTAACTACTTTATTGAATTAATAAAGAAGTATCATTGCATAATTGAGGAAATTTCATTGGAATAATGAACAAAATCATCATTGTTATTTAATGAAACTTTTCATTTATTCAATGAAAATCTACGTTGGTTCAAAATCAATGAAACATTTTTTTTAATGTATATAGAGCCCAAAATATATAAAATCGGCCTATCGGACCTACATCAAAATCCGATCAGATTTTCATAATTTTTTATAGCCTCGTTTTTTATCCACAACAATGAACTGATAAAAATGTTCATCGATTGGACCATAAATGTGGCTTTCAGTTACTATGCAAACAGACAGAAGACCCCTCAACGAAGTCTTCAATAGATATAGCACAGCTCAGTGTGATCTTCTATATATATATAGAGAATTGCGGTACGAAGTCGCCTATGCATAGAAAACCACTCCGCGAAGTCATCTATGGATAGAAGACCCCTCCGCAAGGTCTTCTATGGATAGAAAATCTTCTTTCGATAGATGACCCTTCCGCGAGGTCCTTTATAGATAGAAAACTCCTCCGCTAGGTCCGCTCTAGATAGAAGACCCATCAACAAGACCTTCTATCGATGGATGATCTTTCCGCGAAGTATTCTATAGATAGAAGGCGCAACAACGTATTCCACAGATAGGAAACACCGCACATAGATTTTCTATAGCTAGAAGAGACCTCAACTATAAACAGAAAATCTACCAAAGAGGTTTTCTACAGATAGAAGACCCATCAACGAGGTCTTCTGTAGATAGAAGACTCATCAAGGAGGTCTTCTATAGACGGAAGATCCCTCAACGAGGTCTTCTATAGAGAGAAACCCCCTTAAGGATGTATTCTATAAATAAAGGAGGGCCTTCAACGATGACTTTAAAATATAGATAGAAAAGACCCCTTGAAAAGGTACATCTGCTTGTCTACATAGGTACCCTTAACAAAGTCTGTGAAGACCCTCTTCAACTGTTCTATAAAGACAAGCGCCAGCTAGCCTATAAAGACCCGCTTCAGCTGGTCTGCAAAGTCCCGCTTCTGCTGGTCTATAAGGACCAGCTTCAGCTGGTCTATAACGACAAGCTTCAGATGGTCTATAAAGACCCGCTTTGACTGTTCTATAACTACCCGCTTCGGCTGGTCAATAAAGACCCGCTTCGGCTGGTCTATAAAGACCCGCTTCGACTGGTCCATAAAGACCCGCTTCGGCTGGTCTATAAAGACCCGCTTCGGCTGGTCCATAAAGACCCGCTTCGGCTGGTCTATAAAGACCCGCTTCGGCTGTTCTATAAAGACCCGCTTCGGCTGGTCTAAAAGACCCTCTTCAGCTGGTCTAAAAGATCCGCTTCAGCTGGTCTAAAAGACCCACTTCAGCTGGTATATAAATACCAGCTTCAGCTGGTCTATAAAGGCCCGCTCAGCTGGTCTATAAAGACCCGCTTCGGCTGGTCTATAAAGACCCGCTTCGGCTGGTCTATAAAGACCTGCTTCGGCTGGTCTGTAAAGACCCGCTTCATCTGGTCTATAAAGACCCGCTTCAAGTGGTCTATAAGGGCGCGCTTCAGCTGGTCTATAAGGGCGCGCTTCAGATGGTCTATAAGGACACGCTTCATCTGGTCCATAAGGACCCGCTTCAGCTGGGCTATAAAGACCCGCTACAGCTGGTCTATAAAGACCCACTTCAGCTGGGCTATAAAGACCCGCTTCAGCTGGTATATAAAGACCCGCTTCAGCTGCTCTATAAAGACCCGCTTCAGTTGGTCTATAAAGACCAGCTTCAGATGGTCTATAAATACCAGATTTAGCTGGTCTATAAATATTCGCTTCGGCTGGTCTATAAAGACCCGCTTCAGCTGGGCTATAAAGACCTGCTTCAGCTGGTCTATAAAGACCCACTTCAGCTGGGGTATAAAAACCCGCTTCAGCTGGTCTATAAATACCAGATTTAGCTGGTCTATAAAGACCCCCTTCAGTTGGTTTATAAAGACCCCCTTCAGATGGTCTATAAAGACCAGCTTCAGATGGTCTATAAATACCAGATTTAGCTGGTCTATAAATATTCGCTTCGGCTGGTCTATAAAGACCCGCTTCAGCTGGGCTATAAAGACCCGCTTCAGCTGGTCTATAAAGACCCACTTCAGCTGGGGTATAAAAACCCGCTTCAGCTGGTCTATAAATACCAGATTTAGCTGGTCTATAAAGACCCCCTTCAGTTGGTTTATAAAGACCCCCTTCAGTTGGTCTATAAATACCAGATTTAGCTGGTCTATAAACAATCGCTTCAGCTGGTCTATAAAGACCCGCTTCAGCTGGGCTATAAAGACCCGCTTCAGCTGGTCTATAAAGACCCGCTTCAGCTGGTGTATAAAGACCCGCTTCAGCTGGTCTATAAAGACCCGCTTCGGCTGTTCTATAAAGACCAAGTTCGGCTGGTTTATAGAGATCCGCTTCGGCTGGTTTATAGAGATCCGCTTCGGCTGGTCTATAAAGACCAGATTCAGCTGGTCTATAAAGACCAGATTCAGCTGGTCTATAAAGACCAGATTCAGCTGGTCTATAAAGATCCGCTACAGCTGATCTATAAAGATCAACTTCAGTTGGACTATAAAGCTATAGCTCGGATATAAATACTAGTTTCACCACGTGTCATAGAATTCAAACATCAGTTCTCTGACTATAGGGTCGCTAGAATTCGTACGGCGAAGTTCATCACGCTGATTCGCTAACTCCTTCGTCTTCGGTGAAAAATTAGACCTTATTTTAGGTATTCGACCGGCTGGAATATCATGATCGGCTGAGTAGTGATAATGTCTTGGAAATTGTTCTCTGCTACGAAAACATCAGAAGGATTGGATTGATCTGTAAAGCGTTGGATGTTGAATTCTGTGGGCGGTCTATTGGTGAAGATGAGGATAGGGAGATGTTCCGACTTAAAGGAAATAACGGGTTGTCAAGTCACGTAAGCTTTTCTTTGGTTATTGTAATTGGTGCCAACAAGGGTTTTAAGAATTTTCGGTCATTGTCACAGGAAGAATAGACTTGATTCCTACAAAACTTGAGCACAAACTGCTGGAAAATTTTTTCAAAACGATTCGAGGCATCAACTACACTTTTGCAGATTTTGAAAATTTAGCATATGAGGTACCTCTGGTACCCCCTTGAGTGTACGCATCTGCCAGACAGGCAAAGGCACTGTCCGTCGCTAAATCGACTCCAAATGGTCTGAAATTAATTTCGTCCAAACGTATTTGGGAGGGTGCAGTTTTTATATACCCTCGCTTTTTTCTAAAATCTGAGGGTGTAAGAAATAATAATTTACAAGAGTCCGATACTACCCATACGGATCCAAAACATTTATACTTGCAAAAGTGGATACTGACTCATCTGCTTTTGCATTTGACGTTTATATAGTAAAGCGAAATTTTCCATACTTTCTGTTTCATTTGGTAAAACAAGCAACCGTCTAGACCTTGAGGAATACAAAATCGTGGTAATGAGCCCACTTTATCCCGTTATGGGACCATTTATTTTTGTTAGATCGACTTCAGTTTTAAACTGTGTTGCTATATATTTTCGTTTCTTCCTCTGTGCCTTCTTCAAATTGCTCCAAACTCAAAATCAAATCATAAACAAATATTTTCATGAAGTTTTATCTATTATTTCAGCAATTTGCTCTTCTACACCTACGATCTTTGCATATTTGCATTAAATATTACTAAAGTTAATATACATTTGAATACCTTCATCAGAAAATAATTTTTTTTTTTTCATAAAATGCTATACAATATTCATATATGCAAGGAATGTGTGGTAGTGCATGTGTGTTAACAACTGTTTACACATACAAAAAAAATCTCAATTGCAATAAATACACACTTTCACTACTAGAAAAGTGGAACAGCACTTTTCTTCAAACTCGCTTCCATTTATTCCGCATGCAGATCATTTCCTGAGCTCATCCTACTGCTTTTTTTTCTTTTTTTCTCTGTTGCAGTTCGACCGGATTTTAAATGCGATGAACACACCCACACATACACATAATGGATATGTCTAGTAGGGCGAAAAAAAATATCTCTAGAATAATTTCAAGTGCGCATCTGAAGGCGTTACATACATATTTACGCTTCACTACACCAAAACCTATATATACTAATGAACATACTAACATCCTCGCATACAAATACAAATAAATGAACGATGAGAATGAGGCCATGATTAAAGTAAAGTAAAACAAAAAAAGTATAAAAATTTGTTATTTATGCCAAAAGTGTTGGGAATTCACTACCAAACAAAGTTATGTAAAGCAAAAATGGCAAAAAAAGCAAGCAGCAAGAAAAAAAACGAAACGAAAGGAAATTTTTAAATAATGAATTTCATTTACTTGTAGACAAATGTTTCAAGGACTTTGCACAATGTTTCTTGGTTAAAGGAAATGCAGCATTTGAATACAATAAGAGAAAAAAATTTCACTGTTGGCACAGCAGTTGTGTAGCTGCCAAGGACACTGAGAGGGGCTGCAATAATAATATGCAAAAATGTAGGAAAAAATAATGCTCAAAATAATATGAATTAAAAGTTAGGGCAAACAAGAAAATGCCTCGAAGAAGACTTCTTAAAGGGAATAAATTAATGTGAAGGTAAAGTGTGTGTGCGTGGGTGTTTTTTTTTTGTTTGCTATATGAAAGCAAAAGTGGAATCTTATGTATTGAAATTGAATGAAGAAACCAAGGGTTTGCCGTTAATCCTTGTAAGTAATGAAGGGAATTAGATTCATTGGGAAAACATGAACTAATTAATGCGAACATCTGTTTGCCTAAGATACGAGAGAATATTTATTTTTGCATATTAATAGACATGTGCCAAATTCGCGATATTTAGGGGAAGTGTTGGAAGATGTTGTCTATATATAGAAGATCTCTAAATGATTTTCAGTAGATAAAAGATATTTCAGCAGTATGGTAAAACACTTTTAAAAGTTTTTTATAGGACAGGAGACATTTTAACCGTCTTCTAATGGCAGAAATCTACGCAGTGGTTTCCTCCTTTTTTAATATAAGAGAAGAAATCTTAACATACCAGATTACCTTCTACTGGTTTTCTTTAGAATATCTTGGCAAAGATGTTCTATATACTACACTAATAAATCTTGTATAAACATTTTCTTCAGTCAGCTCCAAGCAGTTGTGTCGCAAGCATTAAAATGCGATTATCTCAAAACGGGAAAATTGCTTTTGGAACACTTAAGCATTACACCGATATATATATTGATTTCCCTTGTCCATGGAATATGAGCATCTTATGACTCGCTGTAAAACTTCCGAATCCAAATGCACCCATTTCATTATGGCGAATATTTAACCATTTCTTTAAGTCATCACCAAATGACTTCATCCCGTCGACAAAACCAAAAGGAGATATTGTTTTATGTAACTGTTAAAGCTTACGAATAAAATAAAATGGAATTTAAGGGCCTGTTCATGTATGTCGATAAGAAAATGAATGCGCAAGAAAAACTACCAAATTTCAGTGTGTTTTTCAAAATTTGTTTTTTGTTTTGAAGCAAAAGCAAAGGCAATAATATTTCTAAAACTATAGTTTGGGTGTGTTTCATGCGCACACATTTTCGTTTCGAAATACATAAACTGGGGGTAAATCTATAGGTTGCATAATTACGAGAATGCAATAGAGCACACCTTAGTTACGGGATTTTATCAATGAAAGAAAATAAAACGTTTTTATACCCCCAGTATTTATGCTAACGAGTGGGGCGATTTGAACACCATCAGGGCGCATGGAGTTTCTCATTATTGGGATTGTACTGAGCAAAAAAAATCAACTAGACGGTTTTTTTTTTGTTCTAGCATCGAAACCAACAAAGTTGTAATCGGCTGCTTGCTGTCATTTGATTGACCATTTTATTAGCTTTAGAATTATATACATATACGGTTAATCGGTTACTTAAAACCGTTTCCAAAATCGGGTTTAATATCAGAATATCCGAATCAAAAATTTATATAACCAGATCTATCCTCCAATAAAATTTGTTATTAACGTGGTCATCATTACAAGAGCTATTTATGGTAGGTATTTTTAAAAGCACCACAGACCAATAACGAATGTATATAAAAACAAGCAAGAAAAGTCTATAGTCGGACGGAGCCGACAATGGGATACCCTATACCACTATCCCTGGACAATCGCTCTCCACGCAACTTCTTTTTAATGATTGTGAAAATTTAAATATCAAATATCAGAGATGTAATGTATAATACTTATGACCAAAACCAAAAAGTTATCTAGCATGACAAAAATATTTTTGTAGAACGAAAGGAAAATTTAGTTCACACAAACTAAAATGTAATGAAACCCACTTATGTAGTACTACTACTTCCGTTGTTTAACCGCTACGTTATTGAAATTTTTACCAATTTCACACAAAAGTTTCAGTCCATTTAACCCGCTAAGTATTATCTGATCTTCACGTTGGTTTGTACGCTTCTTCTTCATCATAAACTCAAACTTTGTTTAAAATTTTGCGGGTTATTATTTTGACCTACAGAGCCGCTACAAAATTGGTTAACAGTTTGTTTTTGGTCCATTTCATCCCCTGAACATTTCACGATCATCACCAAAAACTAATCATTTCCATTCTGGCCCGAACCAAACCTCCTTAAAAAAATTCGTTACAATCGGTCCATAATTTCGGCCTTAAGCTTGTTTACAATTTTTAATGAACGGACACACATGGCTAAATTGATTTATCTCGTCGAGATATGAATTTTGGCATACCAAATAAAGGGTCTAGGACGAATATTTCGTGGTGTTACATAATCATTTGGAGAGACAATATGTAGCATGGGATAAAAATGTGGTTCTCTACACAGAACCCATTATATATTAGGCAGTTATCTAGCAAACACTTTATTGCAATTTACATCAGAGGAAAGTTCAATAGTTTTTTTCCATATGTCTGCTTTGCGAAATATATATGTCCTCAAGGAATTAAAATATCGACCAAAAATAAAATTTTTATATTTTTCATACAAAAGTAATGGTCCGTTTCACCCAGTAAAGAATATCAGATAATCATTCAAAATTGTAGGCACCTCGACCTATACTCTTACCCGGTGCAAAATTTCGTGACTATTGATGTATAATTGCGACTTCTAGCGAGTTTATTATCACACTACAAACAAATAACGGAATATATTAGGCTGTAACTCTAATATCTGATCATGCACACCAACATAATTGGCATCAATTGAAAGGTCAAGCGTTCCACTTTCAAGTATATCTCACTTGTCCGGAATGTCACTTCCAGGAATTAAGATATAAGCTGTATATTAAAAATTTTACAATTTTCACACCAAAGTTTTGGTCCATAGAGGGTTACTCTAAATGTTATCCGATCGCCATCTCAAATTGCAAGCTTCTCCTTTGTGATATACTCTTACCTTATTTAAAATTACGCGTTGATCGGACTATTATTGAGACCTACAGAGCCGCTCGAAAATTGGATAAATATTATGTTTTTGGTCCATTTCACCCCCGATGATCGGTCCATAATTGCGGCCTGGAGCGTGTTTACAATTTATAATGGACAGACGGACGGACACACATCTCAAAATCGCTTTATCTCGTCGAGATATGAAGATTGGTATACCACATTGGGGGTCTCCGACAAATATTTCGCGGTGTTACATGAATTTTTACCAAAACAAACTTATAATACCCTTTTCCACATTGTGGTATAGGGTATAACAAAACATAGTTTTCTGAACAAAAACCGGGTAAATGCCAAAAAGGACCATGGAAACGGAGAAATATTGATTAGTCATCAATGAGGACAGTACCTTAAATCTTCTGAACAACATTTTTGCAGAATATTGGGATGCTGTAGAATCTCGTCTTGTGGTACTTTTATTACGGTTCAAAAAATAAAGGACGAAAAGGACATAGAAGGAATTGAGTTTAGGGATAAAATATTCTACAAAAATATTCACCATTCAGTTTGACTGCAGACATGTAATCTCAAAATGAAGCTACAATAACGCTTAACAGAGATATAAAGCTATTTTCTCACAAATTAAGGGGCCAAAATTAAACCATTAATCTCCCGATATCTCGGAAACGTGACCTATGGTGAAAATTTCATTTTGGGTTTTTAGCACACTCACTAAGGGCTTTCATCTCCTTAAGGAATTTCCTACCCACTGACTTTGAGTCCCATTTTGTAGCACAGTGTCATTTATCGATATTTTCGAAAAATTTGCATTTTCTCAAGGCCATAACTACCTGAAGGAGCGTTCCAATGCTTTTGTGATGTACTGGAGAGTTCTTAATTTTTGTCTTGGCTACAATTATTGTACTCGTGTTGGATCGAAAATCTTAGTGGTTTGGTTGTTATATGCCAAAATATCCAAAAATCTTTGAAAAAAAAACTTCAATTCAAAATCCGGGGGCTCGATTTTCACCGTAGACATATGGTCTAGTTGACTTTTTTGCTCAGTTCAATCCCAAGAATCAGAAACTATAGGAGCCCGCTAACACTGTTTTCCTTTCATACAAATCGCCCCGGCCTTGTATATATACCTCATCGAAATAATGTTTTAGACCCCAAGTATGTTTGGACGAAATGTGTTTCAGACAATTTGGAGTTGATTTAGCCATGTCCATCCGTCTGTCTGGCTGGACCGCACGATAACTCTCGAACGGATCAACCGATTCGGTCCAAAATTTGGCTTTCGTAATATTTTGTTAACTTACCGAAAATTTTCCTTTATTACCAAAATTATAAGCATTTTAATTTTACCGATTTTTGTCGGTAACTCGAAAAATGAGTTAGAGAATCGCACTACTGCTCTCGAATCGCTTTAATTTTTGTTGTAGCAATTTCTATTCAGTGTCCTCTATACGACAGTACAAGTTTCATCAGGGGCAAGTCCACACTTCCTGAGAAAATAGCCTGAAAGTTGCCAAAAAAAAAACTATGACACTGTGTGTAGTGGTTGGAGCGCAAGATAACTCTTGAACGGATCTGCCGACACGGTCCAAAATTTGGCCTTCGTAATATTTTGTCCAAACTTAGTTTAATTTCGAAGGTAAGCCATATCAGTCCACTCCTATCGGTCACTACCATCAAGAGTTCAAAAATGTTTGGAAAAATTGTGCGCATAATAACTCTTGATGGTAGTGACCGACTTGGTACATACTTTACACATCCCAATATATCTACCAAATATATATCCGGTTCAAATATGGACTATATTTTGTCTACTCCTTCGGGTACCTCCCACACACAATTTTGGATAAGTTCATTTTAAGAACCGCTCTGGAATCACTTTGATTTTTGGTGAAGCTTCTTTCATTCGCTGCCTCAATTACGACGGTAAAATTTTTTTTCAGGATCAAGTCCATATTTCTTGAGAAAACAGCCCGAAAGTGTAAAAACCCTATATAGCACCATGTAGTGGCTGGAGAGCTCGACAACAATCGAACCAAATACTGTGTTGATCCACACTTTTCATATGGTAATATTTCTTCGAATATTAGATGAAATTCGAAGGTGGTGCTCCATCCGGTACCTCCCCCACAAAAATTCGAAAATATTAGCTAAGATAGTACGCGAGATATCTCATAAACAGGGCAACCCGGATATGGGTTTGTGCAAGGATCCCTTGAAAATTTTTACCTAGTGGCCCTGTTTACAGCGATATCATGTTATTCGTAGGCAAGTACATACTTCCCGATGGTCCAATGGTCCAAAACCTGAATTATATGGTGACGAACTGAAACGACAGGTGGTCGCGACATCTATCGAGGGAAATGACACCCAAAATAAGACCCACTTTCAAAATGGTATATGTCGGTCCATTCCTTTCGATACTTTCCCCGCAAAACTTTTTGAGATTATATCCAAATCCATATTTTGTCGGTTCATACGCTCAAAATTTTAAAAACCTTTTAAATATATACGTTTTTTGGGAATAAAGTGTTTCAATTCGCACTAGCTGAGGGTATATCTCTGTCGGAAAAGCCGAGTGATCCTTTTTTACTTGTTTTTAAATATATTGAAATTCCTTTATAAGGTTTCTACTCGTTTCCTCGTTCAACTGTAAATCCCAATAAAAACTATGCTATTAAAACCAACGCTTTAAATGATTTCAACATTTCTAGGTAAAATATCCTTGGAATACATTACATGCCCCAAGGGACATTCTCACTAATCGTAGGGCTAATGAATTAATTCATTTTGAGGAAAAGGACAAGCAACATCGATTTTCAGGGAACTGGGCTACTGAGCACTAGGTTTTAAACACTGTTGCTATTATAGCCATTCCTCAATGGTTGACTATATAACTGAGTTTACAGTGGCTAACCAGAAAGTCGAGATTTAGACCGAAAACTTTGAAAAACTTATATTTTCTTATTTATATACCAAGTGTTATTGCTAAGAACGAAAACATCAATTGAATAAGAGTCTTATGATCAGAATAGGAAAAAAGATTGGTGTCCGGATTATGGAGGTAGGAAAAATATGTGATGTCCGGATTACAGAGTCTACAATTTAAAAAAAAAATCTTGTGTCCGGATTACCGCGTTCGCCGGATTAACGAGTGTCCCGATTACCGAGATTATACTGTATTTTATATCCATAAAAATACAGAACTGCTAGGTGGCCCCGGTAGAAATACAAATTAATACGACAGGACAGCAACGCGGGTCTGATAGTATGCAATAAAAATTCCAAGTTTTCCCTAAATTGGATTGAATCCCATAACCGCGTATAACAAGAGTATTTCTTCGTCTGCACGATCATTTGTCTATTTTATGGTCTTATAACCAAAGCCTGTAGATAAAAATATTGAACTAAGAATCTACTTCGGCAATGGGTTTGTGTATTGCTTGTGTATTACCCCTAAATGTATGCTCTTAAAATGTTTCTTTTTAAGAGGCTACTGAGTATATTTCAATTTCAGTTATAGGTGGCGTTACAATAAATGCCTCCAGGAATTTTTCTTTAAAATTTTTAGTTAACTTCCAGGGCATTTTTAAAAGAACGTTAATCAGAGCTCTTGAGTTTTTTTGGTATTCATAACAATCCCTCCTATAATGTTGTTATTTTTAATCCCCAATTTTTTACTGTTAATACTTATACTGAAATTATCCTTTTTTCTTTTTTTTTCTTTATTCTAATTGCAGATTTTCGTTAAACTAGCTCCCACTATATGGTTTTATTTTTCCAAAAGCAGCAGCAACAAAAAACCATCTACGTTTTTTAACTAGAACTGACATTTGAAAATTAAATCCTTTCTCGTTACCCATAACAAAAGATATTCATCGTTGAACAAATGAACAATCACCTGAAGGAAACTCCCAATTCGCGAACTGCAAGGTAACGTAGGGCAAAAACAGAAAGACAAAGGAAAGTATGAAACAAAAAACAAGTTAATTAGCGTTAAAAGTAACTAAGACCCCCATGGAAAAATTAAACAACAGCAACAAGACAAGAGATGAGAGAATAAAAATAGCTACAACAACAGTGTAAGCGGCAGTAGCGCAGCAACAATAAAAACGAAAGGAAATACTAAATAAAGCTCAAATTAAAATAATTAAAAAAAGAACCGCACAAAGGTATACAAAAATCCTCTTTAAGCTCAAGTGTACCTAATACAATAGTCACAAAAAACAAGACACATAAACTACCAACGAAAATCCTCACCTGACCATTTCCCTTCTCTGGCCAAACAAATACAAAGAAACAATGGCTCTGGTTGCATCATTAACAGGCGAAAATGCTTTTTCTTATCTGCAATGAATCGCAAACAAGAACAACAGCCACGACAAGAAAAGTCACTATTACGACAGCAACAGCGGTATTATCATCAACCACCACAATAGCAACTGCAAGGACAACCAAAAAAACAGCCATCAAAAAAGGGAAACTGGGTTCTAAAACCCAGCAACGCCAAAGGGAGCCGACAAATTACGCCCTACACACTAACCTAGCAGAAGAGAAAATATATACACACACCAAAATCCATACGTAAATTCCATCACACATACACACATGCAAACAAAACCACTCACAATCAAAAGTAGAGGATAGCAAAAAAAAACTGAACATAAAAACGGTATTTGGAAAATTGTAACGCTTCAGAAATTAAATTGCAACATCCGCCGTCAGGAAACATTAAAATTGTTCTAGTTTGTTTTGTTGGTTTTTGGCTGGTATTTATTTTACATATTATTTCGCAAAAACCCTCATTCCACCACAAACACACACACATACCTATACAGACACAGAGAGGAGTGGAATTCACATAAATGTATATTGTGTAAAATACCTGGACAACAGATAATAAATTATATGCGGAATACATGAAAAGAACAAAAGTATATCGAAATAGTTGTTGCAACAACAAACAAACATAAAATAAAATAATATCAACGTTATAAAAATAAAACCATCCACAACAACTACAACGAAAAATTCCATCGACTTGCTAATATCAAAAAAATTCCACAACAATAAAATCATCAAATATATAACACAAAAATGATACCACACAACGTTCCAGATATGGATTTGTTGAAACTACGCCGAATATTGATGCTGTTGACATGGCGTCATTGTCTGGGCCTTATCACCCTGCTGCTGATATTTGTGACAAATCTTGACTCAACCAGCGCTCAAATAGATTGGGATGATGATGAAGATCCAGGTAAGCTAAATAATTTTTGTGAGTTATGCTATTGCTATGTGAAAAATGTTAACACCGATAAACACAGAGATAGAGGATCCTGGGAAATTATAGTAATTATAGACGAATGAAAAAGATTTAGTTGCAAAAAAAAAAATAGTAGAGTAAAACTAACATCACAAATGACGGATAATTAAATGCAAATTGGAATTTATAAAAAAAAATTATCTTCGCCCTATAAGCAAAATTTCAAATAAATGGAAATTATTGAAATGAGGTTGGTAATGTTTGAACGAAAAGGTAGTTTATATTTTTAGTGACTGCTAAAAACGACTTTATTTTATATTATTGCCATAGATTTGTAGTATTAAACAGATGTTATTAGAACGAGTGTGTTTTTTGAGTTTAGTTTTCTTTATGAAATATACACGCTTTTCGATCTCCTAGAATTGTATTGTAAAAGAATACCGTCTTATTTTGTATATGGTGAACATCTGTTCTTGTGGATACTTATTAAAAGCCTTTCTGGTCCTTAAATAAAAATAGGTAAAAAAACCTTTTTAAGTTAAACGGTTTTATGTTAAACATACATTGCAATGTTTAAGATAAATGTACTAAAAACCAAAAAATAATAAAATAGATACAGTCGTGGGAATTATAAACATATGCATAGACTAGACTAAAATAAAACCGTGGGGCACGTCAATTGTCTACAATCGTTGATTAAAATATTTGTTTTGTAATGTTACACTATAATTAGGCAGTTGTTCAACCGACAACGATGGACATGTGATAAGTAGGGCTAGAATGTGGAAACAAGCTAGCAAGCTCGATTATAAGCGAGTTTTAGGGTTTCATAGTGGTGAGCGAGTAGTACTTTGTCGATTAAAGACAAACTACGAGCAGTGAAACGATTCCTCGCCAGCCAGCAGTGTGAATGTCGAACGATAAACTAGTTGAAACATCTCTTTTATTTACATGGAGTGTATAACTATTGGAATTTCCATGAGCAAGAAAATAGTAAGTAATTTCCTCACCGTCCGCGGGCCAACTCCCTAACGACGAATTAAACGATTCTTTTATCGCACATTAAGTCGATAATTTGTAGACAATTGACGTGCCCCACGGTTTTATTTTAGTCTAGTCTATGCATATGTTTATAATTCTCACGACTGTATCTATTTTATTATTTTTTGGTTTTTAGTACATTTATCTTAAACATTGCAATGTTTAAACATACATTGCAATGTTTAAGATAAATGTAAAAACCGTTTAACTTAAAAAGTTTTTTTTACCTATTTTTATTTTCTAGTTTTTAGTTTTTATTTCGCATTCTGTTTAATTCATTTAGTGCTTCATTATTTCAAGGTTTCTTGCCCGTTAGTATATTGCAGTCCAACTCCTCTATACGTAGTCCCTGATCTTACTCTACTAAGAGCCACGTAGGCTTGACCTTCTTCAAACAATTTCGCACCTAAGTATACGACTGCGTGATCCACAGTGCTGCCCTGCATTTTATGTATTGTATCGCTTTTGAAGCCTTCGTTTACGTTGTGTTGCAGTTTCTGTTTTATTTGTGTTTAATTTTTTTATATTTTTTTTACCATTTTGTTCCGACGAGTAATGGACATTTAAACGGTCGACCCCCCAGAGGTCCAATAAAGGGGCAAGGCTATGTACAACAAGATACGCCTGAGTCTTGAGTTGAAAACGCTAACGACATATCATTTTTATCCACCCTAATGCCATACAGTTCTCGGCGCGTTTTAACCTTTCACCTTAACTTGGGTGGTGTACCGCTAACGACGTATCATTTTTAGCCACCCTAACGCCACACAGTCCTTAACACGATACAAAATCTTGACTTGGGTGGTGGATTCAGACTGGATTAATCAGATACCTAAATTACAGATTCAATTTCTAAATTTAAATCTTAATTATACGCCATTTAGTGGCTGCGCCCATCTTAAATATTGAGGTTGTATGTTGCACTGTATTCTTCTTGTCAAGCCCTTTTATTTGATACCTATATTGGATTGATAAAAAATTGTTATCAGCCATTTGGTAGCGGCGGCCATCTTAGATTTTAGTTTTGCATAGTAAATTGTATTCTACTTGTTGAGACTTTTCATTTGATACCCATGTTGATGGGATTGATAAAACCTAAGTTATCCGCCATTTTGTAGAGGCCGCCATCTTGGATTTTAATTTTATATAGTACATTGTATTCTACTGGTTGAGCACTTTCATTTGATACCCATATTGATGGGATTGATAAAACCTACGTTATCCGCCATTTTGTAGCGGCCGCCATCTTGGATTTCAATTTTTTATAGTATATTGTATTCTGCTTGTTGACCCCTTTCATTTGATACCCATATTGATGGAATTGATAAAACCTACGTTATCCGCCATTTTGTAGCGGCGGCCATCTTGAATTTATAATGATAATGAATAAACATAATTGTATTGTCACCAAAATCCGAAGTGTATACAAAATTTCAGATTAATCGGTTGACAGGAAGAGGGTGAAATTTGAATTACTAAATTTGACCCAAGAATAAATAATAAATAAAACAAACGGGGTGAGCTAAATAAAACCATTTAAAAAAAACCTATTAAAATAATTTCTATTAATTTCCATGTACTTGATATTCCGCAATACAAAACCCGTGGACTTGTCCGGTAGGACTTAGCTAAACTTCCAAAGTGTTCTCACCAACCAACAAATAATGTTGCCGACGTCTTAGCATCCTATGCGATGAAAGAAAAAAGCCTGCAGTTCTATATGCCGTACAAGCTCTTTCAAACCCCCTGCAAAACGATCGCAGCATATTGGTTAAATATATGGGACCTTGCTAGATATCATTTTTAATACAACTCTTGGGGCCATGATATTTATACAATTAAATTGCGATTTAAACTCTGCGGTTTCTATAGAAAATATTGTAATATATCTCCAAATCGTACAAACTATTACAAAACCTCATAAGGTTGAGTTCTCTAGGCGCTTTCACTGAAAGATAGAGCTTTGTAACATTAATGAAATATTACGTCGTATTAATGAAATTTGAAATTTTTTTCACTAATGTAATGGAAAATTTTAATTAATGCCATGAAAAAACTTCATTAATTCAATTAAACTTTTTTGTTAATGCAATACAATTTCTTTATTAATTTAATGAATAACTATCATTAATGTAATGTAATTGCTATGAAACAGTGTTAATACATTACACGCTGCGCCTGAACTAACTTTAAATGAAAGGTTTTTACACCTGGAATGTTTTTTTGCGGATTCTGAAACTACAATGTAAATATAAATAATAATAAATGAGAAAAAAAAAATTGCCGGAGTGCTTTTTAAATAAATCGCGTCAAAGTTTATAATTTAAGGTTTTTTTAGGTTTTCACGAATTTGCTTGAAAACCGCAAGTCCTTTAATGAGTTTTACCATTTTTGAGATATAGAAGTTCAAATTGGGACAATTCACTGACTGTATCGTCTCCATATTAAACAATGTCACGCGCGGTGCGGCTTACCTAACATTAAATGAAAACTTCTTACACCTGCGAAGTTTTTGCGGATTCTGAAACACCAATGTTCATGGATGAGAAAAATCCAACAACAAGAAAAAATCGTTGGAGGGATTTTTAAATAAATCGCGGTCAAAGTTCACATTTTTAGGGATTTTTTAGGTTTTCAAGATTTTGTTTTAAAACGGCAAGTCCTATCGAAATGGGGCTAAAGAAAATTTTGTAGCTGTGAAAATTTTCTAGTGGATTAATTTGTTTCTAAGTTGTACGATTTTTGAGATAATCAAGTTCAGGTCATATTTTGAGATTTTTTTATGTTTTCACTATTTCGCCATTTTTTCCAACAACGGCGAAGTAAAATAACTGAAGCTGCAACAAAGCACAAATAATAAAGTTTGAAAGAAAGAGATTTTTTATAACGAACGAAAATATTCACTGGCAAAAGTGGGAACTAGTGAACTGTGTGAACAGAAAAAAGCAGGCACAGATGAAAAATTATATAACTTCAAATGAACTAACTTTAAATGAAAAGTGCTTACATCTGGGAAATTTTCGCGGATTTTGAAACTAAAATTTTCATAGCTGAGAAAAAGCAAAAAAAAAAAAAGAAAATAAATTAAATTAAATTAATTCACGAGTTTGCTTGGAACCCACAAGTCCTATCGCTTTCGAAGTACAACAGTAGTTTAGATAAAGCGGCAGCTTGACACACAATAAATACAAGTGAAGCGATGGGCAATGACATTAGTGGAAGAACGGTTCAGCACAGCAGCTGCACGTCGAAAGACGACGCACAGTGTCACGACCGTGGCCAAAAATGGTCAAAGTCAAGTACTTCGGAATACAAATTTATTGATGAGAATATAAAGTAAACATTTCAATTTGAAGGAATTTTATTTATGGTATTCATTTGTCAAGTAGTTTTGTTCATGTGAAGGTTCGAATGCGATAATTGTTGGAAATGTGTATTTTTGTCATTATTTTACTTAAATTAATAACTTGTATTATGCTCCAAAATTTTAATATTTAAAGTAATTTATCGTTCTAAAATAAATTTTTAACATTGCTTTGGATGTAGTAAATATAGATTTAATTTTGTTTGGCAGTAAATAGTGATCATATGGTGTTTACAGCTACCCAAGTATGTGCTACATAGTAAATCGATTTTGTGAACCAAATTTTAAAATTAATGGAGTGGGAAAAAATTTTATAAAAGTGTATATCGATATTATTTGCTGTTTGAGTTGTGAAAAGTGAGTACTTCAAAAGTATAAAGGTTCCAGATGCAGAGGTTTGCCGACGAACATGTCATTTCTCTTTTTCAGCGACCACCTCAGTCAGAGGATACCCCCTTTTTTAACAAAGCGTTTTGCGGTGTTGGCTATTTTTGTGGGCTTATTTAGGTCCTAATAATCTTGCTTTAAAACGAGAGAATTTTAAGAATATAAACTAAAAAAAAATGGTGAACAGCGAAAGTCAAAATTCGATTTTTTACAAAAAATTTACCGTGTTTGACCACTAATCGGTCAAAAAATGTTTTTAAATGAATTTCTCATATATAAAGACAAGAGTTTCATATATTCAATATGTTCACAAACAATATGAAGACTAAACACCAAATTTCAGTCATGTCGGGTGGATATTGAGGCCACAACACTCAAAATACCGAAAATGAGGAGGCACGGTTCTATGGGGGCTATAGGAAGACGAGCACCTATACCGACATTTTTCTGGTGGAAGGTTATAAGTACCCCAACGGAGACTTAATACCAATTTTCAGCCATTTCGGTGTGATAAACTGGCTAAAACCCCCAAAATACCGAAAATCGGGATGTACCGTCCTATGGGGCTATATGAAGGCGTAGACCTATGCAGACAAATTTCAAGGTGAAGGTATAATGCCCCCTACGAAGACTAAATACCAAATTTCAGCAATTTCGGTGTAATAATGAGGCTAAAATCTTCAAAATACCGATAATCCGGAGGTACCGTTGTATGGGGGCTATATCAAAACGTGGACCTAAGCCCACAATTCTCTGTTGGAATGTTTAATACCTCTGCCGAAGACTAACCACAAAATTTGATTACTTTCGGTTGGTCATTGTGTCTAAAACATTCAAAATACCGAAAATCGGGTACGGTTCTATGGGGGCTATATCAAAACGTGGACCGACCAACCCAATTTTTTGTCCTGAAGATTGTAAGTCAATAATAGGTACGTGTACCAAAATTGATGCACCTACGGCAACTCCTTCTATTTTTGGCCACAGTTAATATGAACTCGCGACAGTGTGCGAAGGTATGTAGGGCAGCAACAATTTTTTACACAGCAGCTCCAGGTATACGCTAATGTCTTGCCGCAAAGCCAAGGGCACGTTTCTCAACTACACTTGACTCAGACGAAAATACAATCAGCTACGACCATAGCAGCGCGATTTCCTGTCGGAAGCAAAGGTCACGTTTCTCAAACCCACTGGATTCTGACGACAACACAACCGAGACACCACTACGGTGTCCACAACTATCCTCTGCAGTACTTTTGTGCAGTTGAGTACTTCTTGTGCACATAACTATGAATTTCCAAATCTACCTCAATCCCATACTCTAAGAGTAATCATAATTCCATATTTCAGGATTCCATCTCTATTCGTCCAATCAAATCCAAATAATACCAAATTTAGTACTATTTACTACTTTTCGTATACATCTTCTTCTTTATTTGCACATTCGTTTTCCGAATATTAGCGACCAATACAATTTAATTACAATTATCATATATACATTATTTGTTTTCATACATTATTTATCAAATCTGCAAATCCCTCTCTGTCTCTCGAAATGCTTAATAGATTTGTGACATCTCGAATACCAGTCCATTCCGTGATGTTATCAAGCCATGTTAACTCTTTTCTTCCTCTAATGGGGTTTCCTTCAATTTTTATGCGGGTTATATTTTGTAATAATTTATATTTTTGATTCCTTATAATATGTCCCAAATAAGCAGTTTTTCTTCTCTTTATGGCTGTGATGAGTTCTCTTTCGCAATGCATTTTCCTCAATACTTCAGCATTTGAAACATGAGCAGTCCAAGGAATTTTTAATATTCGCCGATATATCCATATTTCAAAGGCTTCTAACTTTTTAATATCGGCAGATTTCACTGTCCACACCTCCATTGCGTACAGTAGGACTGACGTCAATCTTATACATACACATACACATACTTTTCGTATGCATACAAAATTCAAGTTTCCAGCTCTATCCGTTCACACAAATCCAAGTAGTACTAAGTTTAGTACCATTTAGTACTTTTCCGTTTCAGACAATTTGGAGTCGCTCTAACTTACTTTCGAACGGATTAACAGATTTGGTCCAACATTTGGCTTTCGTAATATTTTGTCCAAACTTAGTCGTAGTTCGAAGATGGACCACATCGGCAAACTCGCTCGGGTACCTCCGCCACAAAAGTTAATTTTTTCAACAAAAATTATGCGCACGATATCTCTCGAAGGTACTAACCGATTTGGTTCATACTTTGCACATCTTGAAATTTCTACAGAAGTAGATGAGATTCCAATATGGACTCTCTCGGTTCACTCCTTCAAGTACCTCAGACTCAAAATTTGGAAAAAGTTCAGTTTAGGACCTGCTTTCGAATCGCTTAGATTTTTGCTGTAATAACGTGTATTCGCTGCCCCCATATTGATTATACAAGTTTTATCAGGGACAAGTCCATACTTCCTGAGAAAATAGTCCGAAAGATTCAAAAAACCCCTATGGCACCATGTGTAGTGGCTAAAGCGCACGATAACTATCGAACGGATCAGTCGAATCGGTCGAAAATTTGGACTTCGAATCTTTTGGTTTTTGTTGTAACAACTTGTATTCGCTTTCCCCATTGCGACGATACATGCTTTTTTAAGAGCAAGTCATTACTTATTAAGATAATGGCCCAACATCTCAAAAAAGCCTGCCAGCTAAACTGGGTAGTACGTAAAAGGGAGAAACAAATTTGGTCCAAACGTTGTACATCGTATTCTTTTCTTCAGGTCCGAGGCTGAGGGTATATATCTGTCGGTCAAGCAGACTGATACTTTTTTACCTGTTGGTTCTATGTTGCATACGAAACACCATAACTTTTTCTCTTGCAAAGCTCATATCGCAGACAATATTGTTCCGATCGACTTCAATATTTTACCATGCTACTTCTTTTTTGAAATAAGTCAATGAAAAACAAGTAATAAAGTATCAGTCGGCTTTGCCGACAGAGATATACCCTCAGCCTGTACAAATTGAAACACTTTTTTCACAAAAAAACTTATGTATTTAGGGGGTTTCAAAATTTTGGTCGTATGAACCCACAAAAATTTTGATTAGGATTAAAGTTCAAAAATTTTGCGGAAAAGGTACTTAAAGGAATGGACCGACATAGGCAATGGGGGTGCAATAGGGGGTTTTTACACCCTTCGGGCTATTTTTTCAGGAAGTATAGACCTGCCCCTGAGGAAACTTGTACCTTCGTATAGGGGACAGTGAATACAAGATGTTACAACAAAAACCAAGGCGATTCGATAGCAGGTCCTAAACTGAACTTTTCCGAAATTTTGTGTGGGAGGTACTCGAAGGAGTTTACCGATTGACTCCATATTGTAACCTCATCTAAGTCTGGTAGAAATTTCATAATGTGCAAAGTAAGGAACAAAACGGTTACTTCCTTCAAGAGTTATCGTACTCACAAATTTTCCGAACATTTTCGAACTTTTGTGGGGGAGGTACCGGAAGGAGTGGACCGATATAATCCATCTTTGAACTTGAACTAAGTTTGGGCAAAATATTACGAAATCCAAATTTTGGACCGAATCGGCAGATCCGTTCGAGAGTTATCTTGCGCCCCAACCTCTACACACGGTGTTATAGGGTTTTTTGTAACTTTCAGGCTATTTTTTCAGGAAGTATGGACTTGCCCCTAACGAAACTTACACCGTCGTATAGAGGACAGCGAATACAACTTGCGTAAACAAAAATCAAAGCGATTCGAGACCAGGTCCTAAACTGAACTTTTCCGAAATTTTGTGTGGGAGGTACCCGAAGTAGTGGACCGATTGAGTCCATATAGGAACCTCATCTAAGTTTGGTAGAAATTACACGATGTGCAAAGTATGGACCAAATCGGTTATTCCCTACAAGAGTTATCGTGCGCACAAGTTTTGCGACAATTTTTGAACATTTGTGGGGGAGGTACCTGAAGGAGTGGACCAATATAGCTCATCTTCGAACTTAAATCGAATCTGGACAAAATATTTCGATACCCAAAATTTGAACCGAATCGATTGATCCGTTCGAGAGTTATCGTGCGCACCAGCCAGCCAGACAGACAGACAGACGGACAGACAGACAGACAGACGGACGGACATTGCTATATCTACTCAAAATTGTCTGAAACGGATATCGTACAAACATACTTGGGGTCTAAAACCATTATTTCGATGAGGCACATTTTTGGTCGTATCAAAGTGTAAATACCCTCTTTAGCCTAAAGGCTGAGGGTATAATTATCCATTTTCTGAAATTTACAAGTGGCGGCCAACCCTTAAACTGTGTGTGTAAATCTTTAACACATTCCAAATCATATCCATATCTATAGAAAATTTGGTTTTGTTGGTGTTGGCATTTCTTTGCACTGGTTCATTTTTTTCCCAGTATGAATATTAATTATCATGGTAAATGGAAGAGATCAAAGACTTTGTGCCTAAAGCTTTAAGAGAATATGGAATATACAAACGATTATTGTAACTTAATTGTAATCCTCATAAGGCCAAGGGGATAACAAATTTAAATGTCATAGATATACAAAGAATTTTGTGGTGTATGTGTGTGGTTTATCCTCCGATTAAGATGGTGACAGCATAAAAAATTCACTTTTAGGAAAAAAATTGTGTTTAGTTGTTGGTGTTTTTTTTCTGGGAGAGTGACACCAGTATAAGAAATACAAAGTAAATTACACAATGGTGTAATACTCCAGAATATCCATTACACAAAATATTTTTATACGTTGGCCAATTAAGCTGTAATATGTAGTTCAAAACTTCACGTACATATATTTTACAGGACATTCAAAAACCGTAAACATATGGAAAAATAATAATGTTAGTAATTTGTATTATTTTTTCATATGTTTGCGGTTTTTGAATGCCCTGTAAAATATACCTGAAGTTCTTATCCTTCAAAAACTTACTTAATTATTTCCTTGAAACCCTAAAACATACTAACAAAACTAAGACCCAAGAACAGGATTATTAAATTCATCATTTTCCTGTAAAAAAGTTAAATAATAAATATCATTGTTTTATCATTGGAATTGTTTATGAAAACAAAAAGTTAAAACATACTTATATGTTTATACGTGCATATAGATTTAAATACTTTTGATGAAATAAATTTAATTCCTGGTTTTTGTATTCACATTACACAACCATAAATACATATATTAAGCTGAATATAAATTGTTGTTTTTCCAAATACACACAAACACCCACACACATGTATTTCTTAAATCAATGTGTATGTCTGTGTAGCTTGACGTTCTGGCTATGCACATGTATGTTGTTTTATTTGACTTTTCAACATTTCTTAAACTTTTGGTAAACTTTTTGTGTTTGTCATTTTTTTATCAAAGCATAGGATAAACTTTCATGATAACTTTATGTCAAAGCCAAAGTGTTGTGGGACAATGAAAAATTGTGATATTAAGGATTTTAATATGCCAAGCATTTGTCATGTGTGTAAGTATGGATGAAGGATTTGTATGTTTGTAAGTAATGATAGTTTGGTTTTAGAAGCTTTTAGTTACTACTTATAAAATAACGTTTGTTTTGAAGCAAACTTAAAATAAACGTGAAAGGCCTCAAAATCAGCAATTATTCGGCCCTCTTTGATTGCACTGTGCAACAAAATTCAATTTTTTTTTTCAAAATGATGGGAAAAATCTTGTAGATTATGAAAGTAGAGCTAAAAATATGAGACACTTGTATCGGCGTTTTGAAAGTTTACGTCGGAAAGTAACCAAAACAGGCTTGGCAAGTTCCGCCCATTTTTAATTTTTTCGAAATATTCGAGTTAAGTTATCTTTGAATCCTTGCATTTCAGGTATATAGTGTCTTTGGCAACTTTACAAAGGAGTATGTGGGCAATATTTTTAACAACATTCCCAAAAAGTAAAGGATTTTGCTAGATTTTGATCCAGTATGGAATTGTGTAACATTAACAGTCCAAAATTAAAACATATAATTTCATCCTAATATATATAAATTTGTAATCTAATTTTTTAAGGAAATAGTATACGTAGATATATGGTTTATTTTGAAACTCATAGTGAAATTTTGTGCAGAATTTTTCATCCTTTGACATTTTTCACCTATAACCAAGTTTCATATTACTTCCATGTACCAACTCGAAAAAGAAGGACAAATTTTTCATCAAAAAAATTGGGAAATATTTTCATGTTTTTTCAGCAAAATTGATACTAATATTTTCATGCTATAAAATGTAAATAGACATTTCATTTCTTTGGTGACCCATAGTGAAATTTGACGAAGAATATTTTTGCCTCTGACATCATCTCTCTAAAATTATGTTTTGTGGAACAATTTTGAATAAACTCAGATGAAGTCCGACTTTAACCCTAAAACGTGTTTTTAATTTTTAGAGATTCCTGGCGATTAGACAAGAGTCACATGTTTGGTGTATTCTGAGACCTATAGTAAAATTTTATGGCGAACAATTTTGTAGAATATTTGGATTTGATACAATCACATTTTTAAGGAGTTTTTGAAAGATTTTTGAAAAAAGGACAAAAATTACCCCTTTGATGAACCGCATGAGGGTTAAAACAAAAATATTGCCCACATACTCCTCTGTAAAGTTGCCAAAGACACTATATACCTGAAATGCAAGGATTCAAAGATATCTTAACTCGAATATTTCGAAAAAATTAAAAATGGGGGGAACTTGCCCCGCCTATTTTGGTTACTTTCCGACGTAAACTTTCAAAATGCCGATACACGTGTCTCATATTTTTAGCTCTACTTTCATAATCTACTCGATTTTTTCGTCATTTTTTTTTGTTGTCGCACAGTGTTGTTTATAGATATGTGTCTGAGTAAAGCTCATCAGCATAATGTTCCACCTTCTGGCCGACTTTGGTATATCATATTTTCATTTTGATGTTTACTTATATATCTCACACGCTTTCCAATGTAAAGTTCCTCTTTAGTGCCATATACTACTTTGCCTATTTACACATGTCAGGGGCCAGAGAAAGCGGGTTTTATTTTCAAAATCTATATGAATATTTTCCATCTAACACAATAGGATGAATTCAGTGGTGACATACTCCCGGCCTTATATATATCGAAATGTCTATGTTATCATCTCCTTTACTAACCCAAGATGCACGCTTTAAATACAACAAAAACTAAAATTCCAACAACAAAAGAAATAAGTGGCTAATCCAATTTACACAAAAACTTCCAAAGGGAATTTTCTTGTTTAGCCAATGAAAAACTTAATATGTGAGAGAAAAAAAAGGTGTAAAGACATAACTAAAGGCTTTAAACATCAGTTTGTTAAACCTTTTTGACTTTTGGATTCTTTTCTTTCTTTCTTCTGTTTGTAAAGTAATGCTATTATCCCCTGGTCAAAACGTATGCCATCGTACACATAAACTCTTTCGTTTTCATTTCTATTTTTTCTTTATTTCGTTTCAAACTCTTTTGACCTTTTTACAGTTTCTACAAATATGATATGATTTTTTCCTGACACCTCTAAATATTGAACACAAGAAATGTTACATGGTGATGCTTTTCTTTAAGCAAAAATTTGAGAAGTTATACCCAAGAGGCTTAAAGAAAATGGAGAGTTTGACAACATTGTTGCGGAAGACCATAAGTGCAGAAATTCAATACTTTTTATATTGGGTTTCCTTGTGGGATGGGATGTACATACATACGCACCTATGTATGGATGGGCTTAGTTGTAGTTGTGTTGTGATATTAATTTTAAAAGGGATATTACATGAGATTCAAATTAAATTTTCCATTTAGTGTTACAAAAAAAATTTTGTTTCGGAAAATATGAAATCGTTCTAAAATATACCCAACGTGAAAACAAATGGTTGTAGAAATCATGTTTTGAAAGTATAATAGTTAGTTGCTAACAATAGAAAGCTATTCAAGGTTATGGTGTTGAAAATCATTATGTAGTTACAACAACCAAATATATTTCTACATAATTACCATAACTTAAAATGATGCCCGTACCTAAATTCTTGCTCTACCGTCGTGCTTCCCTATAAAGTACCTATCCTTAACGAATAATTCTCTACAGCGAATCGCTTCACAAAACATAAATATGTACTCCCACACAAAATAGTCTGTTCGTCCATAAAGCGGTAGTCTTTTATACCCAAAAACGCTACCCAAAAAAAAATATTTCTCCCCTGACTTTAAAAATCCCATCCACCCACCGTAACATATTACAAATTCTCGCTTTGTTGACTTTTCTAATATGCCGCAGAAGGCACATCTGCACCAAATAAAAAAGAACTCGTATTGGAAACAGGAAAGAAATCATAAACAACACACTTACTGAGGATGTGCAGAAAATTACTTCGGATCCATATTGGTGTCAACAGCAACAGCAGCATATTTCTCATATATTCAATATTATATGGCCTGCTGTCATCTGCTGACTATAATGCTTATAAAGTAGAAATAGAAAATGAAGGAAACATAAAGGAGAGGAAGAAGCAACAAAAACAAAAAACTAACATAGTAGACAACGACAACTAACACTCACTTTTCATACGAAACATAAGTGAAAAGTTTAGCACATTTCTTAAGTGAAGAAAAACAAAACCAAGAGACATAAACAACAGACGTTGAGTAAACAACAAACATTTTGAAAAAAAATGAAAGCCAAAAAAAAAAGGAAAAAAATGGAAAAAGAGAAATTATTGCATACTCTACTTAAAATGTATACACGCTGCAAGGAATGAGTATGTAGGAAGATAATTGTAAATAGGATAGGAAGATTTGACTTAAACAAGTAAAAAAGTTTCAGTCGGCTTTGCCGACAGAGATATACACTCAGCTTGTGTATATTGAAACATTTTTTCCCAAAAAAACGTATGTATTTAGGGGGTTTTAAAAATTGTGGGCGTTAGAACCGACAAAAATGTTGATTAGGATTAAAGATCAAAAGTTTTGCGAAGGAGGTACTAAAAAGAATGGATCTCCAGCCGCTACATATGGTGCCATTGAGGGTTTTTACACCCTTCGAGCTGTCTGCTCAAGAAGTATGGACTTGCCCCTGAAAAAATTTTACCATCGTAATTGAGGCAGCGAATGCAAGTTGCTTCAACAAAAATCAAAGCGTTTCCATATCAGGTCTTAAAGTGAACTTATCCGAAATTTTGTGTGGGAGGTACCGGATGGAGTGGACAAATATAGTCCATATTTGAAACTGGTCTATATCTGGTAGATTTATTAGGATGTGTAAAGTATGGACCAATTCGGCCACTTCCTTTTAAGAGTAACCGTACGAACAATTTATCCGAACTTTTTTGAACTTTTGTGGGGGAGGTACCTGGAGGAGTGGACCGATATGGCTTATCCTCGAACTTAAACTATGTTTGGACAAAATATTACTAAGGCCAAATTTTGCATTGAATCGGCAGATCCGTTCGGGAGTTATCGTGCGCTCCAGCCAGCCAGACAGACAGACGGACGGACATTGCTCAATCGACTCCAAATTGTCTGAAACACATTTCGTCCAAACATACTTGGGGTCTGAAACCAATATTTCAATGAAGCACATTTTGCCCATATGAAAGTGTATACATATACCCTCGTTAACATAAATGCTGAGGGTATAAAAAGAAGTGAAATTAGCGAAAGTCCGCTTGGATTAACTTTGTATGAAAACATCGCCTGGGTCCGCGTTGCTGGCCCATTGTAATGAGTTTTAATGACAACATATTATGGACTTTAGGCTTGACAATTCAAAAATTGGTATTTTCTAACTCACTTCTTCGGTCCATTGCCAAACCGAGGAGGAGTTTAAATGTATCTACAGATTTTGTTTGTAACCTTTCTATTCTCATACGGACTTTGTCGAATTTTTTCGCCTATTGATGCTGTTTGGGATTTGTTATCGTCCATGTTACAAAAGTTAAAAAATGTTTAAGTCGAATTTTCCAACTTATTTAGTCTTATATGCTTTAGTTTTTCACCGCTCATGGTTATTATAGTTATTTTTGTACGATAGCCAACCGAAAATTAATTTGCAAGCCGATGCACTCATAGGTTTAGCAAATATAGCGATTATAAAACAATAGGCGCCGGAAATTCGTCTATAAATAAAGAGCATTTTGGATCATGGGACATTCCTGAAAATTGCATGTAGTAATAAGGTTCAGTAGTTTTCAATAACACCGTCCGACAATTTTCAAAAAATTTTGTTACACTTGAACCGGACTATAAACGTTTGAAAGTATAGGCAAAATGGACTATAATGGTATTTTTAATTTTTCGTTTTCTCATCGTTTTGACCTTTTAGAGGTCAAACAAATTTCAAAGGTCAACATTTTTCAAAAAAAAAAAAGATCCAACACATAACTTACAGAATAAAAATAAAAATAATGCAATAGTGGAAAAATTATACAATCTTAATATTATCAGCGATACAGAAAAATGTAAACTAATTAATAAAACCTCGATGCCTCCGAGGTTGTACGGTTTGCCTAAAATACATAAGGAAGGCATTCCCCTACGACCAATATGCTCCACCATAAATTCCCCTGCAATTGGTCTTTGCAAATATGTAGTCAACATTTTAAAACAAATTACAAAACATTCAATCTACAATATTAAGGACGCTAAAGAATTTAAAGACAAAATCAAAAATATTCACATTGATCCGGGCGAAATACTTATCTCATTTGATGTGGTTTCCCTTTTCCCTAGCATTCCTGTGAATTTAGCGCTGAACACGATTGAAGATAAATGGGATGACATAAAATCATTCACAGCAATACCTAAAAAGATTTTTATGGATATATTGACGCTGTGTACTAAGGATACTAGATATTTCTAGAAAAATTATTAGACTCAACAATAGATAAAATGCACACTAAGCCGAAAATCCTCACCAAATATGTTGATGATATATTTGCAGTCATCAAGAAAGACGATGTTATTGAAACACTAAACATTCTTAACTCATACAATTCACAAATAAAATTCACGATGGAAATGGAGAATGACAACAAATTACCCTATTTGGATTCCATAGTTATTTAACATGGATGCAGACTTAAATTGGATTGGTACCAGAAACCCACGGCCTCTGGGAGGCTCATAAACTTCACATCGAAACACCCCAGAAAGACCATAATAAACACTGCATCAAACTTCATTAAAAGAGTGCTTGACATTAGTGACACGGAGTTCCACAACAAAAATATTGATCGAATCAAAGAGATTCTCAACAAAAATAGTTTCCCAACGTAACAATAAATAATCTTATTCAGCGTGCATTAAGAACTGACTACACCAAAATGCGGGAAATGAACCAAAGGATATACAAATCAATGACATACATACGTGGCTTCTCCGAAAGAATAAAGTATTCCAAAATCTACGATGATACCACATATGAACTGGCTTTCAAATCTAATAATACACTGAATAATCTTTTCAGCAAAATCAAAAATAAAATAAATGACGAAGATAGATCTAACGTAGTTTATCGCATTAATTGCAAAGGTGACAAGTCCAACATATGCCAAAAGGTATATGTTGGCACTACAAAAACTAAGTTAAAGACCAGGACATCATCACATAAATCAGATCACAAAGCTCGAAATAAACCTTTGGAACAAAAAACAGCGTTAACAGCACACTGCACCCTCACAGGACACGTCCCTGATTTCGACAACATAAAAGTTTTAGCTCAAGAGAATAATTACCACAAACGGTTCACTCTTGAGATGTTGCATATAATCAACACACCTACAAACAAACGATTAAATTATAAAACAGACACTGACAATTGCGCTCAAAGTTACAGACATGTAGTTAATAAGTATAGATCTGCTAAACTTTAGTTAAAGAAAGTATTTTGTACTGAAAACAACGACTACTTCCTTTAAGTAAGTTTTTAATGTTCACATATCCAGAAAATTGTTGGTAAAATGTAATTTATTGTAGTTCCCTGAGGATGACTGGAGAGTCCAGTCGAAATATCGGAAATAAATAAAAACTTGAAAACTAAAAACATCAAGTCTTTTACTAGAAAAGCCTATAGCCGAACTATACAACAACATAATATTTTAAATACTTGTAATCGTCGTACGATGCTGGTATTGGTGTCATATTAAAGAGGAGAGTATACGCTTTATATAATAATTATAAATTATTGCATTCCAGGATAAAAAGGACATCAAAATATCCTTGAAAAATTAAGTCAAAAGTGAGCATTTTGGCAGACGTATATCTTCTATCAAAGTTGTAGCTCTTGTCATAAAGAATATAAATTCTGGACACATGAAATCCACCATTTTGGTTGGTGCCGTCAGGGTTTCTTGGAGCTTTTAGGCCAATATCTAGTATGGACTTGCTCAAGAAAAAAATTGTACCGTCGTAAAGGAAGCCGCAAGGACAACCTACTGAAAAATATTTCGGAACGATCCGAGAGGAGCTCTTAAACTTCACTTTATCCGAATTTTGTGTGGGAATCCATTATCCAACTTGATACATGACTGGATGAAAAATACGATGCGCAAGGTCTGCACCAATCAGAAACTCCCTGCGAGAATTATCGTTTGGATTTGCAATTTTTGTTGGTGCCTGTAGGGTTTCTTGGAGCTTTTAGGCCAATATGTCAGGAAGTATTGACTAACGCAAGAAAAAAAAATTACCATCGTAAAGGAAGCCGCAAGGACAACCTACTGAAAAAAAATCAGAGCGATCCGAGAGGAGCTCTTGAACTTCACTTTATCTGAATTTTGTGTGGGAGGTACCTGAAAGAGTGGACCGATTTACGAGTCCATACTCAAACCCGATATATATCTAGAAGGAATAATACGATGTGCGAAGTTTGGACCAAATCGATTGCTCCCGTTCTTACCATTTTACAGACAATTTTTGAACTTTTGTGGGGGTGATGCCCTAAGGAGTGGACCGATATATCCCATCTTCGAACTTAAACTAAGTTTGGACAAAATATTACGACACCCAAAATTTGGTTCGAATCGGTTGATCCGTTCGTGAGTTATCGTGCGCACCTGCCAGCCGGACAGACAGACGGACAGACAGACAGCCAGGCAGACGGACGGACGGACATGGCTAAATCGACTCCAAATTGTCTGAAACGAGTTTCGCCCAAACATACTTGGGGTCTAAAACCGTTATTTCGACTAGGCATACTTTTTGTCGTATCAAAGTGTATATACCCTTTCTAGGCTAAAGGCTGAGGGTATAAAAAACAGGCGTGGTTGGTTCTTTAGGCCCCAAAGAATTACTACATTGTAGATTAATCCGTAAATATTTAAACCGATACATGCGTATTTTTTGCAAATATAGAGTTTTTTTTTTTAAAATATCGCATATGGGAGGTACCCCGCCCCCTCTGGAATTCAATAAAATATGTAGCCTGTTTTCGAGGCTATCCCTGTACATTGCCTGACAATTTTAGGAAAATCGGTTCAGCAGTTTTTGCCGAAAAAAAAAAATTGAAAATTTCAATTGAAATAAAAAAATTGAAAAAGGTGGGCGCTGTAAAATTATCTTTCCATAAAAACCTAAGCTGGGTTATGACGCCAGTTATTATTTATTCATAACGATATGGCATTTTTTAAATATGGCAAAGGGAAGTACCCCGTCCCCTTCGAAATTCAAGAAAATATGCATCCTATTTCCACCCAGGGGTCATCCCTGTACATTCCCTGAAAATTTCAGGAAAATCGGTTCAGTAGTTTTGGAGATGTAACATATTTTAGAAAAGAGGGCGTGGTCAAGACTTTGGTTCCTAAAAAATTAGGTTAGGTCGGTGACACAATCACAATTGTCTTGCAAATTAATTTCCACAACAGTAGATTCGTAATAATTTTAAATATAGCATTTTTAAAGAAATATGGTATAGTACCCCGTCCCTTCCGAAATTCAACAAATTATGTAGCCTATTTTCATCGCTGTACATTCCCTGACAATTTCAGGAAAATCAGTTCATTAGTTTTTGTAGAAAAGATTAAAATTGAAAATTGAAAAAGTGTTCGTAAAAGTGGGCGTGATCAAATTTTCTTTGCATAAAAACCTGAGTTGGGTTATGACGAACATTTCAAAAAAATATCCACATCGGTCCTGCCGTTCTCAACTGATGCCACTACCAACGAACGACATTTCATTTTTATTTATATAGATATAGCATTTTTAACAAATATTGTATAGAGGAAGTACCCCGCCCCATCCGAGACTAAGTTTGTAGCATATTTTCACAGGGGGGCCATCCCTGTAGATTCCCTGACAATTTCAGGAAAATCAGTTCACTAGTTTTTGTAGAAAAGATTAAATTTTAAAATTGAAAAAAGTGGGCTTAATAGTGGTCGTGGTCAATTTTTCTTTGCATAAAAACTTAAGTTGGATTATGACGAACACTTCAAAAAGAAAAAAAACATAATTATCCAAATCGGTCCAGCCGTTCACAACTCATGTCATTACCAACGAACGACATTTGATTTTTATTTATGTAGATTTTTATACCCTACACCACTATGTGGGGAGGGTATTATAAGTTGGTTTTGGCCAAAAAGTTTGTAACGCATCGAAATAATGGTCGTAGAGCCATACTTATGTATACCAAAATGAATCACGCTACAGGTCTCAATTTTGATCGGACCGGCACGAAATTTTGCATGTTGATGAGGGCCCCGGAGGGGAAGAAGCCTATTGATTTTTGTGATGGTCGGATAATATTTAGGTGTCGGAATGGGCAAAAAACTTATGTGGATAAAAAGACGTTTTTTTCCAAAGCGAATATCTCAGCTTCTATATGGGGTATAACAGAAGCAAAAACTGACAATGAAAGTAGAAAATATCACCTTTCTAATGATGTAAACTTGGTTCTGGTAGGTGATCAAACAACGAAGATATCACGATAGTAGCAAATAAAACCCAAATTTTAATTTTTGCCATTTTAATTATAATGACGAATATCACAGCTTTTGTTGGGGACTTTCCCAAAGCAAAGCCTGACTATGAAAGTAGAGGATCCCATCTTTACTATGATGCAAACTAGGTCGCCGTAGGTGACCTACCAACGGAGATATTTTTCCATTTTTTTGGAAATCACGCTACAGGTTGCAATTTTGATCGGATCGTCACGAAATTTCGAGGGTTAGTGGGGGTCTCACAGGAAAAGAAGCCTATTGATTTTGGTCATGGTCGGATAATATTTAGGGGTCGGAATGAGCAAAAAAATTATTTGGATGAAAGTCAACATTTTATTCCAAAGCAAATATCTCAGAGTCTATAAGGGGTATACAAAAAGCAAAATGGCAATGAAAGTACAAAATATCACCTTTACAACGATGTAACGTAGGTTGTCGTAGGTGGTGAAACAACGAAGATATCGCATTAGTCGCTAATAGAACCCAACTTTTCATTTTTGCGGTTTTAATAATAACGACGGACATCACGCCTTTGGTTGGGGACCTTCTAAAAGCACAGCCCGACTAAAAAAGAAGAAATCGGGTCTTTAAAATTATGCAAAGTAGGTTGGCGTAGGTCGTCAAATAATGGAGATATCGCAATAGTCGGGAATGCATCCCTTTTTCCACTTTTTCTGCAATCACGGAATTTTGATCGGATCATCACGAAATTTTCTCACAGAGATAGAAGCCTATTGATGTTGGTGATGTAGATAGTAGTCAAATATAAATTTAAATATTAATTATTTTGGTTCAGTTCGCCTTAAGTCATTTGGTATAAAAGCCAGATAGGTGAAAACTTTCGTATCTCCCTAAAAGAAATGCTTTCGAGTGAAAAGATTATGCACAGAGGTAGTGGTGTAGGGTATCACATAGTCGGCCCCGTACCGACTATAGCCTTTTCTCACTTGTTCGAATATGTAATGTATTTTTTTTACATTTTTAGCAATAATGTCTATGTTTCCTCATGTGTAGTTTAAATTTAATTTGATAGCAACATGTCCAAGAAATTTATTATTAAAACATCATTGTCTTCAAAAGCAATAAATCTTAAACAAAAAAAGTACAAAAAAACTCAATTTAATTTCCTTTTCTTCATATGACCATCTTCAATATTTAAAAAGCAACCAATAAAACTCTGTTAGGTCAAATGTATTTGATTTTTATCTTTGGAAGGACCGACCTAGCTAACAAATATCAAACACATTTCAAATAACAAAGTTTTTAACAAATTGCCATAAGAAATTCTCTAAAACACATGCCGACCAATTTTTTATTCATTACTTTCCAATACTGTAGAATTTTTTACATGGTTGTTGGTGTTTTTATTTGTTCTTGCTACCGGCATTTTCATTGTCATGACTGTTGAGTTTGTTTGATTTTGTTAGACCAATAAAAAACCCCGCCCCTTATGTTTTTTTATATTTCTGATTCCCCACATGTTATCCAATATCCTAAAGAGACAATAACAAATTTTCAAAGAATTCATAACTTTGTTAATATTTTAACTGACTTAGGTCCGGATAGCGTTAGACAAGTAATAAATATGACAAAAGGTCACATGTGTCAATATTGAATGCCTTTGTTTGTAAGTGAGTGTGTGTGTCTGTTTGTTTTTATTTATTTTATAGAGAAAAAAAAGGGTTTCTTTCTTTCCATTGATGAAGTTATGAGTGTGACACTAACAAATACGCCCTAATTTGTTACTTAAAATTTCAGGGGAAGAAATATACATACATAGATTTCTATTGATTGCGAGGGTTATCAGGAGTCAAAAGGGATACAAATGGGAAAATTTGTATTTATTTCCTTTTTGTCACTTAGCTTAAAAATGTTAAGGGGGCAAATTAGATTTGATGGTAGGTGGACAATTTCTTGGAAGTTTGGCTAAAAGTGTCATCCGGGCAAGAAAAGAGTTCGAAAGCAGAGTAAAATGGTGATAATTCTACCTTAATGCAACCGACAGTTGATTGTTAGTATTGGGGCCTTCGATTTTTTAGGTTACGAAGTATCGCAGGCCGAAGCAAAATATGTATAAAATACCACCGCCTAGAAAGAACATGTAACCGCTGTTCTGGTCCTGGCATTGATATAGTCGTCGGAGATTTTAATGCTTTAATTGGGAGGGGAAATATTTTTGGATCCAGTCGTAGAAATGATAAGGGGAATTTGATAACATATCAGGAATTTGATAACATATCAGCACAGTGGCAAAATATTGCCCACTCCATGCAAACTGCCGCAAAATCAGTACTTGGATACCAGAGACCTCCACCAAAGAATCCATGGTATGACCAGGAGTGCCGTGCTGCTACCGAAGAAAAAAATGCGGCATATATGGCTACTTTACAATCAGTAGCAACGCGTAGCGCACGAGAGAGGTATCGGGAAAAAAGGAGAGAGGAGAAACGTCTTTTCCGCAGGAAAAAGAGAGAGATGGAAAAGAGGGAGTGCGAACAAATAGAGATGTACAGGAGACAGAACGAAGTCAGAAAATTCTACCAAAGAGTGAAGCATCAAACTGATGGCTTTGGTACAGGCATATCCTCCTGTAGAGACCAACAAGGTAATTTGGTAACTGATACAGACAGTGTGCTCAGGATATGGAAAGAACATTTTTCCAAACTGTTGGTATCCGACAGCAGTGAAGACGGCGAAGATACCACAGATCCAATCACAGAAGATGGTATTGAATGTATACCGCCCAGCCAAGATGAGGTAAGGACAGCAATAAACCGGCTAAAGAATAATAAGGCGGCAGGAGCAGATGGCCTACCGGCCGAGCTGTTCAAAACCGGAGGCGACACGCTGATAAGGTGTATGCATCAGCTAGTTAGCACCATCTGGCAGGAAGAACGCGTACCCGACGATTGGAACGTGAGCATCCTATGTCCAGTCCACAAGAAGGGTGATAAGACTGTGTGCTCCAATTACAGGGGCATAAGTCTGCTCCCTATTGCATATAAGATAGTATCTGGCATATTGTGTGAGAGACTAAAGCCTATGGTCAATGAAATTATTGGACCCTATCAGTGCGGCTTTAGACCCGGCAAATCCACCATTGACCAGATATTTACCTTGAGACAAATCCTGGAAAAGACCCAAGAAATGCAGATCGACACCTTCCATCTTTTCGTCGATTATAAAGCAGCATTCGACAGCCCTATACGTTCAAAGGTGTTCCAAGCCATGTCTGATTTTGGTATTCCTGCAAAGCTCATTCGGCTTTGTAGAATGACATTAACTGAGACGAGATCCTCAGTTAAAATAGGAAAGAACCTCTCCGAAGAGTTTATTACCAAAAGAGGTTTCAGACAAGGAGACGGCCTGTCGTGTGATCTATTCAACATCCTGCTGGAAAAGGTCATACGAGACGCGAAGGTCAAAAGAAATGGAACGATATACACGAACAGCCATATGTTACTGGCTTATGCCGACGACATTGACATCATGGGTCGATCGGTAAAGGAAGTAACTGACACCTTTACAAAAGTCGAAAGAGAATCTGCTAAAGTCGGTCTGGCAGTAAACGGCGAAAAAACCAAGTTGATGGTATCGACGCGTAATTTTACCACAAACCCCGCACCATTTTTGAATGTTGGTACCTACAATTTTGAGGTAGTAAAGGACTTTGTCTACCTCGCACCGCCATAAACACAACAAATAACATCAGTTGTGAAATACGAAGAAGAATAGTGTTGGCTAACAGATGCTAATTTGGGCTGAGTAAACAGTTTAGAAATAAAGCCACCTCTCGTCAAACAAAAGTAACACTTTACAAAACACTGATACTACCCGTGCTAATGTATGGTTCCGAAGCATGGGTACTTGCTCAAGCAGATAAGGCAGTGCTTGGTGTGTTCGAGAGAAAAATTCTTCGAAAGATCTACGGGCCAATCTGTGTTGACGGCGAATATCGGCGTCGTATGAACAACGAGCTGTACCAACTATACAATGACATCAATGTAGTTGAACAAATCGAGATACAACGATTGCGATGGCTAGGCCATGTTATAAGAATGAGTGATGATGAACCCGCTAAAAAGGCATATAAATACGGGCCGCATGGAGGTTCTCGCAGATCTGGAAGGCCAAAGCTTCGTTGGAGCGAACAAGTGAAACGAGATATCAGTAAACTACATATCCCAGATTGGGAAAATACAGCAGCAAACAGAGAGGATTGGAGATTTTTTCTTAGTTCGGCTTATGGAACAAATGTTCTGTAAAAAGCCAGCTAAGTAAGTAAGTACAGAAAGAGCACTGAGGATCTGGATTTGCATTACGGCAAACTTTTGGTAACACACATTGGCGAAGATGAAGATATTCTTCATTGGTTCGGCTTTTGGATTAAACGTTTTGTCTAAACAGCCACCTACATAAGTTATATAAATATCACACACGTAGTCTAAATTGTTTATAGTTGCATTCAGGATCAAAGAGACTGGAACGTAGATTACAAATCGGTCAAAGTTGCCCACAATTTGTAAGCTTTCTCTCTCGACCAAACAAAAACAAATTAATTGCTGGCTTTTGTACTTCAATGCTAACAATTCTCCATGGACTTTTAAAACATTTAAGTCCATTCATAGAAGAAGGAGAAGAGGCCATTAAGCTGGCATTTCAATTTTTATTTAAAATGCCTGGCCATTCAAAGCTTAACAAGTAAAGTTGGGAAAAACTTTTTCTTTTACGAAGCTAAAGTAGTTAAGGCTTCAGCTCTACTCTGGTTGGTTGGTCACACATACAACACATAGAATAAACGCACTCACCCACATGCGAACGTTCACACACACACACACGAGAGAAAAACAAAAAAGGATATGGTATAATTAAAAATTGGGTTATAATGAAGCCTTAAGGATGATAATACAACATCTAATGAAGGCACATAAACGCACGTTTTTTGAGATAATAAATTTTCATGGAAATTTTGCTTTGAGCTTAAACTTTGGTTTTATTCATGGTTGGCTTGTTGTGGTATGTAATAGACACACATACCATATGTGTGGATGACAGTGTTGGTTTGCTTTGAGGGGAAATAATAAAGAAACAACTTTTTTACTTTTCCTATTTTTTTTTGGTTTTGAAGCAGAAAGAGAAAGTTTTTTTATTTCAGTTTATCAAAAATCTTTATTATCTTTTTTTTTTTGATATAATAAACTAATTTTACCCCTGTAGATGTTTTCAAATACAGAACAAATGTGGTTTATGGCTTATTAAGCATAGCCGCCTCACACAACTGCCATTGACTACTTTATGCTTCTTCTGGTGCGTTACGTGCCTTCTTTGTGAATCACTTATTTACAGCTCTCAGCATGATTCTGTGTACTATTTTGGCATTTGCTTTTTATTTGAGTTTTTTTAGATGGTAATTTTGGTTTTGCCCATTTTTTGTTATTGTCAAATGTTAAGTTATTAATGTTTGTTCATAAACTTAACATTTAATTACTAAATCTGGTGATTAGGTAATTCCGTTTAGAAATATGTTACATTTCAAGGTTCTGGGGGCAAAAAAAGCATGATTTAACATGTGTTTGTAATTTATATAACTGCGGGATATTAAACTTTACACGATAAACTACGTATAACCATAGAATTTTTCAATATAAAGATAAATGTCAAAAACGGAAGAGTTATATATGTATGTCAAACACATTGAAGGGCACAATAACCTTCCTTATTCACTATCCAAAAATACTCTGTGCCATACGTGTCAATCAAATTATGTACTCCAAACAATATCAAAAACAATGAAAAAACAACAACAAAAAACTTTAATTACAAATGACCAAAATGTTTCATAATATGTATGTACAGCTCTTTTGTTAACACACCTTATGTGTTAACACAGAGCCCAACATCAAGGCGACACTGGTGGTCTTGTTTTAATTTAGTGAACAGGTAAAACAGAAATGTAAAAACACCACCTGCTGTTCAATTTACCGTTCTTTTTGTATAATTTGACAGAGTTGCCATTTCATTTGGAATTATAATTTGCAGTTGAAAAGTAGTAACTATAACATGAGGGTCAAATGATTTTTAAATTAAATAAAATTTTAAATTGAACGTACAATAATAACATAGAAATTATTGAAGAACCCTATGCAAATCCATATACGGTTAGGATGGTCGTAGATAAAATCTGATTAGACAGAAACTCGTTTTATCATAAAATAAAACGAATTAGGTCCAGAAATTTGGCATATCTTGCATATTTTGATATATTTGCATAAAATTAGCATATACAAAACCATATGCAAGGATTTTTGGCCTGAACTAAATTTGGTGGACTAAAATTTGGTATTTGGTCTTCGTTCGGAGGTATAAAACTTTCCACCTAATTGTTGGCAAAGGTCCACCTGTTCATATAGCCCCCTTAGAAAGGCACCTACCCATTTTCGATATTTTGAAGGTTGCGACCTTAATATTCCTCAGAAATGGCTGGAATTTTGTATTCGTTGGGGTATAAAACTTTCTACCTGAAATTTGTCAGTGTGGGTCCACGTCTTCATATATCCCCCATAGAACGATACCTCCTGATTTTCAGTATTTCGAAGGTTGTGGCCTCAATATCCCACCGAAATTACTGAAATTCGGGATTTAGTCTTCGTTGGGGGTATAAAACTTTCGACCTGAAATTTGTTGGTATAGGTCACCGTCTCATATAGCCCCCATAGAAAAGTACCTCCCGATTTCCTGTATTTAGAAGATTGTGGCTGTGGTTATATTTTTCTTTATTTTATTGACTTGTCTGAAGTGAATTTTAAACAGAAACAAGTAAAGAAGTATAAGTCGGCTATGCCGACAGAGATATACCAGTATCCTATGTGAACTTAAACTTTCATCTATTGACAACATCGAACATTATACCAGCTACGCAGGGTTTGTGGCCCTTTTTGGAAGTACGAACTTGCCGACAAAAAATATATTTGGTTTGAAGCTCAAAAATGTTGCGGAGGATGTACTAAAAGGATTTAGAAGTTGATATAATTATGGGTGTCATTCGATAGATATTGTGCCCAACAGTCACTTCAGTTGGTCACAGTAAAACCTAAAGGTTTTGGACCACGATGTCAGGAAACATGGACTTGCCCACAAAAACCATAATATCGCATAAACAGGACCACAAGGAGTAGAATCGTAATAAATTGGGGGAGGTAATCTATGGAGAAGAACGATATCGACCATTTCTAAAGTAAATCTACATTTGGACAACATATTAGGAGATCCAAAGTTTGGACGGTTGCTCCGTTCAGCAGATACTATTTTAGTAAAAATTTTTAACACTTGGGTGGGGGGAGGTACCGGAACTTGCGCACCGATAGTGCTCCTCTTCAACTTTAAACTTAGTTTGGACAAAACTATTACTTACTTACTTACTTACTTAGCTGGCCCATTACAGAACATTTGTTCTATAGGCCGAACTAAGAAAAGATCTCCAATTCTCTCTATTTGTTGCTTCGCTTTCTAGAATACCGCGCCTTTTCATCTCATCATCCACTTGTTTGCCCCATCTATTCCTTGGCCTGCCAATTCTGCGTGCACCGCCAAGCGGTCCGTGTTTATACACCTTTTTAGCGGGGTCATCATCGCTCATTCTTATGATATGGCCCAGCCAACGCAATCGCTGCATCTTGATACGTTTAACAATATTAATGTCGTTGTACAGCAGATACAGCTCGTGGTTCATGCGACGTCGATATTCACCGTCAACGCAGATTGGTCCGTAGATCTTTCGAAGAATTTTTCTCTCAAACACACCAAGCACTGCCATGTCTGCTTGCGCAAGTACCCAGGCTTCGGAGCCATACATCAGCACGGGTAGTATCAGTGTTTTGTAGAGCGTTATTTTTGTTTGACGAGATGTGGCTTTGTTTTTAAACTGCTTGCTTAAACCAAAGTAGCATCTGTTGGCCAATACAATTCTTCTCTTTATTTCACAACTGATGTCGTTTGTTGTGTTTACGGAGGTGCCGAGGTAGACGAAGTCTTTTACTACCTCAATATTATAGGAACCAACTTCCACAGTCGGTCCGAGCTCAATGGACGCATTGCGCGTCGACACCATCAACTTGGTCTTCTCACCGTTTACCGCCAGACCCACTTTAGCAGATTCTCCTTCGACCTTCATAAAGGTATCAGTTACTTATTTTACTGATCGGCCTATGATGTCTATATCATCAGCATAAGCAAGTAACATGTGACTATTGGTGTAGATTGTGCCACTTCTTTTGACGCTTGCCTCTCGTATAACCTTTTCTAGCAGGATGTTAAAGAGATCACACGAAAGGCTGTCTCCTTGTCTGAAACCTCTTTTGGTACCAAACTCTTCGGAGAGGTTCTTTCCTATTTAACTGAGGACCTCGTGTCAGGGTGACGTAGGGGATGAAAGATACCAAGCAACGGTCCTGACCGGTTTTAACATGGCAAAGCCCAGGATTTATCTTGGTCCCTCTTTCATCTCAAGTGGAAACTGACCTCCCCGTGGTGTCACCTGGGGAACTGCCTTTAACACCCGTTAAACGTAGTGAGCTAACATGTGCCTCGCGTTCTCCCATAAGAACGTTAAAAACTTGGGTTTGGGCGTCGGGTTAGTAACTCTCCCCTAGAAAAAACAGCATACTATGAAAAAACGAAAGAAAAGAAAAATATTACAAAGGCCAAATTTTGGACCGAATCGGTTGATCTGTTCGAGAGTTATCGTACTCATGATTCCATAGGGGTTTTTACAGCTTTCGGGCTATTTTCTGAGGAAAAAATTTGGCCCATCGTAATGGGGGTACCAAATACAAGGTGTTACAACAAAGATAAAAGCGATTCGAAAGCAGACCTTAAACTGCACTTTTCCGAAATTATGTGTGGGAGGTACCCGAAGGAGTGGACCGATTGGGTTCATATTGAAACCTTATCTAAGTCTGGTACAAATTTCACGATGTGCAAAGTATGGACCAAATCGGTAACTCCCTTCAAGAGTTATCGTGCATTCCGAGCATTTTTGTAGGGGAGGTACCTTAAGGATTGGACCGATATGGCTCATCTTCGAACTTAAATTAAGTTTGGACAAAATATTACGAAGGCCAAATTTGGGACTAAATCGGCTCATCCGTTCGAGAGTTATCGTGCGCACCAGACACACAGACGGACGGACATTGCTCAATCGACTCCAAATTGTCTGAAACACATTTCGTCCAAACATACTTGGGGTCTAAAACCACTATTCCGATGAGGCACATTTTGCCCGTATAAAAGTGTATATACCCTAGTAAGCATAAATGCTGAGGGTATGAAAAGTACACATCAACATTTTTGAAATATTTGTTGTTACGAAGAAATTTATGCATTTTGCATATTTTTTCATATGTGATAATTTTCGATTGCAATTTATTCAGAAGCCAAAAATATGTCCAGTCCCAAAAATTGACATTAATCGGATGAAAAATAGGGATTGCATAATATTCCGCTGTCCAGTTATAATGTACATGCGATCCTTGTGGCGTATGCTTGATTTTTCGTTGTAAATAATGCATATCATACGCAGCAATTGTCTGTTTTTTTTTTTTGCCAAAAATAGATTTAGTTTTATATTTATTGAGACTTTTTGTTTTCAGTAATAAAGTATATAAAACAATTATTGATGAGAATACTTAAAACTATATTGTATTATTTTAATGTCATGGCTAAAAGGTTTTGCAGCTTGCTTACACATTTAAATGATGATCATTAACAATTTTATAAACAATAACTTCTTTAAGTGTACAGTGCTTGCTCCCGCCACTTAGAGAAACTTATAGAGTTTGACAAAAATAACGTTTCTTTAATTCAAATATTGAAAAATGTCATTCTCAAAATACTATGAAATCATATTTTTTATTTCCTCCTCTTTAACTCATATAAATCCATACGGAAAAATGGTTCAAGCCTTATAATTTTCGCGAAAATACGCTTTACATGTGAACCAAAATGAGGCACTGAATATTGAAATCGATTAAAGTTTTTGTTTCTTATTACAATTATGTGATGGTATCACATTTTTAATGTATCTCTTCAAAAAAAATTGAATTTTTTATGATTCTCACAATTGAAGAAAATGAGAGAAAAAATATGTTATTGTTATGGTTGTGGTAGGAAAATAATGAACTCTCCTAGATCGATGACGAAATGCTCTTCCGGTTCTTTTATGGTAGCTACTCCGTTACACTACTAACCCACCAATGACGACGTATTGGTGAAACTTTTCCGTTATTATTTTTCGATGCAATTTCGAGTAGCTACATTAATACACATCCGCCACCAAAGTTCTTATCGAAAGTATTTAGTGAGTACTTTTATAACCTCCAATATAGTAGGGAGGGTATGTTAAGTTTGTTTCCCGGGTAAAGTATTGAAATAATCATTTGCGACGCTTTAATACAAATATTCTAGATCAGGATAAAATTCTGAAACGATGTAGCCATGTCCGACTATAGTACTCTTCCTAGCGTCAGCAATTGAGCTAGAACGCAACCCAGCAAAATGTTCGATACCAAGGATGCTATTGAATCATGGGTGCAAGTGATCTGGCATGTCATCTTTTTAGCATTTTCACTCATGAATTTTATATGAGCGTTACCACCATAAGATGACATTCATTTTAGGATCTTAAGATGACATTCATTGTCGGATCCTAAGCATGTCATTTTGACCAATGCTTTGACATGTCATTTTCACCAACTCTTTGGCATGACTTTTTCATGTCTTGTTTGGAAAATGGAAAATTCAGTATTGAAATATGATTTTCATGACAAACCAAACTCATTATTAATTCAAACTAATTCATGAAATAACTAGAACTATTTTATCAGCATAAAGTTTACACCCAAAATTTCAATTTAATCACCGCCGCTGCACCGCAACAGAGTTTACTTCGTCCACTCTCAGCCACTGATTTTGTTTCATAGTACAAAAGCTTTTCTATTATCTTCTCATCACCATTTCAGACTTCTTTAAGAATTTCTAGTTTGTGAACCTACATTTAATTTGTAATTTTGTAATTTTATAACAAAAATTTTGGAAATGTATACTCTTTTGTTTTGATGTCGCTACTTGTAGGGATGTACAAATCGACTTGTTTGTTAATAGTGATCTGTACAAATGATTCAAATGCTGATGAAAATATCGGATCTTTCACGACTTCCTTTGCATGGATTTAAATGCTAATGAAAAGATCGGATCTTTCACGACTTGCTTTGAACCAATGCAAAATATGCCATGAAATCACGTCATCGCATAGAACCCCTTCCTTCAAATTTTGCTGGGAATTTAACATTTGAGGTTCCCAGTGGCCACTAAACTCCTCTACGAAAATTTGTCAACGAAAGTTTTCACGGTGCGCCTGAACCAAAATTTAAATGGAATGTGTTACACCTGGAAAATTTTTGCGGTGAAACTACTGACACTACTATGTTCATAGATAAGAAAAATCACAAAAAAACAACAACAAAATCGGCTGAGCGCTTTTAAATAAATCGCGATCAAAGTTCACATTTTTAGGTTTTTTTACGATTTTGATTGGAAACCGCAAGTCCTATCGAAATTGAGTTAGAGAAAATATTGTAGCTGTGAAAATTCTCTAAAGTACTGACCTTTATGATATTTTCGTAGGTTTTACCATTTTTGATATGTAGAAGTTCAAATTAAGACAATGTACTGTATCGCCTTCTTCTAAAAAATGTCTTAACTGCAATTTCTCAACTTAAACTTATATATCTCAAAAATGGTACAACCTAGAAGAACATTATAAAAGCCAATCTTGTAAAGAATTTTCGGAGCTATAAGATTTCTTCAAGTTTCATTTCAATAAGACTTGCCGTTTTCAAGCAAAATCGTGTTTCGATAGGTTGTTTCGATAGGACTTATTGTTTCCAAGCAAAAACTAAAAAAATCTTAAAATGTGAACTTTGATCGCGATTTTGTTAAAAATTCCTACAGCGATTTTTTCTTGTTTTCGGATTTTTTCTCATCTATGAACATTGCTGTTTCAGAATCCGCAAAAACTTCGCAGGTGTAAGCATTTTCCATTTAAAATTGGTTTAGGCGCACCGTGCTTTGTTTTGGTATAGCCCCCATGCAACAGTACCTGCCGTTTTCTTGTATATTGAGGATTAAGCTACACTGAACTACGTGTTATGTGACATTTGAGCTTTGCAGTGATCACGAAACTTCTCCACTAAAAATTGTCACCATAGTTTCATGGTTTTGTATAGTCCTTATATAAAGGTACATCCCGGTTTTAGGTATTATGAGTATTTTCGCTACATTTTTGACTGAACAACCCACAAAAAATTGTCAACGTAGGGCTATTTTTTGGTATGGCCCCATAAAAAGGTACTTAACGATTTTCGGTATTTTGAGTGTTATAGCTACACTGAACTTCACGTTATTTGAGGTTCCCAATGGTCAATTTATTTCTCCACCAAAAATTTTCAACAAAGGTTCAAGGTTTGCTATAGTCCTTATATATAACGGCACATCCCGATTTTAGGTGTTAGGGATATTTTTCCTACAATTATTACTGAACAACCCTATATTTACTGTTTCCTGCAGTCACAAAACTTCTCCACGGAAAATTGTCAGCGTAGGTATATGTTTTGGTATAGCTCCCATTTAATAGTAACTACCGATTTCTGTTACTTTGAATGTTTTAGCTACTTTACTTCTATTAAAAATTGTCAAGATATGTCCATATTTTGGTATAAACCTCATACAAGGGTACCTCCTTATTTTCGGTATTTTGAGGGTTTTAAATAGTTATTTTGATTGAACTACCCGCAATTTGACATTTGGGGTTCCCAGTTGCCTCAAAATTTCTTTACCAAAAATTTGGTATAGCCCCCATAAAACATTACATTCCGATTTTAGATATTTTGAGGATTTTAGCTACATTTTTTAACTGAACACCCAAAATTATCGACAGAGGTCCATGTTTTGATATAACTCCCATATAACGTCACCTCCCTATTTTACGTATTTTGTTAACCGAACCAACTGTTAGTGGAAATTTGAGGTTTCCAGTGGTCTATGTATTGATATAGTCCCCATATAACGGAACCTCCCGAGTTTGTGTTTTGAGGAGTTTAGCTGTATTTGTTGACCGAACTATTTGTAATTTGCCATTTGAGGTTCTCTGCAGTGGCAAAATTTCTCCAACAAATAATTAGTATTGCCATATAAATGTACCTACCGCTTTTCGGTATTTTGAGGATTTTAGCAACATTTTTTTCAATGACATATCCGTGATTTGACATTTGGGGTTCGCAATGATCACAAAGCTTTTCCATCAGGAATTGTCAACCAAAGTACAAAGGTACTGCCCGATTGAAGAAATTTCAGGGTGCTCTTGATCCAAATTAGAAAAAAAAACAAAAAAAAAATCGCCGGAGCGCTTTTTAAATATATCACGATTCAAGCTGAAATTTGTAAGGGTTGTTTAGGTTTTCACGATTTTGCTTGGAAACCGCAAGTCGTATCGAAATGGGACTAAAGAAGATGTTGTAGCTATGAAAATTCTCTACAAGAGTAACTTTTATGATATTTTCGTTGTTTTTACCGTTATTGAGATATTATAAAACAATGCCATGACTGCAATTTAAAAATTTTAATATCTATCTCAAAAATTGTATAACCTAGGAAAAAATTACAAAAGCCAATATTGTAGAGAATTTTAGTCTTATTTCGAAAGGATTTGCAGTTTTCAAGCTAAATTTTGAAGACCTGATAAAAATCTAAAAGTAAGGTCTGAACCTCTATATCTCAGAAATGGTAAAACATAGGAAAATATCAATCAACCAATCTTGTACAGAATTGTACACTGCTAAAACATTGTCTTTAGTCCCATTTCGATAGGATTTGCGGTTTCCAAGCAAAATCGTGAAAAGCTAAAAAAACCCTTAAAAATTTCGACTTGAATAGCGAATTATTTAAAAAGCGCTACGGCTTGTTTTCTTTATTTTTTTTTCATCTATGAACATTGTAGTTTCAGAATCCGCAAGCTCGAAGCTGTCGTCCCACAATGCAGCAATGTTTGTTTCACCCGATTTTTTCATGTCAGTCGGATTGCAGGCTGATCTACTTGGAAGGTGCAGGAGTGAAGTATATTTTCTTGGGAAATATTTTTTATTTAATGACGAAACTGACGTTGATTAGCTTAGGATGAATGTGTTCCCACTAAAAAGGTGTTTAAATATGATGGCACTAACGGGCATGCTGTTAGTATAAGTTCAATACAACACATGGCGTCATTGATAGAAGGGCATAAGACCGACACGATGGAATGTATTTTCTACCTTAAGCTTAAAAAACGTTTAGATTTGCCATTAAACAAGTAGAAATTAAAATTTGTAAGCTAAATTTGGTGTTGGTAAAAATTCCAACATCTTTGCGATGAGGATAAGAACAGATCGATAAAAAACTGGTTCAAAAGTTCAATCTTGAAATAAGAGGGTATAAAAATTAACTACATCTTCTTTGTATCAAAGGAACATTTTGTTAAGGAAATAAAAGGGACTCCTCTACGTTTAAACAACCCCCATTAAACCCTTTGACCATAACACTAAACCTTATGTTTAGTCAAAAAAATCACTATTTACTTGACTACTCTAAACTAACAAAGGCCCTAAATGGCGTCTTCTTCATCTACGACGCGCATTGAGCCTGCCTACAAACATAAAACAGTTCCATTGACAATCCAATCTAGTCAGATTAGCACGTAAAACACGTATTAACCATATAAACTTTATTTGTAGGTCCTTAGGACCTTTAACCCGCTTCCCCCAAACCACCTATAAACCGTATTGCCGTATGATAAATTGTGTACGGAAGGCCAAAGCAAAACACATATACACGCATTTAGTAAAATATATAACTTGAAACGAGTTCATAAAATAACGATAACAAAAACTTATTGTTTTACTGTTCTTTCTCTATGACAAACTACCTTCACGTTCAAGTGTACGCATGAATGTCTGGCCATTTGGTCGTAGCATAAACTGGGAGAGGTGAAGAATGAAAAATATGCCAACTATTTATTTGGAATTATACAGTCGTACAGTAGTGTTTATTAGGGGGGTGTTCATAATATGAAAATATAACTTTTCAAATGTTTACATGTACATTAGGGATATAACTTTTTGCACTTTTTTGCAGATATCGAAAATACCACCACATAGCCGTGTAGAGCATGAAAAACTATTATGAAATAAGGTGTAATTTTTTCTCTATCGCGAAAAAAGTTTCCGCACCAAATGCATTGAAGTTCAGTAAAGCATTTTTTAATTTTATCTGTTATAACAACATGTTTGCTTTTCATTAAATTTTTTATTTTTTTTCTAATCTAATTTAAAATCATTATCAAAGCGTTCTGGACCAATTTGTTCTCAAATCGCGCCATTTCGGAGCATATTAGGAACTTTTGACACTATTGAAATTTTTGGTTTTTCTTTATAAACTCGTGAATTTTATGTTTATATTTTTTGTACCTATCGGACAAGAAAATATGGTGTCATTTGCAACAAATTCGCGAAAGTTTCAGACCGTTTTTAATGACTTTGCCTGTGAGAAATTTATTTTTGTCTATAAATATTTATTCAAACAAAGCAAATTTAAAATTATAAGTAGAAAAAATACCAAAAGGGTTTTAGTAATTGCGGTCGGTCCTGAAACTTTTTTCATCGAATCGATCTTAGAAACGCGTTTTCATTATTAGGACAAAATTCCCCACATGGTACTGGTGTTGTATTTTTGTAGGAAACAAATACAATTCTCACAGGCAAGGTCAACAAAAACAGCCTGTAACTTTCGCGAATTCGTTGCAAATGACCCCAAATTCTCTTGTCCGATATGTACAAAAAATATAAACATAAAATTCACGAGTTTATAAAGAAAACCCAAAAATTGCAATAGTGTCAAAAGTTCCTAATATGCTCCGAAATGGCTTGATTTGAGATCAAATTGGTCCAGAACGCTTTGATAATGATTTTAAATTAGATTACAAAAAAATAAAAATTTTAATGAAAAGCAAACATGTTGTTATAACAGATAAAATTAAAAAATGCATTTCTGAACTTCCATGCATTTGGTGCGGAAACTTTTTTCGCGATAGAGAAAAATTGACACCGTATTTCATAATAGTTTTCCATGCTCTACACGGCTATGTGGTGGTATTTTTTTGGTTATAGCCCTAATGTACATAAGTACTCCTATGTATGTACATGTGTTGATGGGCATATGTGGTAAAAGATATATTCGAACTCAAAACAGTGCATATTCATATTAAGTACTGTTGAAGACTACATTTTCAAAGCATGTAGTTGATGTAGTTGTAGTTGACGCCATAAAAGAATTGAAATATTTGACAAAATTTCTATTCAAACATATCATTAACTCCACACCACCCTATTGTTTGCACTAAAACTAAAATCCACTTATAAACATATTTCACACATTCCCCCTCGCTCTATAAATCTAAGGAGTCATAGATCACATGACTGACGGTTTCTGTAGCGTTTTAGTAAGTACCTAAGACTTAGCTATATAATTGCGTAGGGCTATATGTATATGTATGTGTATGTATTTGTGTACGCTCTTGGTGGCATTAAATTCAAGTGTTCTCAGTAGTGTTCTTAATAGAGAAGAGGAAACATTTCATTGTTTAACCAAAAAGGACAATGAACGATGACGATTGTGATGGCTACGCCAACAACAACAGCGATGGCCATTGTGACACAACAACAAAGTAACTCAACATTACAAATGTTTTATGAGTGTATAAGGTGTGAGAAGTTATGTACATACAATATAAAGTGTGCGAGTTTTATAAGTGAACTTTCCCTAACCTTTTCGCACACATCCTGTACAAGTAGTCAGTCAATGTCATAGCAAACGGTAGGCAGCCTTGTTGAAGATATCTATTTACATATTGAGAAATATAATTTTGTGTTTTATTTGATCAGAAGTAATGGTTGTTATAAAACTAGATTGAAATTAAGAAATGAAATAATTTTCCCTTCGAATTGTAAATGGATTAATTTTTCAATTAAAACAAATTCCAAGTTTTAAGAGAATTTGGGAAAAAAGGTATATAACATAAAATATCATTTTATTAAAACCCTTATTATCCAATACCAAATACGATACACTCCCAGTATGAACATAAACATGGTTTCAACTGTTGTCATTCATTTATTTAGTTAGTTGACCAGTCAACGGTAGCAACGATGTTAGCACCTGCAGCCAAACTTAGCATTTTTGTCAGACATGTTAGACGACAATACCGAAATGGTATGTTGAAATTGCAGATTAGTTATTTGCACGCGATATCCTTTGGAGTTTTTTTTTTGTATATGGATTTGTGCTTTGAGAATTTGTGTACATTTCACAAATACACCCACCGTGTATACATTAGCACGGGTGAAATCGCTACCATTCAACAAAGTCGGGGAGAACAAAGCTTGTGGTATTTGATCTATGTGTGATTTAATATTTGGAAATGTATGTACATAATGTGAAAATTAAAATTTTAGTATTAAACAATATATGACTGGTATTTTGAAATGCTAGTGATTTTCCAATCGGATTAAGTGGATTTATTGTTGAAAAAAAAAAGATTTTATAATTTATGAAAAATATTTGTTTTCAGAGAATTGTCACTTTACCCTTAAAAGTAAAAACAAATTAAATTAGATACTCAGCAAAATCAAAGACAGAAATACAACTAAGACTAGACAAAATGCATGCAACAAAAAAATGTTTACGAAACTTTGTATAGAAACATTACCCTTAACAGGTTGCAGTTAATTCAAAATCGCAACCAAGCAGGAACATTTCATGTAATGGTATCAAAAACGAACTTTATGAATTCAAGGATCTATTCAAGAATAATTCTATGTCAATTGGATCGGTAAATTCGGTTAAATACGTAAAAATGTATAAAAGAAAAAATGTTATATCACCATATCGTAATATAACATTATGTTTAATTCAAAAGCCATTCACTGAAGAATGATAGCAAAAAATGTCTTATCTTGTTGTATTTATGTCTTTGGCAAAATGTCTGATGCCCAATAAATAGTTGAGTAATGAGTGCCAAAAATTTAATGATTTGGATACGAATCGGATGTTGTTACATGTTAGGGAACGGATTGCCTCCATCATGAGGCAACTTTATCCACAACTACATCAAATTTAATTTGTTTGTTATTAATTAATGGCCTATTTAAGTAAGAGGATTCGAATACAAATTCGTTTGAAAATGTTTCAAAAAAGTGTGGTAGTACACTTTTTTTTTAAATTTTTATACCATCAGCTTTTTTACTGAGGAGGGTATATACAATTTCATACGGGCAAAATGTGCCTCATCGTATCGTAATAATTGTATTAGACCCCAAGTATGTTTGGACGAAATGTGTTTCAGACAATTTAGAGTCGATTTAGCAATGACCGTCCGTATGTCTGTCTGGCTGGCTGGAGCGCACGATAACTCTCGAACGGAAGAATCGATTTGGTCCAAAATTTGGCTTTCGCAAAATGTTGTCCAAACTTAGTTTAGGTTCGAAGATGGGTTATATCGATCCACTCCTTCCGGTACCTTCCCTACAAAAGTTCGAAAATTTTCGGAAAATTTGTCCTCACGATAACTCTTGAATGGAGTAACCGATTTGGTCGAAATTATGCACATCGTGAAATTTCTACAAAACTTAGATGATGTTTCAATATGGACTCAATCGGTCCACGACTTCGGGTACCTGCCTTACAAAATTTCGGAAAAGTTCAGTTTAGGACCTGCTCTCGAATCGTTTTGATTTTTGTTGTAGCAACTTGAATTCACGGCCCCCATACGTCGGTACAAGTTTCATCAGGGGCAAAACCATACTTCCTCAGAAAATAGCCTGAAAGTTTCAAAAAACCCCTATGACACCGTGTGTAGTGGTTGGAGCACAAGATAACTCTCGAATGGATCTGCCGATTCGGTCCAACATTTGACATTCGCAATATTTTGTGCAAACTTAGTTTAAGTTCGAAGATAATCCATATCGGTCCACTCCTTCAGGTACCTCCTCCACAAAAGTTCAAAAATGTTCGGAAAAATTGTGCGTACGACAACTCTTGAAGGGAGTGACCGATTTAGTCCATACTTTACACGTCCTAATATATCTGCCAGGTATAGATCAGATTCGAATATGGACTATATTTGTCCACTCCTTCGGGTACCTCCCACACAAAATTTCGGATAAGTTCACTTTAAGACCTGCTCTCGAATCACTTTGAGTTTTGTTGAAGCAACTTCCATTCACTGACCCACTTACGATGGTACAATTTTTTCAGTGGCAAGTAAATACTTTCTGAGAAAATAAGCCGAAAGTTGTAAAAATCCTTATGACATCATGTATAGTGGCTGAAGCGCACTATAGCACTCAAAGTGGTCAACGGATTTGGTCCAAAATTTGGCTCACAGTTTCAATTTACCTAGGCTGAGGGTATATCTATGTCGGCAAAGCCGACTGATACTTTTTAATTGATTTTATCTTCAATCAAACAAACATTTTATACAACAACAGAAGTTTGATAATATTTTGTACGAATATGAATTGGGATTGTCTTAGAGAAACATGCCATAATTATTCCAATGTATATCTTAAGCGTGGGACAATTTACTACTGAGGCAATGATCAGTCCTGGAGTTAGAAATGAATAAATCGATTTTACGCAACCTTTCAATGCTCTCAGCGAAAGCTGGTGGCACACCGTTGCTGTCTTGTGGGACGACAGCCTCTTGCAATGTCTGTTGGGTTTTGCTCGTTGATACTGCATTGTCATCCTCCAAAGGGCTATCTGTACTGATATCGGATGAGTATGTGTAGCTTGCGGAATAATCAGATATCGTTGAGCTGGCAAGCATGTCCACGCTTGCTACTATTGTCCTCTTTTGCTTAGATGCCCTCTTTTGCTTAGATGGGTGGATGATATTGACACCTGCAGGATTTCCGCTGCGGCCTTTGCTCTCAAATCGTTGTTTGTAGAGTGGCTATTTCTTTTCAATGATTCAAGGTTTTGTTTTTTTTTTCTGCACCTCTTGTACACATCCAGGCTTGCCTGTTCGTTAAACTATAAGCACTCAATACCACGTTTGGCAGCAACGTGCGGAGGGAGGGGGGCTGACCAGGGCCTCTTCATATTAAAAATAACGAACAAATATGGTCATGCATATATTTCTTTATTAAAAACAAGTAAGAACGGCGTTAAGTTCGGCCAGGCCGAACTAGTTATACCCTCCACCACGAATTGTATTGAAGTCAAATGGCACAATAAATTTCCTTTCGTTTATGCAGAAGACAAAATACCAAATTTCAGCAAGTTCAGTAAAACAATGTGTCTAACCTTCAAAATACCGAAAATCAAGAGGTACGTTTCTATGGGGATATAGGAACCCACGGGCCTATACTGATAATTCTCTTCAGGAATATTTTAAACCCCATGGAAGACTATATAAAAAATGTCAGTCTTTCGGTGGGATATTGACGTAACAACCTTCAGAATTACGAAAACCGTGAGGTACCGTTCTATAGGGGCTATATCGAAATGTGGAGCTATTCGGACGAATTTCAGTCAGAAAGGCTTTTACCTCCAACAAAAACCTAATTACCAAATTTCAGCCATTTCAGTGGGTTGCTGTGGCCACCACCCTCAAAATACCGAAAATCGGGATGTACCGTCCTATGGGAGCTATATGAAGGCGTGGATCTGTACCGAAAAATTTCGTATGGAACGTTTAATACCCCAAATACCAAATTTCAGCCATTTCCGTGGAATATTGAGGCCACAGCCTTCAAAATACCGGAAATAGGGAGGTACCGTTCTATGGTGCTATACTAAGGCGAACAATTTCGTATGGAACGTTTAATACCCCAAATGCCAAATTTCAGCCATTTCCGTGGAATATTGAGGCCACAGCCTTCAAAATACCGGAAATAGGGAGGTACCGTTCTATGGTGCTATACTAAGGCGTGGACCTGTACCGACAAATATCATATGGAACGTTTAATACCCCAAATGAAGACGACATATCAAATTTCAGCCATTTCTGTGGAATATTGAGGCCACAACTTAAAAAAAAGGAAATAAGGAGGTACCGTTCCATGTGGGGCTATACTAAGGCGTGGACCTGTACCGACAAATTTTATATGGAAGTTTTAGTACCCCTAATGAAGACTAAATACCAAATTTCAGCCATTTCTGAAGAATATTGAGGCCACAACCTTCACAAATACCAAAAATAGGCAGGTACGTTCTATGGGGGCTATACTAAGGAGTGGACTTGTACCGACAAGTTTAATATGGGACGTTTAATATCCCAAATGAAGACGACAAATAAAATTTCAGCTATTTCGGTGAAATATTTAGGCCACAACCTTTAAAATACCGAAAACAGGGAGTTACATTCTATGGCGGCTATACTAAGGCGCGGACCTATACCGACAAATTTCATATGGAACGTTTAATACCCCAAATGAAGACGACATATTAAATGTCAGCCATTTCCTTGGAATATTGAGACTACAACCTTAAAAAAAATGGAAATAGGGAGGTACCGTTCTATGTGGAGCTATACTAAGGCGTGGAACTGTACCGACAAGTTTCTGTGTGGAAGTTTTATACCCACAGCGAAGACTAAATACCAAATTTCAGCCATTTCTGAGGAATATTGAAGCCACAACCTTCAAAAATACCAAAAATAGGGCGGTACGTTCTATGGGGGCTAAATGAAGGTGTGGACCTTTACCGACAAATTTCATATAGAATATTTAGTACCCCAAACGAAGACCAAATACGAAATTTCAGCCATTTCGTGGATAATTGTGGCCACAACCTTCAAAATACCGAAAATCGGGGGTATCATTCTATGGGGACTACATGAAGGCGTGGACCTATACCGAGAAATTTATGGGCGGAAGTTTTATACCCCCAAGGAAGACTAAGTACCAAATTTCAGTCAGTTCGGTGTGATAATGAGGGTAAAACATTCAAAATACCGAAACTCAGGTGGTAGCTTTCTATGGGGGCTATATCAAAACGTGGACCGATATAGCCCATTTGCAATACCAAACATCCAATACCAAACATCCTAGAAACTTCCATACCAAATTACAAAGCTCTATCTCAAAAATTGCGAGCTGTATCTTGATTTCAACAGACGGACAGACTGACATGGTTATATCGACTTAGAATTTAACCCCGATCAAGAATATATACTTAATATTGTTCAATAAATTGTAAAATAAATTTCACCGAAAACAACATATGTATAAATGTGTCATTTTATGCAAGAAATAAAACGAATACGCAAAGATACGTTAAAAAAAATAATAAAAAATGCATTTATAAACAAATTTTAATTTTCTTTATTCCTTAAGTTTGTTTTTGTCATGCTCTATTAATATGTAAGAAACAATCAAAACAAAATCATTGGCATATAGCAAATATTACAAACAATATTGTTTTCGCTCTCCTGAAAATTTTGATTCTTAAGCTTATGTCGTTTTTTAAAAAAACCACAGAAATTATCAACCTAACTTTTCACAGTATCATGCGATTTTAACATTTTGAAGGATGATTTCTCCAGAATTTTCAAATGGCGGTGATTTTTAAAAGGCTTTATGTATGCTACATATATATGTATGTACATCTTCTTCAAAATAAACGTTTTTAGTTTAAACTTTCCACTTTAATTGTCTTAGTTTAACTGTAAACGTTTTTGTGTTTTTGATAACCCAAAAGTCTTTCCTCTTGCTTTCTGTAACTACCAACATTAAATTAAGTCTTTTACCTGTTGTTCGACAGGCAATCATAAAGGAATGAACCTACAAAACTTTAAAGTTATTTTCATATTGTACATCAAATTACCTGCTACCAGGGTGTAACATTTCTGACATAACAATTAACTTTTAAAACAAGCGAACGTCAATAAAATGAATAAGTACTCTATACATTCGGGGGTAACTGTTTACAATACGGTAAATGTGCAATTTCATGGTATGAACGATATAACACAGTGTTGGATAAATAATTATGGAGCTTGTATTACAGTACATTAATATTTTCCCGAACACAGCACAATGCAACCAGGCTGAATTCGCTCATATCTAGAAATGGATCTCAATTTTATGTTGGATCCATGGTATATGAAATTTTGTGTTCAGAACCGAGAACCGACAGCTTCTTACTCTTTGTACCATCAGTACAAATCCGATGGTTACATGTTTTATATATCGGAAATAGTTAGAAATATATTTTTGGTGAATTTTTGTTAGAGAGATATATGAATATTTTAAAGTGTTCGATATACGAGTTAAATGCTATGAATCCCTTTGATATATTATACAAAATATACGTTCCCCATCAAAGCAAGTTTGTGATTTTTCATTGGAGTTAAGCTAATTTTTCAAAGCACACATTCCATCTGTGATGTTTCGCCATTCAGTCTGTTTAATTCAAACAATGGTGCTTGTTTTTTTCCTGAGCTCCATTATAATTTGCCTTAAGCCTGTATATATAAAGTTAAAGTTTAAACATCATTTGAAACGCTTTTGCTGTTGAAGGGTAATAATAAACTAGAACGTTTAGCTTTTGCCAAAGGTTTCTCTCTATTAAAGTCAAGTAGCCTACATATAAACATGTTGCAGCTGTGGATAGAACTTAATGCTTCATGACATATACTGCCAATAGAATGTCAGTATTGTCGAAAATTCTTTGGCAATTTTGACAATGTGCAAAATATACAAAATATGCATATATGAGTATTCGATACAAGACAGACAACAACAGAAAGTAACATTTTAATTCACATTAAAAAGAAAACATTTAAATTTGTTGGATTTTACACAATGGCCGAGAGTTTCGTGAATTATTTATACATTGTTACTTTTTTTGTCAATTCAAGGCCTTTATTTTTTTACCAAAAAAGTATATTTCAAAATTAATTTAAGTTTAATTATCGTTCCTCATTTTTTTTTTATTTGTATGACCTATATAAACATTGTCTTTCACTGTACGGACTTGCGCTGATTTTTGCATACGAAAATTTTTAAATTGTTATAAAAGCCACAAAAGTTTATCAACTTCTATAATAGCAACCGAACAATTGACATTTGTAGGAATATTCTTCAATGTCAATCAGTTTTGGTATGCAAATGGGTTGTGGCTGTTTATTGAGGTGGTTTGAAAAATATACTTTGAAGATCATGATAATAAAATATATATCATCGAAATCACTTATAATGAGAGTCAAGGTCATTATGTTAACAAGGGCATGCCGCCTAAAACAAGTAGTTATTTTTTGTAAATTTAGTGAAATTAATTTCAGATACTGATCAAATTTCTCAGAGCAGTCGAAAATAATTACTCAGATGACATTTAAATATATTTGGAATACACTCAGTATTTAGGTCAAAAATGTGCTTCATCGCAATATCAGTTTTAGCTAATTTATAGTCGACACCTGTTTGTTTGTGTATCTGCCTCGTGCTTACGATAAATCTGGAACAAATCAGCCGAATTGGTCCAAGCTTTGCACTTCGTTATTTTTTCTATTTTTTTGGACCTGACAGCCCTTAAAAAATAATCATAAAGAAATCTACACTTTTTTGCCCTGATGATCTTTGAAAAAATAATTTTGAAAACCTACGCTTTCTTGCCCTGATGGCCCTGGAAGAAATAATCTCAAAAATCCACTTTTTAGCCTTGATAGTCCTTGAATAGTCCTTGAAATAAATTTAAAAAATCTAAGCTTTCTTGATCTGGTGATCCTTGAAAAAATAAGCTTCAAAATCCACGCTTTTAAGACAGGTGGTCCTTGACAAATGATGTTAATAATCTACGTTTTCTTGCCAAGTCGATCCTCCAAAAAATAATTAAAAAATCCATGCTTTCAAGACAGATGGTCCCTGACAAATGATGTTAATAATCTACGTTTTCTTTCCAAGAAGGTCCTTCAAAACATAATTTAATAGTTTAATTTCATCTTGCCCCGATTGTTCTTGACAAAATAATCTTAAAAATTCCAAGATTTCTTACCTTCTTCTTAAAAAATTAATTTAAATATACCACGATTTCTTACCCTGGTGGTCCTTGAAAAACTAATCTTAAAAATTTACGTTCTCTTGTCAAGATGGTCTTTAAAACAGTTTAAAAATGAATTTTTCTTGCCCTTATGGTCTTTGAAAAAAATCCACGTTTTCTTGTCCTGATGGTCCTTGAAAAAATAGTCTTGAAAAATCAAAACTACGTTTTTTACGTTTTCTTGCCAACATGGTTCTTTAAACAAATATTTTTGAAAATTCCACGCATTCAGGGTAGATGGTTTTTGACAAATATTGTAACTAATATAAATAATTAAAAAATCCTCGTTTTCTTACCCTGACCCTTAAAATTGCTGCATCTTCTTGTCCTTGAGCAAATAATCGGGAAAAGGCCAAGATTTCTTACCCTGATGGTCCTTGAAAAAATAATCTTAAAAATCCACGTTTTATTGCCCTGATAGTCCTTGAAAAAATAATCTTAAAAAATCTACGCTTTCTTGCCCTGATGATTCTTGAAAAATAATCTTAAAAACCCACTTTTTGCCTTGATAGTCCTTGAAAAAATAATCTTAAACAATACATATTTGGCAAGTGAGCAAAGGCTATAGACGAGACGGAGTCGACCAGGTGATACCCTACACCACTACCCCTGTGCATAAACTTTTCACTGGTAAAAATTTTTTAGGGAATATAATCCTACTACCACCAAACATAATATGCCTTTTTCTCTCTGGGACCCCCATAAGCAACCAAAATTCGCCAACCTACACCTACACCAATGTAAAGGTAATATTTTCTTCTTCCATTGACAGGCTTTGCCGTTAGAAGCCGATATATTCACAAAGAATAAAACTGTTAATTTGTCTCCACGTGAGTTTTTCCCCATTCCGACCCCTGAATATTATCCGACTATCACCAAAATCAATAGGCTTCTTCCTCTGTGGGCCCCCAAAATTTGGTGATTATCCGATCAAAATTCCAACATGTAGCGTGATTAAAAAAAATTTAAAAATTGGATATATTGCTGACTTTTGAGATATCTCGGTTGCTTGTCCACTTATGCCAACATACTTTGCATCAATATAAAGGAGATATTTTCTTCTTCCCTTGACGGACTTTCCTTTTGGAATACTCCTAGCAGAAGCGGACATATTCCCATAAGAAAAACGTTGACTTTTCTCCACAAAAGCTGTTTGCTTATTCCGACTCCTGAATATTATCCGACCATCACCAAACCTAATAAACTTCTTCCGATCAAAATTGCGACCTGCAGCGTTATTAAAAAAATCGAAAAATGGGATGCATTGCCGACTTTTACGATATCTCTGTTGTTTGACCACCTACGACAACCTACTTTGCATATTTTGCTTGTTCCGACCCTCGTCAAAATCAATCGACTTCTTCTTGTGTGGGACCCTCATTAACCCCCAACATTTCGTCCGATCAAAATTGCAAAATTAAAAATGGGATGTATTACCGACTATTGCTATATCTCCCTTATTTGGCCACCTTCGCAAACCTACTTTACATCATTGTAAAGGTGGGATATTCTACTTTCATAGTCAGGCTTTGCTTTTGGAAGCTCCCAAACCAAAGCTGTGATATTCGTCATTATAATTAAAATCGGAAAAATGAAAAGATGAGTTGTATTAGTGACTATTCCGATATCTTCGTTGTTTGGCCACCTACGACAACCTACTATACATCGTTGTAAAAGTGATATTTTCTACTTTCATTAGCAGGTTGATTTTGATATACCCCTTATAGATGCGGAGATATTTGCTTTAAAATAAAACGTTGACTTTTTCACCAAATAAGTTTTTTTGCCCATTCCGACCCCTGAATATTATCCGAACATCACCCCTATTGATGTTGGTTATGTTCGGATAATATTCAGGCGTCGGAATGGGCAAAAACTAATTTGGAGAAAAAGTCAAAGTTTTATTTCAAAGCGAGTATCTCCGCATCTATAAGAGGTATATCAAAAGCAAAACCTGCTAATGAAAGTAGAAAATATTACTTTTACATTAATGTATATTCCCCTCCAATACACTCATCAACACCCAAAATTTCGTGACGATCCGATCAAAATTGCGACCTGTGGCATGATTACAAAGTTTAGATGGACAGACGGACGGACACACATAGGCAGATCTACTCAGCTCGTCGAGACATTCATTACGGTATATATCAGGGTTTCGGAGTCTACGATTCGGAGTCGAGCAATTTTGCTGTAGCCGGAGTCGGAGTCTGAGTCGAAAAAATAACTCGACTCCGAAACCGGGCAATTTTTTCTACAATTAGAAATATAACATTAAATTCTGGACACCATTTTTTTCAAAAATTATTTTTTTTAAAAAGAGCTAGATTGGAGATGAAAGTCCTTGGTGAGTATATTAAGAACCCAAAAGGAAATTTTCGCCATAGGTCAAGTTCCTGATGATGCATTTTTTGTTTTTTCCCCTATAATACTTGGGAAAATAGCCTAATATCTCTCCTTGGCATTATTGTAGCTTCGTTTTGAGAATACATTTCTGCAGTCAAATCGATTGGCGAATCTTTTTGTAGAATATTTCATTCTTCTAACTCAATTCCTTTCATATCCTTTTCGTCCTTTATTTCTTGAACCGTTATAGAAGTACAACAAGATGAGATTTTTCAGCATCCAAATATTCTACAAAAATCAATGTTCACTCGGTCTTGGTTCAGAAATAAACTATGTTTGGTTTTTCTGTGTATTCGATATTGGTTATTTATTGTTATGTAGACCTACCAATTGGTTACTGCTTATGTAGACATATGGGGTGCTTGTGAAATATCTAACACAAAAAGCTCCTGTAATGAAGAACATGTTCATAACAAATTTTCATGGAGAACAGATCCGGTTATCTCAATTTTTGAACCGGATATTACAAAGCTTATAGAGTTGTCAATCAAATGAAATTAATTCGCTGACTAGAACTTTGCTACTTGCAGTGTTAGAACAAAAAACCCGTTTTTTGAGCCGATTTTAAGGAAATATATCGCTAGGCGCAAATAGGCTGGGAGCGAAAAATTCCTTTTGGCGATGAAAGTCGATAAAGATTATATTTCGAACCCGGAAGGACAGTTATCGTAGGTCAAACTTCTGAGTTATAGCGAAATGAATTGTTTCTTGTCTTTCAGATGAAGGAAATAATTTACCACAAAATTTTCGTGGGTTTCTTCGAAAAAAAAAAAACAATAATGAAAAAGGTTTTTTTGCGTTTTTTTGGCGTGGGGGTCACCTCTTAGGCTCTCGAAGAACTTTAAACTGTTGGCTTATATCCATTTAAAACCTTGTCATGAATAGCTTATAATTTTGTACTGCCTGGAGTCCTTATCATTTGTATTGTTCCTTCATTTTCACATATTTTCCGACGGATAAAAGTTCCTTCCAGAACATTATCATGCAAAAAAACTGGCTATTTTGCTTGTTGCTATTTTCAAGATAAGATTTCAATGTAAGATTCAGCAGAAACAATATAGATATGAATTTTACTTAATACTATATCAATAAATATGGGTCGACGACCATTATTTCGATGCGTTACAAACGTTTTGGACAAAACCAACTTATAATACCCTCCCCACATAGTGCTGTAGGGTATAAACATTTTTCTTTGTTATGTTAAGGACAGTATTTTGTACGTTCAAGCTTTCCCAGAAAATTATTAATTTAATGAAAATGCATATTATTTATGCCACTTTAATATCTCTTCAGCATTGTTGTTGCACATAAATACATATGTACATATGTGGGTCACAAATAAGACCACAGCAACAAATATTTCAATATGGAAATTATTCAAACAAAAATATAATTATATTTATATTGTGGTTTGTTTATTTTTAAAGCATATGTTTATTAAATTTTTAGGAATTTTATATTTAATTAAAGCACATACGTTCTTTAATAAAGGAATTCTGTAAATAAAATAATAATTTGTTATTTAATATTTACCAAAATATTATAAATAAAAAAAATATTACATATACCCTTTGTGAAAAATTTCAATGAGATTACAGATGGCTGGGATTTCTGCAAGAAAATACTGTAGAATCCTTGGAAACGTTATAGCATAAATAGTATATAATTATCAAAATAATAAGTGATTTGTAGTGCAAAAGTCTTTTGCATTGTAAATCTTACATTTTACTTTACTTTTTCTCTTGTACATATTTTGTATTGCGACGAGGTAACAACTGCCGTCAACTCCTTTGTGGTGTTGTGTCATTCATCAATTTAATTTTTGTTTTATTCAACACGATGCAAATAAACGTCCGTGGAAATATTCTCAATTTACCATATCACCTAATATAACTTACAACAACATGTTATTGAAACCAACCTAATTGGCTATCAATAAAACCGCCCTGACATGCAAACTATATTTCAAGGATTTTAAATATATAAATGCATGATAAATTGCATGTTTGGATTGTACATACAAATTGCAATATAGATTGCAAAAAAGCTAACATGTAATATATTCTAAATTGGAACAAGTGATATTGCGAAGGACAGAAGGGCACATAAAACGTTTGCGAGGTTCTCCAATAATAGAGTGGATTTTTTTAGAAACGATGGTTTATCACCTGACTCGCGTTTTTATAGTAATTTTTGACATTTACCCCTGTTTGCTCAGAAAAAACTGTGTTTTGTATTTTTGTATGTTCTGTAACGAATATACAAAAAAAAGATATATAGTCTTTTTCTGAATGAAAACAGGGTAAATGCACAAAATGACCACGAAAACGCGACAAACTCGATTAGTTCTCAATGAGAGCCGTACCTAAAATTTTCTGAGCGACATTTTTGCAAAACATTTCGAAGCTGAAAAACGTCTTCATGTGATACTTCTATAGTGGCTCTTAAAATAAAGGACGAAAAGAACCTTGAAGGAAGCGAGTTAGAAGGTCGAAGTGCTCTACGAAAATAATCCTCATTCGATTCGACAGAAGACATGTCATCTCAAAAATAAGCTAAAGCAACAGTGAACAAAGATATAACGCTAATTCCTGATGCCTTACAGGGTCTCTAGCAAAAACTTCATCACGCCATAACGCGGAAGTTCGACTCACGGCGGATCCGTCCTTCGGGGTTCTTAATATACTCACCAAGGCCTTTCTTCCGCAACAGGAATTTTCCGTGCCCCAGAATTTCACCTCCATTTTGTTGTACAGTGTATTTAATTTGTTTCTAATAGCATTGGAATTAAAATTTCTAAAATTTAATACTTTCACATTTTCATAGCGGATGAACTATTTTAATTTTAATTTTCCAACTCAGATCAAGAATTTCTACATATGTATGTGTATGTGTTGTATATACATATTATACATGTGTGTATGTATGTGGGTGATATCCTATTAGGAGGTCACTAGACATTTAATCTTCATGTAGACGATACACTCATCGTATTTGTGTATATAAATGAATGGCTTTGTATAAGAGTGTGTGTGTGTCTGTTGGTATTAGCATCCTTTGGGGCTAACAAAATGAAATAGTGACGGTGCTGCTGCTGCTCTGCTGCTATACAAAATAGAAAACTTTTAATTAGCATAAAGTGTATTCTCAAATGGACAATGAACAGATCTGTGAATTTATACAAATGTTTGTCTTCATATACATGTTATGCAATCACACGGACATACATACATACAAGTTTTGTATATATGTTTTCGAACAACTGAATAAATGAGAATGAATGAATAAATGCCGGTACAAGTGATTTTACTAAATATGAGTAAGAGTGTGTATGCATTAGTGTGTGTGTGATGTTTTCGTTCTAATGTGAATATACAAAGTTTTGCAACAGATTAAATCTATTCATTTTTTGATAGCACACATGTACACAAATCCACATACAAAGATATATCTAATGTCATATACATATGTATGTCCATATGTATGTGAGTATGGCCATAGGCATCTCCCATTTGAAATAGTTCAAATAACATTTTGTATTGTTGAAAATTAATCTTTGTTTTTTTCTCTATGAAGGCATTTTGGACAAGAAGGATCGGGCATTTTTGGTTTCCGAACATTTCAAGTGTGTTGAAATGAATTTAATTTGCCAAATCTTTCATCTTTTATGTGTTTATCTCTTTTTTGTTTTGTTATTCTCATTGAGTGCGGTAAAGAAAATTGTATATAATTGAAAAAGTTAAATCAGTGTGGGTTTTGATATGAGTAAATCTTGAAAAGTTAAAGATTATAAATAAATACAATAAATTGAAAAGGGAGGCAAATGGAAAACTAAAGAAGTTAACAATGATCAAAGCAACAACGTTGAAATTTTATGCCACTTAAGCCAGCAAAAAAAATTCTATTGGCAAATAATCTGTTCTAAAAACGTTTGTTATTCAATTGGGACCACAAGTTGTACAAACGGTTTCACTTTTTTAACTGTACAATACGGTCATTACACATTTAAGCGAAGTTTTAAGCCGATGCAACAGAGCCTACTCGAATAAAATCGTACATTCTTCAGTTGTTACAAAACCACAATTTTGGATGTTTTTATACCATCCACTATAATATGGAGGGTATAATTAAATTGTCATTCCGTTTGTAACACTTCGAAATATTTATCGGAAACCGTATAAAGTATGTATATTCTTGATCAGGGTAAAGTCGGTATAACCATTTCCGTCTGTTGAAATCAAGATACAGCACGCAATTTTTAAGATAGAGCTTTGTAATGTGGTATAGATGTTTCTGTTACTCCTAGGGTGTTTGGTTGTTGTTGTAGCAACCCAAATATGTTCGTATACGTGTATGTGTATTATTTCATTTATCAAGTTCCTCTGTATCCAGACTCAAGAATTCTGCAACCGGGACTGGTTGCGTCCATAAAGAATGAGGAGACAGGTGAGTGGGGTTAGCTGAGCAGTTGAATAAATGCAGAGTATCGTGTGGTCCCAATCCACATGCTTTGCATATGTTGGGTATCGTGGCGTCAATTCTGGCCCAATACGAATTGAGGCGGCTGCATCGTCCGGATCTTGACTGAGCTTAAACCACTCGTGTTTGCCTTGGCAGCTGGCGTTCTTCTGCTGCGATGGATGGGGCATGGTCTCCAAGTACGGCATTCACACTGTATCTTCGTACTGCTTGCGCAACGATGTTGGTGTGAATGCGATTCAAGCCTGCCTGATAGGCTCGTTGATCTAGCTGTTCTCTTTTATACCTTTGGACCTCTCTCTCTAGATCATAAAGGTCTCTCCTGAAGTGCCTGGGTGGGGGGAGCCTATCCATTAAATCTTGACAGGGATGCTCACTGCGGTAACACCCAAGCAGGTACTGCATCGACAACATCTTATTGTGCTGACGCACCGGTAAAACCTTCGCCTCCTCATGAAGATGATCCACTGGTGTCATGAGGAGGCACCCTGTTGCACTGCGATCCGCTAACCTTTGCAGACCACGCTGGCGTCGCATAGCTTACCACAGACCGGCCTATTGCATTGTAGGTGGTCAACAAGGTTTCTTTATCAGCACCCCACGTGCTGCCGGCCAGCGGGTTGAGAACCTTGTTCCTACTTCTGATCTTATTGCAAATAGCTGTGGCATGCGCGGACGACTTGAACATGCTATCGAACGTTACACCCAGTATTTTAGGGTAGTTAGTGGTCGGAATCAGTGCACCATCGACCAATATGTTCAGTGGGAGCCTCATCTCAGCCGTCCATGTGGTGAACAGCGTGGCTGTGGATTTAGCGGCGGATATTTTCATATTCCTCAGATGGAAGAACTGCACTAGGTCAGCTATGTAGACATTTAACTTATCACATATGTCATCGACGATAGGACCCATCGCCAAGATCGTACAATCATCCGCATACATCACGATATCTATGCCGTCTGGAGGGTGTGGAATTTCAGAATGGTAGAGGTTAAACAGTTCCGGAGATATCATCCCTCCTTGGGGAACTCCCTGTTTTGTGTTCGGGTTTTGGAATTCTTGTTTTTGAATTCTACAAACGACTGGCGTCCACACATATAGTTGATTACCCAACGTTTCAAACATGGCTGGAGATTAGTTTTCTCTATATCCTCGAACAGCTTGACATGGTTGACGGTATCGAAGGCCTTCGATAGGTCAAGATCCACCATGACTGTTCGGTCGCACGGCCTTTTCTGGTTCAGTCCTCTACTGATATGTGTGGATATGGCGTCTAATGCGGTTGTAGTACTATGCATTTTCCTAAATCCATGTTGATGTTGGGCAACTGGAAAACACCTTCTCATCTTGGGGAGGAGTAGCGCTTCTAGGATCTTTGCTACTGGCGACAGGAGTGAAATCGGCCTGTACGATTCACCTCTGCTGGCATCCTTGTCAGGCTTCTATAATGGAACCACCCTGCCAACTTTCCAGGCATCTGGTACAACATGGGTGGCTAACGATAGGTTGAGAACGCTTGTTAAATACTCAACTCCAGGTTCATCCATCTGCTTAAGCAATACCATCCTTATTCGGTGCGGGCCCAACGCTTTGGATGATTTAGCTTTTCGGATGGCATCTGCAACATCGCTCATCGTAAATTGTGGTGGTACCTCCTCGGCTGGAAGAGCTATTCTTATACAGCGTAGCACACTTCTCTTCGCCCTATCACTCTCGGGGTGCTCTATGAACTGCCGGTTAAAATAACACGCTCACCTCTTTGGGTCAGTTCTTGTCACGGCGTTGAAAGTAACAGCCTTTCTGTCATCCTTCTTTTCCGGACTCGAGAGTGATTTAACCGTTGCCCACAATTTACTTACGAGTATTCCTGCACCAATGTCGCATTGCTTCAGATGGTCTAGCCACTTTTTCCGCTTATGTTCGCCTACTAGCCTGTTGACTTCAAGAGTAAGTTCTCTTACTCTTGGGTCTTCGGGGTTCGTACGACGAAGCGCATCACGTTCATTTGCTAGTCCCGTCGATTCTGCTGGGAAATTTGGTCTTATTACGGGTATTCGACCAGCAGGTATGTAGCGATGATGATGTCTCGGAATGTTCTCACAGCTACCCGAGGATCTGAAGCGGTGGGCAATTGTCTGAAGCGGTGATTCGTAAATTCTCTGAAACCTTGCCAATCAGCTTTCCCATGGTTCAGGAAAGTACGGCGTTCAGAGGTTATGATCTGTTTACGGAGACGATGATAGGGAGGTGGTCCGAAATAAGGGAAATGACGGATTGCCAAGATACGTCATTTATCAGACCTGGTGCCACAATGGTGATATCTGGCGAGCTGTGGCAGTTTCCTCTAACGCAAAACGTGGAGCTATCGATTTGCTCTGCCAGCGCTGTACCCCTCTGGTCATTACCTAGCATTGAAGGTCAGCGTGTTTGGTAGTGCAAATTGCCTATATCGGTCCAGGTTTTTATATAGCCCTCATAGAACAATACCACCCGATTTTCGGTATCTTGAAGGTTGTGGCCACAATAATCCATCGAAATGGCTGAAATTTTATATTTGGTCTTCGTTGGAGGTATAAAACTTTCCATAAGAAATTTGTCCACGTCTTCATATAGCCCCCATATAACGTACCTCCCGATATTCGGTATTTTAAAGGTTGTGGCCACAATATTCGTCCGAAATGGCTAAAATTTGATATTTAGTCTTCATATGGGGTACAAAACTTTCCTTATGAAATTTTATAGGTATATGTATACGTCTACGCCCCCATAGAGCAATATTCCCGATTTTCGGTATTTTTAAGGTTGTGGCCTAAATATTTCACCGAAATTTGGTATTGAGTCTTCGTTGGGGCTATAAATCTTTCCCCCAGAATTTTGTCGGTATAGGCTCCCGTCTTCTTATAGCCCCGATAGAATGGTACTTAGAATGTTGTGGTTAGAACATTCCGATGAAAAGGCTAAAATTTGGTATTTAGTCTTCGTTGGGTTTATAAAATATTCCAGAAGAGAATTATCATTATAGGTCTACGTCTTCCTGTATCCCCCATAGAAGCACACCTCTTGATTTTCGGTATTTTGATGGTTTTAGACATATTACCTTACCGAAATATCGGAAGTTTTTTATTTAGTGTTCTTTAAAAAGTTCCACATGAAATTTGTCGGTATAGGTCCACGCCTCCATATAGCCCCCATTGAACGGTACCTACGGATTTCCGGTATTGTGAAATTGTGGCATAAATAGTCCACAGAAACTGTTGAAATTTGGTATTTAGTCTTCATTTGGGGTACAAGACATTTCATATGAAGTTTGTCGGTATGGGTCTACGCCTTCATATAACCCGCATAGAACAATACCTCCCAATTTTCGGTATTTTTAAGGTTGTGACCTCAATATACTTCCGAAATGGTTCAAATTTGATATTTAGTCTTTGTTGGATGTAACAGCCTTTCTGACTGAAATTTATCGGTATAGGTCCGCGTTGCGATAATGCCCCCATAGAACGGTACCTTCCGATTTTCGTAATTCTGAAGTTTGTGACGTCAATATCCCATCGAAATGACTGAAATTTGTTATTTAGTTTTCCATTGGGTTATAAAATATTCAAGGAGAGAATTATCGGTATACTTCCACGTCTTCCTATATCCCCCATAGAAGCATACCTCTTGATTTTCGGTATTTTGAAGGTTTTAGCCACAGTATCTTACCAAAATATCGGAATTTTGGTATTTAGTCTGTTTTGAGTCTAAAAACTTTCCGCTAGAAATGTAGTGGTAAAGATCGAAATTTTGATATATCCCCATAGAACGGTGCCTCTCGAATTTCGGTAGTTTGAAATTGCTGAAATTTGGTACTTAGTTTTCTTTATAAACGAAAGGAAATTAATTGTTCCATTTCTTACCTTCTTACTTATTTTGTTTTGCCTTCTTAAGGCGAAGTTCATTTTAAAGTGATATTTGAATTACTTCACTTTCGAGTTGAGCTGTTATGACCTAAAAGGTACATTGAAAAATTAGGGATACACTGAAGTCCCACACATTTGCTTTTTCCTTAATGGAATTTTTTTTTTAGAAAAAAGGTTATTCATTATATTTTATATTGGAATCAGATTTTAGCTGAAAATCGGACGGTACCGGGTCTATAGTAAATGGTGGACCTATACCGATGAACCTGTGCAGAAATATATAATAGCTCCTACGGAAAATAAATAATGTGGCTAAAACCTCCAAATACCGAAAATCGGTAGGTCCCGTTCTATGGCGTATATATCAAAACGAATATATCCCACTCGCCCGGACTCTACTATATGATGAATGTATTGCCCTTCTAATTGAGCAAAAAAGGAATTGTTTCGGATCTTTGATATTAGATTAATATTTGTCTCCATCCTATTAGAGAAATTATAATCCTCTTATTCTTACATTTTGATCACAACCCCTATTATTATACCCTACAAATAAAGTAAATTACTGACCCGTAAATATGTAATTGTATAATAAAATTAATTGTTACATTATATGAGTATTCAATACCAACTCATTCCAGACAAATGGATATGCGTAAGAAATTTCTTATTAAAAACAGATTAAATTTTATTTGCTTTTTATTTATATTGTTTGTACAATCGGGAAAGAAAAGGGAAAATGTGATAATACGATTAACTTCCGAATGCGTTTTTTTTTCAAGTACTTGTTGTGCGTGGCACACGAAAAGAAGAATACAAGAATAATTTTCCCTTCACACTACGACAGAACTTGAAAGAGTCAAAGAAGAAAAAATAAGCTCCCCCTTTCGTTGCTCATTCTGTCATTTTTTAGCATTAAAATGTTGGTGGCAGAATATTACTACAGTATTATAGGTATTATAGCCAATACCAAAACGGATGATGATGATGAAGCTAACTGAAGTGGCAACAGAAGTAGCAGTAGTTAAAATAGTTACAGTGTGGCAGTTTCTTTTGCTTGCCAATAAGAGATTGAAATTGTGGCGGGGGGAGGTTGTGGTGTGGGGGACTTTAAGTCAGTGAGTAGCAGCTGTCAGTGGTGGCAATAAAAATTCTTGGAATTTTACTACGCAACAACATTGGCAACAAGCAAAATAACGCAATATTTGCAAAAAACGAAAGACAAATACCCAATCACATACCCCAATAAGCCGGAACTTATCAGCTATAAATGTTTCACTTGCTTTCCCCCTTTTTTCCATTTATGGACTAATGGTCTGGTCTTTCTTTTTTTTCATTATTTCGTTATGCATCTGTGGTGGTGTCTGTCTTGTTTATGTTTCCTATTCCAGTTTTTATTGTTAGTTAATTCGCGTTAGGAATTTATAAAAGGACAGACATAAAAAGCTGATTTAAGCAGAAAACATTATTTTGTTTTTTATTGCTTGGACAAAAGGGTTTTTAGTCTTTTATTTCGGAGAGACAGATGGTTTTAATGCAAACACGGCATTATAAGAAGCTAGACGAAAATAGGGTGTTAATGTTTTTACACAAAATGGAAAAAATAATAGCAACAGAAAAATAGAAACACAAGATTTATTGAAGAGATTACGCTAGCAAGGAACAATGCTTCAGAAATCGATTTTCCTGGCCAAAACCTCAATTTTTTGTCGTCACCAGTTTGTAATTTCTATGCGGGATTTAATAGTAATCGTATTGAAACTAAGGAAACCAATTAAATAGGTCAAAATTTTGGAAGGTGTTTGAGTGGCGTGTCCCTAAAGACGACATTTTTAGCCATTTTGGAAAAAAGGTATTTTTTTCAAATATTTATTTTTCGGAAACTTTAACATATCCCAGCAAAAATTCGGATCCGTTAGTCATAATATAACCCATTACAAAGTAATGTAAACAAAAATAACTACTTAAATTACTCCTTACATAGTTATGAGTACGGTGGCACAGAGCTAGTGTATCCGACTACAAATCAGAGTGTTGTGTGTTTAACGCTCACTGCCGGCCGGGTACTTTTTGTTAAAAAAACCACTTGGTCGTACCCATGTAAACATTGAAACAACCCTTAATGTTCGTGTGCGTGGTCTAGTATGTAGTGTGTTCGGATACAAAGCAGAAGTTCGAGTGTTCAAATCCAATCAAGGACGAAATAAAAAAAAAAAATATGAAGTGTGTTAAAATTGAAAACTAATTCCACCTAAACAGTTCTAAAATAAAAAATATTTGTTTATCATATAGCTTATTTTTCAACTTCCAGTGGCCGTAGAATAACTAGTTATTCTAGTGGTCGCAGAATAACTAGTAATTCAGTGCGACATGCCCTTGTTAAAATAATGAGTTAGTATGGGGTTTTGTAAGTAGTTACGGCTGCCAAAAATCCCTTACAAAACCCATTATTTTGGTTGGTTTTTTTTATGGGATATTGTGTGCATTGTAGCTCTAGTGCCCTTAATAAATTACCGTAGCGTTTACACGTGTTGAAATTGAAAACTAATTCCACCTAAACAGTTCTAAAATAAAAAAATATTTGTTTATTATATAGCTTATTTTTCAACTTCCAGTGGCCGTAGAATAACTAGTTATTCTAGTGGTCGTAGAATAACTAGTAAATCAGTGCGACATGCCCTTGTTAAAATAATGAGTTAGTATGGGGTTTTGTAAGTAGTTACGGCTGCCAAAAATCCCTTACAAAACCCATTATTTTGGTTGGTTTTTTTGATGGGATATTGTGTGCATTGTAGCTCTAGTGCCCTTAATAAATTACCGTAGCGTTTACACGTGGTCAGCTATTTTATTATTTCTCAGGTACTAAATTTTAAAGAAATATTAAATTTAGTAGAGTTGAACTTTTAGGGAACTATATGGAACAAAGTTTGTCCGTATCTCCGTCTGTTGAAATCAAGATACAACTATTTTGAAGATAAAGCTTTGTAATTTGGTATCGACGTTTCTACTAATCCTAGGATGTTTGGTATTGCAAATGGGCTATATCGGTCCACGTTTGAATATAGCTGCCATGGAGCGGTACCACCCGATTTTCGGTATTCTGAAGGTTTTAGCCCCATTATCACTCCGAAAAGGCTGAAATTTGGTACTTACTCTTCGTTGGGGGTATACAATTTTGCCCAGAAATTTGTCGGCCTTCATATAGCTCCAATAGAACGGTACCTCCTGATTTTCGGTATTTTGAAGGCTTTGGCCTCAATATTCCACCGAAATGGCTCAAATTTGGTATTTAGTCTTCATTGTGGTACAGGTCCAAGCCTTAATACAGCCCACATAGAACAGTACAGAGTAGATACAAAAAATCCGATGTTTCGCTAAGATAATATGCCTAAAACCGTCAAAATACCGAAAATCAAGAGGTACGCTTTTATGGGGGATATAGAAAGACGTCGACCTATACTGATAATTCTCTTCTGGAATATTTTATAACCCCATGGAAGACTAAATAAAAATGTTCAGTCATTTCGATGGGATATTGACGTCACAATCTTCGGAATTACGAAAATCGGAAGGTACCGTTCTTTGGAGGCTATATCGAAATTTGTACCTATACCGACGAATTTCAATCGGAAAGGTTTTTACCTCCAACGTAGACTAAATTCCAAATTTCAGCCATTCCGATTTTCGATATTTTGAAGGTTGTGGCCACAATAACCCATCGGAATGGATAAAATGTGGTACTTAGTGTTTTTTGGGGGAATACAAATTTCCATATGAAATTTCTCGGTGCAGGTCCACGCCTTAATATAGCCCCCATTGAAGGTACCTCCCGATTTTAGGTATTTTGAAGGTTGTGTCCACAAGAACCCATATAAATGGCTGAATTTTGGTATTTGGTCTTTGCTTGGGTTATTCAACTTCCCTCTCTGAATTTGTTGGTATAGGTCCATGCCTTCATATAGTCCCCATAGAACGGTACCTCCCGATTTTCGGTATTTTGAAGGTTATGGCCACAATAACCCACCGAAATGTCTGAAAGTTGATATTTAGTCTTCGTTGGGAGTATTCAACTTTTCTTCCTAAATTTGTCGGTATAAGTCCATGCCTTCATATGGCCCCCATAGAACGGTACCTCTCGATTTTAGAAATACTGAAAGCATTGGCCTCAATATTCCACAGAAATGGCTGAAATTTGGTATTTAGTGTTAGTTGGGGTATACATATTTTCCCCAGAAATTTATCGGTACGGATCCATGCCTTCATGTAACCCCCATCGAACGGTACCTCAGGATTTTCTGTATTTTGAAGTTGTTGGGGTTACAAACTTTAAAATACAGAAAATCGAAATGGCTGAACTTTGGAATTTAGTCTACTTTGGAGACGTAGACCAAGTTCGAATATGGACTATATATGTATGTCAACTTCTTCGGGTACCTCCCACACAACATTTCGGAAAAGTGCATTTTTGGACCTGCTCTCTCATCGTTTTGGTGCCCCTTTTATTACGGAACAATTTTTTGAGCGGAATTCTTGAGAAAATAACCCGAAAGGTGTAAAAAACACTACGTCCAGCATTTGTTGTGGCCGGAGCGCACGACAACTTTCGAATCGAATGCTGCGTTGGTCCACACTTTACATATCGTAATATTTCTTTACATAAATAAATATATCATACATAAAATTCGAAGGTGGTGCTTATAGGTCCACTCCTTCCGTTAACTCCCCAACATAAGTTCGAAAATATCCGTTATAATGGTACGCGCGGTTAAGGAACTGTTAGGGGATCCTTTGGAAATATTTACCGATGTTACTCCTAGTGGCCCTGTTTACAATGATATTGTGTTTTTCGTGGACAAGTCCATGTTTCCTGATGTAATGGTACAAAAGCTCTGAATTATATGGTGACCAACTGAAATGACTAGTGGGCGCGTTATATATCGAGAGGAATGATTCCCAAAATAAGACCCACTTCCACGGTCCGTTCTTTTAGGTACCTCCTCCGAAAAGCTTTTGAGCTTTAATCTAAATGTATATTTATACCCTCAGCATTTATGCCAACGAGGGTATATACACTTTCATACGGGCAAAATGTGCCTCAAAACCTCAAACCTGCCCCACAAAATTTCGAAAATGTTCGGCACATTTGTGCGCACGATAACTCTTGAAGGGAGTAACCGATGTGGTCCATACTTTGCACATCGTGAAATTTCTAATAAACTTAGATGAGGTTCCATTAAGAACTCAAACAGTCCACTCTTGCGGGTACCTCTAACAAAAAAGTTTGGAAAAGTTCAGTTTAGGAGCAGCTCTCGAATCGATTCGGTTGTAACATATTGTATTCACCGCCCCCCATACCACGGTACAAGTTTTATCTGGGGCAAGTCCATACTTCCTGAGAAAATAGCCTGAATGATACAAAAAGTCCCTATGACACCGTGTTTAGTGTTTGGAGTGCGAGATAACTCTCGAAAGCATCTGCCGATCTCCTTCAGGTACCTGCCCCCACTCTTGAAGGGAGTGACCGATGTAATCCATACTTTGCACATCCTAATATATCTACCAGATATAGATCAGGTTCGAATATTGACTATATTTGTCTACTCCTTCAGGTACCTCTCACACAAAATTTCGGATAATTTCACTTTAAGACGTTCTCTCGAATCCCTTTGGTTTCTGTTGAAGCGATTTGCATTCGGTAAAAATTTTTCTTGAGAAAACAGCCCGAAAGGTTTTAAGAAAAACCTATGTCACCATATGTGGTGGTCGGAGAGCACGATAACTTTTGAACTGTTCAATCGATTTGGTCCAACATTTGGTCTTCGTCATATTATATCCAAACTTAGTTTCATGGGCAACACCGGTCCACAACTTCCGGTACTTCTCCCCAATATTTTAAAAATGTCACTAAAATGCTAGGACGATATCACCTGATTTGGGCAACAATTTGGTCCAAACTTTGGATCTCCTAATATTTTGTCAACATTTAGTATACTTTCTTAAATGGCCCACATCGGTCCTCTCTAAGGATACCTCCGCCACAAAATTCAACATTAGTGCAGTTAATTCCTAATTCACGTTTTTGTCGGCAAGTTCAAATGTCCAAAAAGGGCCACAAAATTCTGAAGAGACCTTAAATGCATTCGATCTGTCCGTAGGTGAAAGTTTCACTTCACATTGGCTGAGGATATATATCTGTCGGCAAAGCCGACTGACACTGTTTTACCTGTTTTGTAGGCAAGTTCATACGCCCAAAATTCTGAAAACCCCCCAGGTACGTAAAAAAATTGCTTCAATTCACGCCAGCTGCGGGAATATCACTGACGGAAAAGCAAAGGATATATCTCTGTCGCTTTCATTTGGTATATAGGATTCCCAGCTCACCGATAAGATAAACGAAACATTTAAGCTATGATCGTTAAAGTTTAGTCAAATTTTCCGGAGAAAATTTGTATATTCGTTTGAACATCTTAACCTTTCTTTTAAGTTTACGTCAACTTTAAACAAAATATACAAAGTACTCATCGGGGATTTTCTCACACAAAATTAAATTCGGTTTGTATACCTTTAGGGATCTTTATGGAATTTTTGCGGATTGACACCTTTATGGTCCGGATTAGAAGTAGAATATTTTACGTGAACAAGTCCGGGATAATCGTCCAAAAGTTCTAAAGAAACCCATAGGCTACAATCTAAAAAAGGCAGTTAGCAGGGTGACGTTGGAATTGAGTATCCGATTTGGTGCAAACTTCCCGAGTCCTTATATTCTAGCCAAACCTTTATGAATTATTTGGGTCTAAAACAGTAGTGACACGAGCAAAATTGAGTTTTTGGGTGAGAGGGGGAGAAAAAAGTATAGATGAGCCCTTTTCTCTCCGTTCTATCCCAAAGACTCAAAAAACCTACAAAAAACTCATGATGTTATGTGGAGATATCCTTAGCTATAATCCTCCATGTCATTCATGAAAGCAAATCAATTTAATAAATTACCACAGAAGACAATTTCTTGCTGTCTGTAATATGTTTTTGGTTAGGCCAATTTAGAAAATTTCCTTTTAGCCATATTAAAGACTTAAAACTTTTAATAACATTCCCTCTCTTCCGTTATCTCTGATGTACGTGTATTCTATACACGGGCATATGCACAACACCAGCAGTTGATGCTGCTGTCTGTCTGTCTGTCTATATGCCTAGTGCAGTGCAGTAAATACACATTCTTATGTTCTTAGTTAAGCATGTTCTTAAGTAATTTTTATAAACTTTGCTTTATGACTTTCATAATAATTTTTTTGTTCTTCCTCGTGTATAAACTTTTTTTGCCATGTTTTATGGTTTTTTGGTATTGTTCTACAGCGAACATAAAGATATACATCAACAACACATGTGGGCATATTCCACCTGCCGAGCGGGCGTGGAAAGAACAAACAGCAAGTACATACAACCATTTTGCTGTTCTTGTTTGCTTATTACCGGTGTGTTTGTTGTCTGTTGGTTGGCTTTGGTATTTGGTTACGCATCTTATCTGCTTTCGTTAGCTACTTTTTTTCTTTTGAATATGGAGTTTGATCTTTGCAACGTAATGTTAAGCTTATTTAAGTATATGGCGGCATATGAGTGAAGTTTACTATTTCCGGGAATGCGTTTTGGCTGTGGAGGAGGGAGAAACACTTTGAAAAGAAGTTGTTTAAGGTTTTTTATTCTGAGAGGTTATGCAAGGGGAACTCATGTAATACAGACTATCTGGTGGAGATCAGTTGCCTATCCTTGGAATTTTCTAATATTTTTTTGATCTGATTCTAACGTAGACAACATTTTTTGGGACTTCGTTATGAAAATATTTGCAAATATTTTTTTTAATATTTTTAAATTAGAATTTCAATTTTAAAAATCTCCGATCTATTTAATATTTTTGTCCTCTTTAAGCCGTTTCCCAAAACATATTTTACAAATGTCTGACTAAGTTAAACTATTTCATAAAATTTTTTATTAACATATTTCTATAGAGGATTATTGCTCATGTCCTAAACTTAGTTTATAGGCATTTAAAAATATATATATTTTTTATACCCTTAATGGCCTATCAGCCAAAGGCTTTGGCCATAAATTTTAACAAACGGAGGTATGTTAATGTTACATATCTTTGAAACCTAATTTCCCTCGGTGTAATTTAAGCAAAATGCTGGAAATGGGAATGCGTATGGTAACTGCTGGTCCTGCTGTTGTAGCATGAAAGTAATAATAAAGAAAAAAGCCAGCAGAATATGTTGAACAGCCCTAGCCAAAGCCTTCACTGAATGCACAAAAACGGTGAACAAACACACACAGCCACACTCACTAAGCCCTGCACACAAACAGTTTATTTTAATTGCTTTTGCAATACACCTTCAAGGAATGCAGGTTTTTATAACAACAACACCAACAACGAGGTCCATAACATTTATCTTCGCGCTCAAATACACATAATGGACGGAAACATACAAACACACTCACTCGCAGACACACAAACCGCGGGCATCAATTGGCAAAGGAACATATTCAACTCTGGTTAAGTTTATCTTCCTGTGGTTAAACAGAAAAAAACGAAAAAACGAAAACTCCAAAAAAAGAATACGGAAATGTTTGCCAACGCTTTACGTACGCGCAGCGGTATACACATTAAAAGCAATGTTTTCATTGCAAAGTGATTGATAGCAATAAAATTGTAGTATAATGGCCGATTTTTACGATTGATTTTTACCACTTAAACTTTTGCCTTAATTCCCTTCAACATTCAGCGATGGCCATCGCAACACAACCAAACATTATGTTGTCACACAGAAGACGAAACACAGACAGCAAGTGGCAGTAATACTTAAGCTCCTCCGTGGAGCTAAAAAGAAATTTATGTTTTTAACCACCAGATTTTATGCCTGCGCGTGTAACATATGTTTATATGTGTGTGTTTGTTTGCTATTAAAATGTCATTGCATTCGAAATTGGCTTGGTCGAAAGTCGAATGTCTTTATTGACCAAAAGTGGGAAACATTTTGAATTCTGCTTAAATCGTAAATCTTAAGGGAACTTTTTTTGAGAATATGGTATTTTTGAATGACCATTAGAGATAATTTTATACCCTGCACTAGACTGGTTTTAACTCAAAGGGAAAAAAATCGATGCCCCCCCCTAAAGTGTTTAGTTTTGTTAGGTTTTAAGATTGCCAAAGTTTGAGCAAAATCGGAATATTTTAACACGTGCCACTGGGGCCTCAAAATTTCCATAGTAATTTGTATAGGGCCAAAGGTGAATTTTCACGAAAATGCTCTAAAGGCCACATTTATTTTCCAATCGATAAGAAATTTTTACCACTTCATTTCTGTGGCTATACAAGTAATCCTACAAAAAAAAAATCTGAAAATCGGGTAGGATTTCAGTGTTAGCTATATATAGGGCCCATGGAAACATTGAGGCCCCAGTGTCACGTTTTAGCATATTCCGACTGTGCTCAAACTTTGGTAATATTAAAATCTAACCAAACTAAACACTTTAAGGGGTGCCGCATAAAAAAAATCACACATTGATTTTTTATAATCACTCTACCCTTCTCTATAGAATAGCGAGAATTTTAAGGTTGTTTTTTCATTTGCAAAGCATGGACGTAATCATTTGACAGGCCAAACTTTTTATTCCATCCACCATAAGATATTCTGAACTAAATGGAATAATTAGTTGGTATGTATTCCTATCCACAATTTTATGAACAAGGATACCCAAAATGCTTAAATTAGGTCGAAAAATCCATATGAAGTGTCTTCAGTTGCACGATACCTTTAGATGAGGGGCTATATTATAGTGTGGACCTGAAACTTACAGATAGTTCGGTTAAAAATTGTAGCTAAAACCCTACAAATACCGAAGATCTGGGGGTACCGTTATACAAACATGGAGCTATATTGAACATTTTTGGAGGAGAAGTTTGTGACCACTGGGAAATGTAAAATCACCGCTAGTTCGGTCAAAGGTGAGGGAAATATTTTAAATTCTGCTTAAATCGTAAATCTTAAGGGCACTTTTTCAGACCATTAGGGCCAATTTTATACCCTCCATTATTGTATGGCGAGTATTTTAAGTTTGATTTTCCATTTGCAAAGCATTAACGTAGTCATTTTTATTCCATCCACCATAAAATAATCTGAACTTAAATGGAATAATTAGTTGTATTTCCTATCCACAATTTTATGAACACTGGGTATCCGTGCTTAATTAGGTCAGATAGTTATAAAGTATCAGTCGGCTTTGTCGACAGAGATATACCCTCAGCCTATGTGAATTAAAACTTTCATCTACGGACAGATCGACACAATTGTTGAACTTTTGTGGGGAGGTAACATAAAGAGAAGATCGATTTCGGCCATTTTAGAAGTTAAACTAAATTTGGGCACAATATTAGGAGATCCAACGTTTGGATAAATTTGATTGCCCCGTTCAGGGGATATCTTGCATTCCATTTCAGTGACATTTTCTTAATATTGGAGAGGATAGAGGAAGTTGTTGCCAATCTTCGATTTGAAACTAAGTTTGGACACCATTTGGGCTGTTTTCTCGAGAAGTATGGACTTGCCCTGAAAAAGCATTTACCGTCGAAATTGAGGCAGCGAATGCAAGTTGCTTCAACAGTAATCAAAATGATTCGAGAGCAGGTCATAAGGTGAATTTATCCAAAATTTTGTGTGGGAGGTACCCGAAGGATTGGACAAATATAGCCCATATTCAAACCTGATATTCATATGGCAGATATATTAGGATGTGAAAAGTATGGACCTAATCGCTCACTCCCTTCAAGAGTTATCGTGCGCACAATTTTTCTGAACATTTTTGAACTTTTGTGGGGGATGTACCTGAAGGTGTGGACCGATATGGCTTATCTTCGAACTTATACTAAGTTTGGACAAAATATTACGATGGCCAAATTTTGAACCGAGTCTTCAGATCCGTTCAAGAGTTATCTTGCGCTCCAACCACTCAACACGGTATCACAGGAGTATTTTTTTGTACTTTTCAGGCTATTTGCTCAGAAATTATGGACTTGCCCAAGATGAAACTTGCACCATCGAATGGGGAGGTGAACACAAGGTTGTTACAACAAAAATAAAAGCGATTCGAGAGTAGGTCCTTAACTAAACTTTTTCGAACTTTTGTGTGAGAGATACCCAACTAAGTGGACCGATTGAGTCCATATTGCAACCTCATCTAAGTCTGGTAGAAATTTCACGATGTGCAAAGTATGGGCCAAATCGGTTACTCCCTTTAAGAGTTATCGTGCACACAAATTTTCCGAACATTTTCGAACTTTTGTGGGGGAGGTACCGGAAGGAGTGGACCGATATAACCCATCTTCGAACTTAAACTAAGTTTGGACAAAATATACGAAAGCCAAATTTTGAACCGAATCGGTTCATCCGTTCGAGAGTTATCGTGCGCTCCAGCCAGCCAGACAACTTCAACTTCAAATTGTCTGAAAAGGATTTCGTCCAAACATACTTGGGGTCTAAAACCGTTATTTCAATGAGGCACATTTTGCCCGTATGGAAGTGTATATACCCTCGTTAGCATAAATGCTGAGGGTATAAAAATCCATGTAAAATGTCTTCAATTGGCCGATAACTTAATTACAACTAGTTCAGTTAAAAATTGTAGCTCAAATCCACAAAATACCGAAAAACGTAAGGTACCGTTGTATTGGGTTTATACCAAAGCATCTACATATATTAGCAATTTTTAGTGCAGAAGATTCGCCAATGGGAATCTCAACTATCAAATTGCAGCTTGTTGTAGCTCAAATTCTCAAAATACCACAAAATTCTCAAAATACCGCAAGTCGGATAGGAACCTTTATATGGGGCCTATACCAAAACGGACCTTGATATATTGACAATTTTTAGTGAAGACAAAAATGTGGATTAGGATTAAAGCTCAAACGTGTTGCGGAGGAGGTACTTGGTGTAATGAATCGACATAGGCCATTTTGGAAGTGGATCTTATTTTGGTAGTTATTTTTTCGATAGATATCGCGCACACCAGTCATTTCAGTTGGTCACCTTATAACTTAGAGCTTTTGGACCACTTTGTCAGGAAGCATGGACTTTTGAATTGCCCATGAAAAAACGTAATATCGTTGTAAACAGGGCCACAAGAACTAGCATCGATATAAATTTCCAAATGATCTTCGAACATACCCTAATCTGCACATAAGGAAAAGTGTTGAACTTTTGTGGGGGAGATCCAAAGGATCCGGAAGCAGTCGAACGATATGGCTATTCTTCGAACTTAAAATTAGTTTAAACAAATATTACGAAATCCGCAGATTCGTTCGAGAGTTATCGTGCGGTCCATTCACTACACTTGGTGCGTAAAGGCTTTTCACAACTTTCGAGCCAATTTTTTCAGAAAAACTCCCTGAAAAACTTGTACCTTCGTACCTGTACCTTGTAATCAAAGGGATTCGAGGGCAGGTCTTAAATTGTACTTTTCCTAAACTTTGTGTGGGAGTATCCATATTGGAACCTCATCTATGTCTGGTAGAATTTTCACGATGTGCAAATACGGACCAAAAGTGTTGAACTTTTTTGGGGGAGATCCAAAGGATTCGGAAGCAGTCGACCGATATGGCTAATTCTTCGAACTTAAAATTAGTTTAAACAAAATATTACGAAGTCGGCTGATTGTTCGAGAGTTATCGTGCGGTCCATTCACTACACTTGGTGCGTAAAAGCTTTTCACAGCTTTCGAGCCATTTTTTCAGAAAATATGGACTTGTCCCTGAAAAACTTGTACCTGTACATTGTAATCAAAGGGAGTCGAGGGCACGCCTTAAATTGCATTTCTCCTAAGCTTTGTGAGGGGAGTACCCATATAGGAACCTCATCTATGTCTGGTAAAATTTTCACTATGTGCAAATACGGACCAAAGCGCATACTCCCGTCAAGAATTCTCGTGCGCACAATTTCTTCCGATAATTATTGAACTTTTGTGGGGGAGGTATCTGAAGGAGTGGACAGATATGGCTCATTTTCGAACTTAAACTAAGTATGGGCAAAATTTCACTAAGGCCAAATTTTGGTGCAATTGGGTTCATCCGTTCGAAAGTTATCGTGCGCAACAACCAGACAGACGCATGTACGGGCATTTCTCCAAACTGTCTGAAGTGGATTTCGTCTAAACGTACTTGGGGCGTAAAACCATTATTTCGATTAGGCACATTTTGCCCATATACCCTCTATAGCCTAAAGGCCGAGGGTATTCAAATGTATGGCAACAAATTTGATTGGGAATGAAACAAGATATTCTATAAACCCATCGAACCACCGGCCCTCTTGCAGAACATCAAAATTTTCGGTGGCGTATACCCTCGTTAGCCTAAAGCAGGGTTGCCCAAGAGAATACCTTCAAACTAAAGCAAGTGTTTATGTATAGGTGAAAAAACAACAACCACATTGTGTTTACCATTCGTTTTTGCTCACGTACACTGTGAATGAGAGAGAATAGCAAATGCAAAACAACTCAGTGGGCGCCCGCAGTATACAAATGGGCGACCCTGGCCTAAAGACTGAGAGTGAAAATCTTATAATAAATTTGATTTTTAAATTTTTTCATGTTGTTGCCTGGCCTGTGAGTCGAACTCGGGCCTGCAAAGTGCAAGACAGGTGTGATTATCATTGTAGCACGGTGACACAAATTTTCTGCTGGCATATTCTTTGCCTCTAACGGAGATTAAATGCGAAAATTCGCCATATTCGGTTGAATAATATGTTTAAAACCTTAAGAAGTTACAATATCGTGAGATACCGTTCTATGGGGACTAGATCAAGACGTGGACCTATACCAACAATTCTCTGCAGGAATGTTTTATACGCACAAATTTCAGACATTTCTGTAGAAATGGAGATAAAATCTGGAAAATCGCCGAAAATTTGGCGTTTAAAGTTCTGGCGGAAATTGTTGTAGGTCGAAGGAAGTGTAAATACAAAATTTCAAGCATTTTATACTAGAACTTTCGAAATACCGAGAATCGGGAGTTACGTGGACCAATATAGCCTATTTTCAAACATCCTGGGAGTAATATAAACTTCTGTACCAATTAAAAAAGCTCTGCCTTAAATATTGCGAGCTGTATCGTGGTTTCAGCACGCATACGGACGGTTGGACAGACGGACTTCGTTTCACCGACATAGAATTTGATGCTGATCAAGCATATATGGGGATTTTTTGAGTGAAATCGGACATTTTTACATAAAGTGGTTTTTGATTTCCATTATTTTTGGCTGTGTGGATACTGCTTCTCAGCAAAACATTTCAGTATATTTTCAGATTTTTCTGACTAACGGTTCCAACGATATCGCGCCTTGAAACAGACGAATTCTGTAAAAACTATATGAAATGAAAATTAAAACCCAAATGGTAGTGGGATTCGCATAATTAAGCACGGTGCTTTTGAAACAACTTTAAATGGAAGGTGCTTACACCTGGGAAGTTTATGCGGATTCTGAAACTACACTGCTCATAGATGAGAAAAAACAAAAAACAAAAAAAAAAATCGCCGGAGCACTTTTTAAATAAATCGCCATTCAAGTCGGCATTTTTATGGGTTTTTAGGTTTTCACGATTTTGGTTCAAAAGAAAATGTTGTAGCTATGAACATTTTCTAAAAGATTGACCTTTATGATAATTTCATAGGTTTTACCGTTATTGAGATATAGAAGTTCAAATTGGGACAATGCATTGACTGTATCGCCTCCTTATAAAACAATGTCATGAATGCAATTTTCCAACTTAAACTTATATATCTCGAAAATGGTACAACCTAGGAAAGCCAATCTTGTAGAGAATTTTCTACACCCATTTCGATAAAACTTACCGTTTTCAAGCAAATAGTGAAAACCTAACAAAAAAGCTAAAAATGTGACTTGAACATCTATAAATCTGAAAAATGGTTAAACCTAGGAACAAATCATAACTGCCAATCCCCTAGAGAATTTTCACAGCTACAATATTTTCCGTAGCACCATTTCGATAGGACTAGTGGTGTCCAAGTAAAATTGCTAAAACCTAAAATAAACCTAAACATGTGAATTTTGACCGCGATTTATTCAAAAATCCCTCCAACAATTTTCTGTTGTTTTTTTTTGATTTTTCTAACCTAGGATCATTGCTGTTTTAAAATCCGCAAAAACTTCTCAGTTGTAAGCGGTTTTCACTTAAAGTTAGTTAAGGCGCACCACTTTATAAGGTAGCGATACAGTCAATGCATTGTCCTAATGTGAACTTCTATATCTCACTAACGGAAAAACCTACAAAATTATCTTAAAGGTCAATCTTGCAGAGAATTTTAATAGCTACAACATTTTCGTTAGTCCCATTTCGATAGGACTTGCGGTTTCGAAACAAAATCGTGCAAATATAAAAAAACCCAAAAAAATTCAACTTGAATCGCGATTTATTTAAAAAGCGCCCCGGGTTTTTGTTTTTTTTATTATTGATTTTTCTCATCTATTAACATTGTAGTTTCAGAATCCGCAAAAACTTTCCAGGAGTAAACACCTTCCATTTAAAGTTGTTTCAAGAGCACCGTGTATGTTTTTTTTTCTATTTTATTTCGATTTGGAAAATGGGTTTGCAAATATTGCGAATTATGCTATTGGTCCATGAGTTCGACGTGGTGATCAACATGGGTTCAAAAATCAAAGGACCAATCAAGAACCACAAGACCAAATTTCAACATATAGCCTCCTCATTAAAGGGTGCTATATTCCTTCTTCATTGTTTTCTATAGAAAGATGATTTTTGTGTTACCAACCTGACGGACTATCTTCTCATGGGTGACTAATACGATTTTCGATATGTAAAGATTTTGCCTTAAACTTTAATCGTCATCGTCTCTTTTTATTTAATTTTTTATTAATGATTTGACATTTGTTACCATTTAGTTGGTTGACTAATTTGAAGTTTTTCTTGTTTTTAGTTTGTCAGTGTTAAGTTTTAATTAGAAAATCTTTTTTTTTGTTTTGAATTTTCATAGAAGCCAAACATTATACTGGCAACTTTAATAATCAAGTGATTGCTAAAGTTACCATTGCATTTCTATTTCCTGTGCTGTCTTATCGTTGATTGGGATAAACTAAAGTAAATATTTTGCAACAACAACATAGTAAAAGTTTACTAAAATTTGAATTAGAAGGGTCAGCAATGGACGATTGGATAAAACATAGAATTTCTTAGTTTTCACTAACCCTTAAAATCAATACATGGATGCCTTATGAAATCTCTAAAATCTGATTCTTTTGACAGGGAATAGATAATTATTTTAAATAAAAATATGATTGGGGAGACAATTTGCCAAGGTTTAAAAATACCTTCTTCTTTCAAATGTTAAAAACTCTTATCATCCACCGCCCTAAGTTATTGTTATTATGGGGATTGATAAATTGTTTGCCCTTGTCTTGCAAATATTTCTCGAATTTGGCCTTTTTGACCAAAACCGAAAAATATTTGTTTATATAAGTTGACATATTGCTTGAGGATTATTAATTAGTACAAGTTAATTTGCACAAACTAGAAGCACACACACACACCAACTCACACCCACCTTTCTTTTTACACAAATGACAAGAAACTTGATGAAAGAAAAAGCTGTAACCACAAAAACCCAAACAACTTAAGAAAGAAAACCTCTAACTAAAGAAATGTTTGACCAAAATCGTTCGAAAGAGTTTGGAAAGAGCTACTCGGTGTGATGGAGAGGGGGAGAGTGAGTGTTAAGGGGTGCTTGCATAAAATAATCATAATATATGAAGGCTGTAAGAAAAATGTCAAAAGTAGAAAAGTTATTAAGCAAAAAGGATAAAGTTTTTCATATGTTTCGGAAATGGTCTTGGTTTTATTGACCAACTTTAAGGAGTTATTTGTACACACGCACACATCTCGTACACACTCATACAATGTAATATTGTATACTCTTCTAAATGAAAAACCTACAAACAACAATTTGCCATATCAACAACAGCAACAACAACAAGAACACCAACATGTTCTTCTTAGCATCCAAAATCCTAGAAAATTGGCCAACTTAGTATTTGAATAATAATAGTTTTTATATATTTTGTTCGTGTTGATGATGATGATGTTGTTGATATTTTGTTGTAATCCTTGTTAGTTGTTTTTTTTTTTTTGGGTGGGGAAATTTTTGCCTATTTTGTCCTTGTTTGGTATTTAGTTGTTTCTCTTGTTGTTGTTTTCTTCGCCCATGTCCAGTAAATGTCTGACATGCCATTTATATTCTAGGGGATTATGTTAACACTTTTTAATGTTAATTCTGGGCAGATTTGTCTCTATAGCTTTTATCTGAACAAAAATAAAAACAAACTTTTATTTAAGTATTTAATTCCTTTTTTTATTTTTTGTTTTGTTTTCTAATTTGTATAGTCTTTGCGGAGGCAATGTGAAAGTGTTAATTGGAGTGGAGATATGGACATAAGGATAAAATGAAATTGTAATGTCAAAATATAAAGAGCTTTGTAGTTGTTTTATGAAAAGATAAGAAGCCCCAGTCAGGGAAGCTACAAATGATATTTTATAAGAATTTAAGTTTCCAAGATTTTTTTCCGAAATTTTCCTTTGGGACAAGGGGAAAAGTTTTTACATCAACACAGCCCAAGTTCGTTTTTTTGAGCACATCCATAGTTCTTAAAATTATCATGGGTTACTAAGTAGAGCTACACATGTTAGGCTGACACATTTAACGGGGAGGTCATCATCTATGAGACGAATGATGAAAAACTCTGGACTTTGAATATGTTAAAGCGTTCCTTCATTGTCAACTTATGCAGTGACGCACACCAGTCTATTTGCAAATTTGAGGAGATTTCCCTTAACGAACACATTTATCTCAGAGTTTACATTTCCACGACTGTTTTATTTCCCAAATGTTCTGTTGTGGCAAGGGGAACCTTTGAATATCAGCAAGTAAAGTCCAGCTCTATTTCCACGTGCCACAATGCCCGCCATGCAGACCGAGTTTGAGTGCCGGGCAAGACCAAAACCTTGACGGTAATTTTTTTAACGGACACAGGAGGCAATTTCTAGCTTTACGCTTCACCAACTGCCAAAAGATTTCTTGCGAGGAATCGCCCAGAAATCAGAACGATAATATTTGTTATATGTTTTTATACCATCCGAAGACCAAAATAGGGAAGACACGTGTCTCGTCGGTTTTCCATATCTCAGGCTCATATCTTCAAAACTGCAGCTCTTGTCTTAAAGAACAAAAATCCAAGGTTGAAATCGCAAAGATCAAACTTCTATTTTTTATACCCTCCACCATAATATGGAGGATATAACACATCGAAATATTCATCGGAGGCCCTATAAAGTATATATATTCTTGATCAGGGTAAGTCTATATGGCCAGGTCCGTCTGTCCGTCCGACTGGCTGTTATAATGACATTGTAACGTCAAAATATAAACAGCTTTGCAGTTGTTTTATGAAAAGATAAGAAGCCCCGGTCAGTGAAGCTACAAATGATATTTTACAAGAATTTAAGTTCCCAAGATTTTTTTCCGAAATTTTCCTTTGGGACAAGGGGAAAAGTTTTTACATCAACACAGCCCAAGTTCGTTTTTTGAGCACATCCAAAGTTCTTAAAATTATCATGGGTTACTAAGTAGAGCTACAGCGCGCAATTTTTAGTATAGAGCATTGTTATTTGGCATAGAAGTTTCTATTACTTCTAAGATGTTTGGTATTGCAAATGGGCTATATCGGCCCAAGTTTGATATAGCCCCCATAGAACGGTACCACCCGATTTTCTGTATTTTGAAGGTTTAAGCTTCATTATCACACCCAAATAGCTGAAATTGGGTACCAAGGAGTATAAAACTTTTCCCCAAAATGTTGTCGGTATGGGCCATCCCTTCATATAGCCCCCATAGAACGGTACCTCCCGATTTGCGGTATTTTAAAGGTTGTGGCCTATATATTTCTCCGTAATGGCTGAAATTTGGTATTAAGTCTTCATTTGGGGTATAAAACTTTTCATAAGAAATTTGTTGGTATAGGACCAAGCCTTCATATAGCCCCCATAGAACGGTACCTCCCGATTTTCGTTATTTTGAAAGTTGTGGCCTCAATATTCCTCCGAAATGGCTGAAATTTGGTTCATAGTCTCCATTTCGGATATAAAACTTTGCATATGAATTTTGTCGGTAAAGGCCTACGCCTTTATATAGCCTCCATAAAGCGGTACATCCGAATTTGCGGTATTATGAAGGTTGTGACCTCAATATTCTCCCGAAATGGCTTAAATTTGGTATTTAGTCTTCATTTGGGGTATAAAGCTTTCCGTATGAAATTTTTCGGTATAGGTCCACGCCTTTATATAGCCGCCATAGAACGATACCTCCAGGTTTTCGGTATTTTGAAGGTTGTGGCCTCAATATTCTTCCGAAGTACCTGATATTTGGTATTTAGTCTTTGTTGGAGGTAAAAGCCTTTCTGACTGAAATTCGTCGGTATAGGTCTACGTTTCGATATAGCCCCATAGGACGGTACCTCCCGATTTTCGTTATTCTGAAGGTTGTGACGTCAATATCCCCCCGAAAGACTGAAATTTGTTATTTAGTCTTCCCGGTGTTTATAAAATATTCCAAAAGGGAATTATCAGTATAGATCCGCGGGTTCCTATATCCCCATAGAAGCGTACCTCTTGATTTTCGTTATTTTGGAGGTTTTACCGAAATATCTAAAATGCCGCATTTAGTCTACTTTGAGTGTAAAAACTTTCCTACAGAAATTTGTAGGTATAGATCTACGTTTCGATATAGCCCCCATGGATCGGTACCTCCTTAATTTCGGTATTTTGAAGGTTATCCACATTGTTTTACCGAGCTAGCTGAAATTCGGTATTTATCCTTCTTTATAAACGAAAATAAACTAATTGTTCCATTTTACTTCAATACAACTCGTTGTGGAGGGTATAACAAGTTCGGTCTGGCCGACCTTAACGCCGTTCTTACTTGTGTTTTTTTTTTTACATCAAAGTCCCAAACTTTTTAGTCCTATCATTGTAAAAGTTGGTGACACACGTGTCTTTTTTTTTGGTCTTCTACCACGATGCGTTTTCAGAATATGGTTAATAAACCATGACTCAAAAAATTACACACAATATATTAAGTCTTCATATTCTGGAAGGGAATTGTTGGTATATTTTGATATAACCCCCATAAAACGTTACCGATTTTAGGAATTCTGAACATTTTAGCCTCATTATACAACTGAAATGGTATTTAGTCTTCGTTGTGGTCAAAGATATTGCAGCAGAGAATTGTTTGTACATGTTCTCCCATAGGACGGAATTTTCCCATTCTGGAATGTGAAGGGTATTAGCGTCATTATCCCATCGAAATAACAAAAAATTTGAATAGTTTTTTAAGGGCTACAAAACCTTCTATCTGAGAATTGTTGATACAGTTCCACCTTTTGATGTAGCCATCATAGAACGGTGCCGACCGATTTTCGGTATTTTTACATTTTGAACCACATCATCAAACCGAAATGGGCAAAATGTCAATATTCTTTTTGGTGGATGGTATAAAAAGTTCGATCCAGCCGAACTTAATGCCGCTTTTACTTGTTATTATATGTCTAATTTGTTTTCCATTGCTTTCCCTTAATTTTTGTGATATTATTATAACTTCTATACATTCGGTACACCCTCATACACATCACAGCCTTTACTTAAATCTTTTGAAGCATAACGAAAAAGTTATTTTGCCATGTTGACACTTGTGTTGAGTTAATTTTCTAAGACCAGTAGAAGGATATTTTGTTGTGGTCATGTTAAGAACTCAAAAAGCTAAAACCGAAATAAAGATGATAAGACAAAAGAGTAAGAAAGTCATTTACACTAATTTGAATACATTTTAAGTTGTTATTTAATCTAAAATTTTTGTTATTTAATGTGCTGTACTAAGTATTGTTTACTTATGTGGCTAGCAGAACTTTTATTGTTCAAGTAGAACGTAGAAAAGGCTTCCAGTAGCCCAAATCGTCAATGGTACGCCAACGTTGTCATCGTTTTGAAAGTTCGGTTTTTCTCTTTCAGCGGTTCGCATTATGCCCTTTTGCTGCATAAACGCAGATTGATCCGTAGACTTTTTCAAAGTACTGAGCATTTCCTTTTGACGACGCCTCCTAGAAATATAAAATCTCTCAATACCACATAAGTTAAGCGAAATTTAGACGACCAGACACTTTTTTGTAGCTTCTGTCGCTTGTTATAGTCTATCTATGATATTAATGACCTCGACATAAAAGTGTTCGATGTGAAATTAATCTGGCCTTATTCTTCCCTATTTGTTTGGTGATAATTGCGATTTAAAGTTCATTCCTCCATTAGGTCGGTGTGCTTGATTGTGCAGTTTACTTGTGCGTATAAGTACTGTCGCCAATTATACGTTACCCATTTTTCTTGAAAAATATTGTAAAGGCTTCATAGTCTTCTAACATCAATGATCTGAATTAAGGTGGTTTGCTACTCTTTGTGAAGTAAATTCTAAAGCCAATTGTCAATTGGGTTTTCTATAAAGTGGCCTCAAATAATAGGAGCTCACGGGTTTTATAGCTCACGGGTTTTATTCGCGGCCTGAATTACAACTCTCTCACTCACCTAGTATTCTCCCGTATTATTCCCCGCTTGCTGAAGCATAGCTTGTTCTAGAATCTTTAATCTAGGATGTTCTACAATGGCCAAGCGAAATTTTAATCGATTCTCAAATACACATAGAGGCAGACAGATGAATGTAAACGACAAATGGGACAGATGTAGTAAATACGAGAGAGTAGAAGGGGCAATAATGAATGCAGCTAAAACTGAATTAACAACACAAATAGTAAATGCATCTAAATTAACTTAAATCCATTAGTTACTTTCTTAACAAAATATTCTTCCCAGAGCGTATAAGAACCATCGTATATCATACGCCACTCATTATTCGTTAACCATTATATGAAGACAGTTTACATGAATAAAAATAATTTACACGAATAATGAATAGATAGATAAATATACAAATAGATAAATAAATTAATTAAAAAAATAATTAAAAAAATAAATAAGTTTAAAATTAAATTATGAAGGTGACCTCATACAAATCAAACTTTAATAATGAATTAACAACAATTAAAAATTAATAAAAACAAGTAGGAGATGCGTTAGGTTCGATCGGGCCGAACTTTTTATACCCTCCACCACAAATTTCAGCCATTTCGGTGGATTAATGGGTCACAACCTTCAAAATACCGAAAATCGGAAGGTACCGTTCTATGGGTGCTATATGATGGCATGGACCTATACCTACAAATTTCTGGGGGAAAGTTTTATACCCCCGACGAAGACTAACTACCAAATTTCAGCCATATCGGTGTGGTAATGAGGCCAAAACTTTCAAAATACCGAAAATCGGGAGATATCGTCCTATAGGGGCTATATCAAAACGTGGACAATTATAAATATTTTATGGTAGAAATGTTTTTAGCCTTTGGAAACACAAAATACAAAGTTACAACCGATTCTGTTGCCAAATGGGACTAATAGATTCAAAATATATTAAAATGACGAGTACTTTATATGGGGCGTTATATGGGGGCTATACCAAAACGTGGACCTATATAAAACCAACATTGGTAGGAATGTTTTCTGGCCTCTGGAGACACAAAATACAAAGTTACAACCAATTCGGTGGTAAAATGGGACAAATATCTTAAATATTCCTTAAAACGACGACGCGTCACTTGTCATTTTGTATTGGGGCTATATGAAAGCGTGGACCCACATAGCCCGCTTTCAATACCAAAGTCCCACGTACAAATATAGATTTTCCTAAAATTTCATCCACCTACGTCAATCCGTTCGGACGCTAGAGTGATTTCCGCAGACGGACAGACGGACGGACATGTCTATATCGATGTAGAATTGCACGCTGATCAAGAATATATATAGTCTGTTGGGTCTAAAATTATTATTTCGAGTAGTTACAAACGTAGTGATAAACTTAATATACCCCCATCCTATGGTGGAGGGTATAAAAACAGTATTGAAAATAAATAAATTGGAATCTTATTTTTCATCTCCTGAAAATTTTTAAGCCTTTCACGTTAATATCGTTCGAACATCTCTTTTAAGACCACCTGATCTTTTATATATTGAAATGTTATTTTTTTTAAAGAACTGTTGGTTTAGCCTGGGCTCTCACTATAAAAAATCTATCTATAGGAGACCGTATAATCTCAAGAAGTCCATTCCATTTCTTCATGTCAAATTATATAACATCCATAATGGTAACGAATTTTATATCCCAGCAAAATTTAAAGGAAGGGGTTCCATGCGATGACGTGATTTCATGGCATCTTTTGCATTGGTTGAAACAAAGTCGTGAAAAATCCGATCTTTTCATTAGAATTTTAACCAATGGAAAGGAAGTCGTGAAAGATCCGATCTTTTCATCAGCATTTCAACCCATGCAAAGGAAGCCGTGAAAGATCCGATCTTATCATCAGCATTTGAACCGATGCAAAGGAAGCCGTGAAAGATCCGATCTTCTGGATCATCGAACATTTTGCTGGGATGATCCATATGACGATCAATGTATACACTCTGAAACACAAAAAAATCGAACATTTCCTAACAAGAATTTTTTAATTTATTTAAAAAGAAAAACCTATATTAATTATTTGAATTATTCGAGCTAACATGGCCTAAGGAATTTGTAAAACCTATATTAAATTTCGTACAATAATGGAAAATTCAAATTTGTCTTATATCTTAGGGGTAGTATCTCAGAATAGAAACGGAATTTTGCATTGCTGTTTTAGTATAGTTGTTGCTCTAATATTGCTACTAGTGTTCTAAAATCAAGAAAAAACGAAAATGAGGAATTTTGTGAACCGAAATTACAGTTATTTTAATTGGAATCTGTGTCTAATACATTAATTTTTTTCTTTTTAGCCATAAAATTATTTGATATCAGGATTGAAAAATTATATGAACTTAATTTTCATAGACAGGTTGTCTGACATCTTTGGCTTATGCAGTGCTTTCCTTAAATATTGGTATATATAGGAAACATAATGGAACTATATGTTATTATTTGTTTGCTTACATTTTAAATGTATTCACATGGATAATCAATTGAAATTATGATTGTTAAAACATATCAAACAAAAGTTCTGAATAAAATTCTACTTAACTTTCTTACATTCATTTTTGCATAAATATTAAAATTTCAGGAATTACTCAAGCGCAAAATCACAGCTGGCTGCAATATCCTTTCGAAATATTTGTCAAAAAAATTTTTATGTTTATATAAAAGAAATTTTAAATGTTTTTTAGTATATTTTGCTCCTCAAACTTTTATACATAAATTATAATGTTTCCCCATTTCACACAAAATGGTATAATAATAGCTTTTGGCTGAAGTTTTATTGTTTTGCTGGCACCTCATCTCAATATAAGAGCATTTTGCCCTCTGACATTTGGATATGAATATTTTTGCGATAAAAAAAAAAAAAAAAAAAAAAAACATGTTTGAATGTTCTCCATACTCCGTTCCCATAAATTGAAATCAATTGTTGTTGTATATTTCTAGTGCTGTTTTTGCTGTTGTTATCCATTATCCCAACCCAATGGATTTATAGAAATATAATTTACACATGACTTAACACATACATGCATACATACATATGTATGCATTTATATTCATTATTTGAATTTCAATAAAATATTCATGTTGTTTATGTTCTCCAATTGGAATGGAATGGTCGGTCGGTCGTTTTGTTCTCCACAATTAGCAGGAAAGTGGGTACTAGGAAAACACAAAAATGACAAACAATGGCTGATGTTTGTGAAAGCAAATAGAACAACAAAAAACAAACTGAAACCAGACGAGACAGACTTGCTATTGTGCGAGCATAAGAGAATATGCAAGAACAGTCTCTAAGGTTTTGGCTTAATTCAATTTTCATTTGAAAACAAAATTGAATTTTTAAATAGAAAAATAAATGTTTATATAATATACATACGTATGTATGTACTTTAAACTAGACTTTGCAAGATATATCAAATTGGTGATAAATGGCCTTCTTGTGTTTTCCCAAAAATATATTTAAAGGGAATATTGCATATTTTCGAGGAAAAATGAATCAAGTTGAGTTGGGGTTTCATTGCTACAGCCTGTTTCTGCCAGGCGATTCCAAAGCAAATTCGATGGAATTGTTGTATGACAAATATTTGATTAATTGTTGTTTTCGATCCAACAAAAATGTCTACAACCACAGGAATAGTTAGAATTTTACCAAATTTGATTTCGAACCGTATTATTTAGTATATAATAAATATTTGTATATACTATCCATACTATGATTATTAAATTCTGACTTCTAATTTAGTACTGACAATTTTGTTTTAATTATATACCAAATCTTTGCCATATTTTTGCCAACAAAAACATTTATCAGTTTAGACAGACTATTAGATATACAATGCGTGCTTCTCATATTTATTTATTAAGAAATAACGAAACAATGCCCAAAAAGAAAATAAATTTATTCAAGTAACGTATAGGTGAATAATTAATATTAATTTCATTAATTTCATATCACGTTCTTCACGAAATGATGCGTGTTAAAAGGGGTGTATTTTATTATGAGTATTTCATAGAAATGCTTACAAGGAACGACAGAAAAAAATTATATAATTCGTGTCTTATAATGGCTGGGTTTATCATATGAAATATGTATGTGTAATTGGACAGGTACATGAGGGTTTGCGATTAAGTACCAATACCAATGATATGTATGTGATATTTAGGTGTATTTGTATTTAATTTAATTATAAAATATTGCTCATATATTTATTAAATATAAAATTAATTTCTTTCTTTTTTATTTGCAGGTAAGATACTGACTCCACATACGACTACATATCTGTAAGTAAGTTAATACGTTGATTGAAAATTCGATTTTCCAATTTTAGACAAATTACATTGGAACTATGTCTAAAAGTTATAAAAGACGCTGAAGGTAATCTTATTGAAGGCTCTGAAGAAAAGCATAAAGGTCTTCTTACAGAATAGCCTATAGGTCTTCTTATAGATGAACATAAATTTCTTCTTATAGAAGGCCCTGAAGGTCTTATTATAGAAAACCCTGAAAGTCTTTTTTTGGAGGACCTGGAAGGCATGGACGTAGTCAGAAATACATCTCAACACATTTGAAGGCGAAATCAAAGGACAAAATTTGATGTTTTGTGAGAAAAATATACCAAAAATATTTAAAAAATTACTCTGGGCCATCCCTGTCTACTTCGGTGCTGGAATGTCTTCTTAAAGAAGACCTGAAGGTCTTCATAACGATGAGACTGAAGGTATTTTCAAAGAAAACTCTTAAAGTATTTTTAACGAAGACCATGTAGGTCTTCTTGTAGACGACCTCGAAGGCATTCTTATAGAAGACCTTGAAGGCCTTCATATAGAAGACCTCGAAGGCATTCTTATAGAAGATCTTGAAGGTCTTCTTATAGAAGACCTAGAATGTCCTTTCATAGAAGAGGTGCAGGTTTTCCCATAGAAGAGATGATCGTCTTCTCATAAAAGAGCTGAAGGTCTTCACACAGATGAGCTGAAGATGTTCTCAGATAAGATCCTGGAGGTCTTCTAATAGAAGAGCTGAAGGTCTTCTCACAGAAGAGCTGAAGACCTTCTCATAGAAGAGCTTGAAGGTCTTCTCAGATAAGAGTCTAGAGGTCTAATCATTGAAAAGCCTAAAAGTCTTTCCATAGCAGAGCTTAAAAGTCTTCTTATAAAAGAGACTAAAGGTCTTCTGATAGAAAGAGGCTAAAGCTCTTCTCATAGAAGAGCCTGAAGGTATTCTCATGGAAGAGTCTGAAGGTCTTCTCATAGGGAAGTTGCGGGTATTGTCAAAGAAAAACTGATAGTCTTCTGACAGAAGAGCTAAAAATCTTTTCAGAGAAGAACTGAAGGTCTTCTTATAGAAGGCTTTGAAGGTCTTCTTATAGAAGACTTTGAAGGTCTTCTTATAGAAGACTTTAATGGTCTTCTTATAGAAGACTTTGAATGTCTTTTCATAGAAGAGCCGCAGGTTTTCTCATTGAAGAGCTTAACGTATTCTCATAAAAGAGCTGAAGGTCTTCACAAAGATGAGCTGAATATCTTAGAAAAGTCCGGGAAGTCTTCTCATAGAAGAGCTGAAGGTCTTCTCACAGAAGAGCTGAAGGTCTTCTCACAGAAGAGCTGCAGACCTTCTCATAGGAAAGCTTGAAGGTCATCTCAGAGAAGAGTAAAGAGGTCTACTCATTTAAAAGCCTGAAGGTAATAGCAAAGCCTAAAGGTCTTTCCATAGAAGATCATAAAGGTATTCTTATAAAAGAGACTAAAGGTCTTCTCATCGAATAGCCTGAAGGTATTCTCATAGGAAAGCTGAGGGCGTTGTCAAAGAAAAACTGAAAGTCTTCCGACAGAAGTGCTAAAAATCTTTTCGCAGAAGAACTGAAGGTCTTCTTGTAGAAGAACTGAAGGTCTTCTTGTAGAAGAACTGAAGGTCTTCTTAAAAAAAGACTTTAAATGCCTTTTCATATAAGAGCCGCAGGATTTCTAATAGAAGAGCTGAACATCTTCTCATAAAAGAGATGAAGGTCTTCACACAGATGAGCTGAAGATCTCAGAGATGTCCTGGAGGTTTTCTCATAGAAGAGCTGAAGGTCTTCCTGTAGAAGAACTGAAGGTCTTCTCGGACATTGAACATCTTCTCACAGAAGCGCTGAAGGTCTTTTCATAGAAGAGCTGAATATTTTGTTACAGAAGAGCTGAAGGTATTCCCGTAAAAGAGATTAAGGTCTTTCCACAGAAGATCTGAGTCTGAAAGTGAAAACTCACTGGTAAGCTCAGCACGTCCGATTTGCACTCAAAAGATCTGCGGTAAAATCCCTGGCCAGAACAAGAAGGAATTTTCGGCGGTGGTAAATTTCTCCAGCGTACTATTGGCTTACATTTTCTGAGTATTTCAGGCATGAAAAACTTCTATACAACTGTTGTTGTTGTTTGTATGTTTGTTCCTCTCCTTAATCTGGCTCTGGGACTATCTCCGGTTCTAGGAATTTGGCTGTTTCGATGGAATGTAGCAACAGATCTACTTGAGTTGATTAAGTATATTTGGCAGGGCAGTGGAAAAAGTGTAGTGTGTCATGCAGGCCTGTCCCACATGCTGGGCAGATATTTTGTACGGTGTCGCCGATCCTTACCCTAAAGGAATTCAGACGGCTGCACCATTTCGAAAGTAGTTAAGCCAAAACTACTCTGGATGGTAGTAGAAGAATGGGGTTGTTCTCCCAGAACCGCATTCACAAAATAGCATCCGTGTGAATGTTATGTGAACCTGCGTGATAGACCTGTTGATCTAGGGGTTTTTTCTTGTAACGTTGGACCTCTCTTTCTAGATTGTGAAGATTCCTCCTGACATGCCAGGATGTGGGGGTCCTTTCCACCATATGGTGATTAGCTGGCTCTCACTGTAACGAAAGCATGCCATTGTGTTGCTGTACCGGAAGAACCTTTATCTCATCATGTAGTTAGATGATCCACTGAAGACATGAGGAAGCACCCTGTTGCAGTTCTTAGGACGGCATTTTAACAAGCTTGAATATTTTTCCATCGCGTTGCATAGTTGCATGGTTAAAAAGGTTTCTTTATCTGCTGCCGTCGAGGAACTTGATTGCCTTGTTCCTACAGCTTAGCTTGTTGCAGATAGCTGTGAATTCGTAGATGACATGAACATCTGGCGAATGGGGCCCCTACAATTTTGGGGTCGGAATTCTGCTACACACTACATATCATTGAGCCTATGACACCACTTGCAGAGAAGTTTTACATGGCTGAAATACTCAGGAAATGTCGCCACATTACTGAGGGGTATTTTGCCACCGTTGAAAAATTTTTGAATCGAACCCACGACCTTCAGAGTGCAAGGCGGTGTACCACGGTAGCACCTATTGTGTACATATGTATTCAATATATTTATGTAAAATGTGATGTGACTACACCTAAGTTTTTCTGTTGATCCTTCACACTTTGGAAGACTCATCGGAATTTATTGTGGTTCCTATTCTTCACGCAGAAAGCCTTGCCCAGCTTATAATTACACACGAGATCCCTTAAACTCTCTCTATACACACAAACGCATACATATGTAGCACATTCGAAAGGTTTTTGTTTTTACTGAAATGTACCTATCTGTTTTGGAACGCCATGTTAGTATCTATAAATAATTGTAGTTCAACATAAAACATGTGAGTATGTATGTTAGTACCTTAAATATAATATATGAACATCGTTTGCACTAGACCGTTTTTCAGTCTCCCCTCTCGCACGGTAAACTGTACATATCCATGTATGTTTGGGAATGGAACTACAATAATTTCAAGTATGTAACTCTATGACAGACTTACTGAATAAATGAGAGAAAGAGTATATGACCTCGTCGCCAACATAATCATCGTCATCATCGTTAGGCCTGACATGACCTCATTAGCCAAAAAGAACGTGACTTGTTGTTTATCTTGTAACACCCGGTAGGATTGTAGTCTTGGTAGTAGTTGACGCGTTGTTGTTGTTGTCTATATGCTGTCGCCAATGAAGCAGTCATTCAGTTAGATAGGCAGGCAGACCACGCTAAATACACACACCCACACACACAAATAAATTCCGCTAGGCATGCTGTTATACCAAATTCATATTTGTATATACTTCATATAATTCCCTCACATTCACTCACACACACACACATGCATGTAACATGCCACATACAGACATTCCTTTAGAATTAGTAACGTCTGTAATGATTACAATGTACTATTATTTTACCCGGATGTATGTGTCGTAACAGTTTGGAGTATTTACACACTCCTTATAGGATAATGTGACATTGTTGTATAAATATTTTTTGTATATGTGTGGGCGGGTATGTGTGTATTTTAGGCGGTTATTTGCAAAAAGCTTGTTGTCTATTGTTTTCATATATATTGTTGCCAGTTCCTTCCTTTCTCCCCATGATTATGGCAAATTATATAAAACAACAAGAGCAACAAATTCCATATGACATGATTACGTAGCAAATTGGCCTTGTGTCTTGTTTGTCTTGAGTAGAAATTTTAAGCAAACATTTGACATGTTGTTCATTTCTGTTTTTTCCTGGTTTGGTTTGTTTTGTTCTTCGGTGGAAATAACAACAACTACCGTTTTTTGATGATTTTAAGCACGATTTCCAAATTATTAATTTACTAAAGTCTGATTTAATCTTTTGAATAATTATTCTGTCAGTTTGTTTTGTGTTGTGAATTAATTTTAAAGAACATGCCACGGAATTGTAATATGAATATGTGGAAAGGTAGATGGTATGAGAAGAAATGTTAGAAAAAAAGAAAGAAAGACCAGATTTTGAATCCTGGGACTAATTACAATTCCGCAACTAAATTCATGCTTTTGTGTCATGGGTATTCTTTTGGAATACCCTTGAGACTTCTATAGAATAGACGACCTCCGTAGGAGGCTTCTATAGAATAGATGACCTCCGTAGGAGGCTTCTATAGAATAGAATAGACCTCCGTAGGAGGCTACTATAGAATAGAAGACCTCCGTAGGAGGCTTCTATAGAATAGAAGACCTCCGTAGGAGGCTTCCATAGTATAGAAGACCTCCGTTGGAGGCTTCTATAGAATAGAAGACCTCCGTAGGAGGCTTCTATAGAATAGAAGACCTCCGTAGGAGGCTTCTATAGAATAGAAGACCTCCGTAGGAGGCTTCTATAGAATAGAAGACCTCCGTAGGAGGCTTCTATAGAATAGAAGACCTCCGTAGGAGGCTTCTATAGAATAGAAGACCTCCGTAGGAGGCTTCTATAGAATAGAAGACCTCCGTAGGAGGCTTCTATAGAATAGAAGACCTCCGTAGGAGGCTTCTATAGAATAGAAGACCTCCGTAGGAGGCTTCTATAGAATAGAAGACCTCCGTAGGAGGCTTCTATAGAATAGAAGACCTCCGTAGGAGGCTTCTATAGAATAGAAGACCTCCGTAGGAGGCTTCTATAGAATAGAAAACCTCCGTAGGAGGCTTCTATAAAATAGAAGACCTCCGTAGGAGGCTTCTATAAAATAGAAGACCTCCATACGAGGCTTCTTTAAAATGGAAGACCTCCGTAGGAAACTTCTATAGAAAAGAAGACCTCAGTAGGAGGCTTCTATAGAATAGAAGATCTCCGTAGAGGACATCTATAGAATCGAAAACCTCCGTACGAGGCTTCTATAGAATAGAAGACTACCGTAGGAGGCTTCTATGGAATAGAAGACCTCCGTAGGAGGCTTCTATAGAATAGAAGACCTCCGTAGGAGGCTTCTATAGAATAGAAGACCTCCGTAGGAAACTTCTATAGAAAAGAAGACCTCAGTAGGAGGCTTCTATAGAATAGAAGATCTCCGTAGGGGACATCTATAGAATAGAAAACCTCCGTAGGAGGCTTCTATAGAATAAAAGACATCCGCAGGACGCTTCTATAGAATAGAAGACCTCCGTAGGAGGCTTCTATAGTGTAGAAGACCTCCGTAAGAGGCTTTTATAGTATAGAAGACCTCCGTAGGAGTCTTCTATAGAATAGAAGACCTCCGTAGGAAGCTTCTATAGAATAGAAGACCTCAGTAGGAGGCTTCTATAGAATAGAAGATCTCCGTAGGGGACATCTATAGAATAGAAAACCTCCGTAGGTGGCTTCTATAGAATAGAAGACCTCCGTACGAGGCATCTTTAAAATGGAAGACCTCCGTAGGAAACTTCTATAGAAAAGAAGACCTCAGTAGGAGGCTTCTATAGAATAAAAGATCTCCGTAGGAGGCTTCTATAGAATAGAAGACCTCCGTTGGAGGCTTCTATAGAATAGAAGACCTCCGTTGGAGGCTTCTATAGAATAGAAGACCTCCGTAGGAGGCTTCGATAGAATAGAAGACCTCCATAGGAGGCTTCTATAGAATAGAAGACCTCCGTAGGAGGCTTCTATAGAATAGAAGACCTCCGTTGGAGGCTTCTATAGAATAGAAAACCTCCGTTGGAGGCTTCTATAGAATAGAAGACCTCCGTTGGAGGCTTCTATAGAATAGAAGACCTCCGTTGGAGGCTTCTATAGAATAGAAGACTTCCGTAGGAGGCTTCTATAGAATAGAAGACCTCCGTAGGAGGCTTCTTTAGAATATAAGACCTCCGTAGGAGGCTTCTATAGAAAAGAACACCTCTGTAGGAGGCTTCTATAGAAAAGAAGACCTCCGTAGGAGGCTTCTATAGAATAGAAGACCTCCGTACGAGGCATCTTTAAAATGGAAGACCTCCGTAGGAAACTTCTATAGAAAAGAAGACCTCAGTAGGAGGCTTCTATAGAATAAAAGATCTCCGTAGGAGGCTTCTATAGAATAGAAGACCTCCATAGGAGGTTTCTATAGAATAGAAGACCTCCGTAGGAGGCTTCTATAGTATATAAGACCTCCGTAGGAGGTTTCTATAGAATAGCAGACCTCCGTAGATGGCTTCTATAGAAAAGAAGACCTCCATAGGAGGCTTCTATAGTATGGATGACCTCCGTTGGATGCTTCTATAGTATGGATGACCTCCGTTGGATGCTTCTATAGCATAGATAACCCCTCTAGGAGGCTTCTATAGCACAGATGACCTCCGTAGGAGGCTTCTATGGAATAGAAGACCTCCGTAGGAAGCTTATATGGATTAGAAGACCTATTCGTATTCACGGCGGTAACACCCAAGTAGGTACTGCGTCGACAAGATTTTGTTGTGTTTATGTGCCGGAAATAAGGTCCACTGTTGTCACAATGAACCGCCCTGTTGCTGTCCTCAGGGCCACATTTTGACAGGTTTGAATATTTTTCCAATGCGTAGCGCTAACATTAGCTAACATAGCCTATCACAGGCCAGCCTATTGCTTTATAAGAGGTCAACAAGGTTTCTTTGTCAGCACCCAAAGTGCTGCCGGCCAGCGACTTGAGAGCCTTGTTTCTACTTCTGATCTATTCGCAATTAGCTTTGTTTGCGCGGACTGTTTAAAGATGCTGTCAATCGTTTTACCCAACATTTCAATACCAATATGATGGCGTAGTAAGTGTTCGGAATCAGGGTACCATCGACCAATATGTTCAGGGAGAGCCTTATTTCAAACGTCCAGGTGGTGAAAAGTTTGGCAGTGGATATTTTCATATACCTCAGATCTGGTTTGTTTTTGTAGAACTTTAAAGGTTACCAAAATGTCTCTATAAATATTACTGTGTTTTATTTTTTACTTTAATTTCGTAGGAAGAAAAAAACATGTATGCCTGTCTGTCGCTCAATATTTATTTGTTCGCGTTCTTCAATATTGCCGGACATTTAGTTGTTTGCTGTCATGTTCTCCAACAAATTAACAATTTTTTATTTAACTTTTTTGCTTCTTAACTAATCAGAAAAACGACCTGTGACCAACAATAACGTGATACACTGCACTGCATGAGATCTGAGATTACAACAACAAAAACTATCCTTTAAGACAAAAGATCAAACTTAACTATGAAAATAACAAAAAAAAAAAACCAAAAGAGAAAAAACATCCGCATTGCGACAAATTATTGCACAGAACTTTTTAGTTTGCAGTTGCCTCCAAAGTTTGATTCTTTCTTTGCATCATTTCTTCTTTAAAGTTTTCTCGAAGAAGTTTTGGGTTTTTTGGGCTTTCGTTTTTTTTGCGCATCCAAAAAATATTTGTAATATTACAAAACTGTTGCTACTGAATACAATTGTGAATTATATTTGTGAAGTTTTTTGTCGGTTGGAATTATTTTATTAAAAAAAAAAAAAAAACAAAATGACCAATAATGCTTCCATAAAATTTTCAAGATGAAAAATCATTGCTCATTGAATACTTTTATTCGCGGAGGATAATAAATCATACAATTATATCAAAAAATTACTCAAATTGATTGGGAAATAATAAGGAAATAATAAAAATCGAATATTCATTTTTAATTTACAAAAAATCTTAACTTCGTTTTTAAGTTATTTACCATAAGATCTAGCAGTATGGCGTATACATGTTGTCGTTATGTATTCGCTAGTAAGTATAATACAATATGCTTTGGCAAAGGTTCGCACTCAGTTGCAAAAAAAAAACAATGCAACATATTCCAATGGACTTTAGAGCCGCCCTGCTCAGCACGATGAAATGTTTCACCATCAATTATCTTTCGGTTTTTTGTTAAAACAGAAATAAGTGAATATTTTTGTAGATTTTTTGTTTCAATTTTTAATTGTTTAATCAGGGGAATCGTTTTTGAGGATACTGAAGTGCAAAAATGGAAGAAACGTCGAAAGAAACTTCCAAAAATCATTCTTTTTCCTAATTCCTCTGAAAATGTGTTTTATTCTCTTTGTGTGAAAAAAACACCGTTTTGAGCAGCCATGAATTAGAGGCACAAAATATATGTAAAGAGAGAGAGAAAGAGGCATGACGATGACTTTTCCAAAAGAAAAATTAAAAAAAAAAATCCAAAAATTGATATGAGCATGAGTGGAATTAGGAGATAATAAAAAATTTGAACATCTGAAAGAACCATAAAATGGTCTAGAAATTGTTATGACTTACTTACTTACTAAAACGATTTCCAGTTCTACCTATTTGTTGCTTTACATTTCCAATTTGGAATATCGCATTTTTTGATCTCGTTTTGCACTTGTTTACTCCAACGAAGTCTTGGCCTTCCCTTTTTATCTGTACTGCTCTGCGGCCCGGTCATTCTTATGACATGACCTAGCCGGCACAATCCTTGTATTTCTTTACATATGTACGTTTAACTATACTGAGTGTAACTATTCTTCGGAACCACCCAGCGAAATGTTCGATGCCAAAGATGCCATTCAATCATGGGTGAAAGTGAGCTGGCATGTCATCTTTTTAGCATCTTCATCGATGAATTTTATATGAGCGTGGACCCCAAAAGATGCTATTCATTTTTGGATCCAAAGCATGTCATTTTCACCAATGCTTTGACATGCCATTTTCACTAATGCTTTGGCACGTCATTTCTACCAATGCTTTGGCAAGTCATTTTTACCAACCCTTTGCAATGACATTATAATTACGACAAGAGTTTCAACAACGTTGGTTGTGATTTCAAGTCTCCGACAACATCAAACCTATTGTAAATAATTAATCTTATAATTTAGAAAAAATTGTATAAATAAAAACACAAAATTTATCTCTATTGGATCGATGGAATGGGTTCAAATGGTGAAGAAAAGATCGGATCTTTCCTGGTGGTGGATTCCTTGGTGTAGGTCTCTGGTATCCAACTATGGAGTTGGCGGTTGTTTGCCTGGAGTGTTGAAATACTTCAGCCTCATTCCATTGTCATACGATTCACTGTGGAGACTACATTTTCCGACTGTTGGGCCATAGGTATTCTCCATTACAAATTTTTGCATTAACATCGCCTTGAATAATTTTAATGTCATGAACAAGACAACGGACATCTGTTTCTTCTAAAAGCTCGTAAATTTATTTTTTTATTTATTTCAAATATTTATTATAATAAAAATTAGAATAAAAATTATATAAAAATAGCACTAGCATCTAAGGCTATCGGCTAAATAGAGATCGTAAACTGTATCATTGGTCAGGTCGTCCTGACTTCAGTGAGATCATGAGAGCAAACAAAACTGATGTTGAAAATTTTAACTTTTATTCGAATAGTAGTTTTTTATTCACCGTGGTGAAGCTGCAGACTATATATTTTAACCTCCGACTAACTAGGCTCCGTCAGGCAATGTGAATTAATAGCGATGCTCACACTGGAAAGGCATATGAAAACAAGCCTTTAGTTGGTGTTTTGGAAAACATCAATCCCCTTGGAATAAATTAGTAAAAACTGTGGAGGTTATGGGGTATATTTTTCATTCATTGGAATTGTATATCAAAGTCTGATTGTCATCCGACAATCTCAACCTCTCTCCTCCTCACCTACAGTGTGTGTGGTACACTGCAAGTATAAGTATTGTCTTAACGTATACGCACTCAATGACAGTACTGTAAATTATGTATTATCGGCATCTACACTGAACGTATAATTATTGTTGTTACGTATACTCAGTAAATTACTATATTATAAATCATCATTTGGTTATGTGTATATCCGATTCCTTTTGTTGCTAATAGCCTTAGGAGGGAATTTTAACAACTATAATTTAGAAATTTTAATTAATATGATATTCTTCCCAATAGACTATTCAATTAAACATCTTCCCACTAAAATGTTGTAAGTAAATGTTATAAAGATTCCTATTGCTCAAAAAATTGCAACAATAGATGTTTCTTAAATATTATATAAATACAAAATTCATAAGAGAACATAGGGTATTCAAAGATCTGGAGAAACAAAAGATTCACGGGTTGGGAAATTTAATTTTAGTTCTGTACATATATCATTTGATTTGTTAGTAAATTTGATTTCACTTTGGCTGGATTTGGAAGTGTCTTCTTCTCCGTCAATAACTGATACGAGGCTAGGCTACACTACTACAATTTAGAATTTTTAATTAATACAATTTTCTTGATATTCTTGATTTCGATTTATCGAGGTAAGAATTATCGCTGTTCTACTGAATGACAATTCACAATGTTGTCAAACGCGTATACGTACTGACAACACGTATGCGTTTATTGTACCTAATGTTAAACACAGTATTATAGGAGATAAATAAATTTTCAAAGAAAAAAACAAAAGTTGCAAATTTTATTTCATTTTTGTAAATTCTATTGTTAGCAAATATTTAAGTATTTTGTTTCACTCTCATTTATTACAAGCATCCAAAGCTGGGTTATTTTGAAAAAATATTTTCTATAGATTCCAAGATATGAACTAATTGAAGCGTGTAAACTTAGAATGTTTCAAACTGATTACATTCACACACCAAACAATCAGAATTATTATTTCAAAATTTACAGTAGTGCAAAATAAACAATCAACCAAATTTTGTTTTTTCAAAATAGTCTGGCTTAATCCCATTGTTGTTTTAATATTTTAAAACAACTATTTTATTAGTGGAAAAGATTTGGCATTGTTCGCCAAGGGGTAAGGCAGGGAATACTATAGTTTCGATCCACGCCACTGGATCTCATCAGTTCCCTTGTTTCTTGTTTGTGGATATTCTCCACTGAAGTTATTTTTCAATAACTTCTTCAACAAGAAACTTTTTATACCCAAACATCAATCGTCAGCTCGAAGTATAAAGGTAAGCAAAGAAAAAAGTTCAATGAGAAGTTTTTCCTTGGCAACCTCATACAACTCCGATGAAAGTGTTTGCGAAAACAATTCAAACCTCTTCCACTTGTGTGTGTCGTCGAATTTCGACAAATGCACACACCAAAATTTGGTTGGTCTGCTTTACAGCAAAAACAACACACGTATTGCCAGTGTCTTCAATTTGAAGCATTGTGGCGTTTTTTTATCTTTTCCACTAATAAAATAGTTGTTTTAAAATATTAAAACAACAATGGGATTAAGCCAGACTATTTTGAAAAAACAAAATTGCAAACGCTATCCCAATAAAAAAACGCCACAATGCTTCAAATTGAAGACACTGGCACGACGTGTGTTGTTTTTGCTGTAAAGCAGACCAACCAAATTTTGGTGTGTGCATTTGTCGAAATTCGACGACACACACAAGTGGAAGAGGTTTGAATTGTTTTCGCAAACACTTTCGTCGGAGTTGTATGAGGTTGCCAAGGAAAAACTTCTCATTGAACTTTTTTCTTTGCTTACCTTTATACTTCGAGCTGACGATTGATGTTTGGGTATAAAAAGTTTCTTGTTGAAGAAGTTATTGAAAAATAACTTCAGTGGAGAATATCCACAAACAAGAAACAAGGGAACTGATGAGATCCAGTGGCGTGGATCGAAACTATAGTATTCCCTGCCTTACCCCTTGGCGAACAATGCCAAATCTTTTCCACTAATAAAATAGTTGTTTTAAAATATTAAAACAACAATGGGATTAAGCCAGACTATTTTGAAAAAACAAAATTGCAAACGCTATCCCAATAAAAAAACGCCACAATGCTTCAAACAATCAACCAAATTTTAAACAATATTTCCCTGAACCAAAGCAAAAATATCAATCAATGCATGTATTTATGCATATTAGCATGCCCAGCCAGGAAGCAAAACAAAACAATATTTTAAAATTGAAATCTAATTAGGAACAATGTAAAATCTTTACTATAGATTCCTTTGTTTTCATTTTGAAAATACTATTGTTAAAAAATATGTAAGTATTTTGTTTCGCTTTCATTTATTACAAACATCCATGACTGTTCATATTACAGAAATAAAACAAAATTTGCAAAATTTATTTATGTAAGTTTTTTGTTACACTTTCATTTATTGCAAATATGCAAGACTGTATAATTTTAAAAAATATTTTCTATAGATGATCGAACTAATGAAGCGTGTAAATTCAAAATGTATTTTTCAAGCTGATTATATTTACAAACACAAAACAATCAGAATATTTTAAAGATTTACACTAGTGCAAAATGTAAGCATATGAAACAATCAACCAAAATTTAAACAATATTTTCCTCAACCAAAACAAAATTATCAATCATTGTATGTTTTCATGCATTAACATGCCCAGCTTGGAAGCAAAACAAAACAATATTTTAAAATTGAAATCCTATTTGGAACAATACAGACGCTTTTCGTCAAATTCATTTATGATATCGTCAAACAAACCACACACACGCACAGACTAAAGAAACCTTAGAGGAGAATATTGAAAGAAGGAGATGCAGAAATTTTTGACACAAAGAAATCAATACATATTATATACATAAATGAAATCCTCAACCATGCAATGTAATAACTCGCACACAATACACATTGCATTACTATAGAATTGACGAAAAATCTCTTTTAGAATGGAATATTTGTTAGTAACTACAGCTGTTAGCCTGAGAAATTCTTTGAAATTTTCAAATTCATAGGAAAATTTAATAACATAAATACTTGCTGTGGAATTGTATGTGTGTTTGTCGACTATTTTTGTCATATTACCAGGTTATTATTATACAAGAATCGATTTACGTGGAAGTTTCTATTTATTTATATAATGTTAAGTAATAAGATAAATTGAATAGTGTGTTGTGAGGAAAATCATATTAATTAACATTTCTATATAGTAAATGTATCAAATTCTCTCTCAAGGCTATTTGAGAATAAAAGGAGTCGAATGTAGTCATAACCAAATGACAATTTATTGTATTGTCGTTGAGGGCGTATACGTAGCAACAATACTTATACGTTCAGTGTACAACACACACACCCATCGCATTACGTACTAAGTTTGGCGAAATCCGATTTGAAATTTATTTTAGAATGGCAAACACATTCTTATGAAATTGTGGCCATGTATAACGTCTTGGCGGGGAAGAAGACATTCCAGAATCCAGAAAATGTGAGATCTAACTTTCTTATGCGAGCCTACACAAATCAATTCACATAAATGTGCGCTGAACTAAAAAAAAATTCCTAATCCATGATTTTTTTATTTCTCCAGATCTTTGAATATCATTTGTTTTGTTATGAAGCATGTAGTTATATAATATTTAAGAAACATTTATTGTTGGGAATTATATGAGCAATAGGAATCCTTATAGTATTTAGAGGCAACATTTTAGTTGGAAAAATATTAATTGAATAGAGTATTGTCAAAAAATCATATTAATTAAAATTTGTTAAAATTAGTTGTATCAAATTTCATCCTAAAGCTATTGGTGAACAAAATGAGTCGAATATACACATAACCAAATGATAATTGATTATACGATGTCGTATGTATTGACAATAAGGGTACCACACACACATCTCATCAAGTACAACGTTTGGCAAAATGCAATTTGAAATTTATTTTAGAGGGCAAACATATTTTTTATGTAATTCCAGGGTATGAAAAATGTAGTTCCTTATAAGATCTTTGCGTCGAAGAAGATACTAGAAAATTTAGTGAATCTCACATTCTTAGGAGAGCCGATACTAATCAATTGACATAACGTCGGTGTCATGCTTAAGTGTTCCATACGCTATTTGCCAGATTCGAGAAAAACTCAAGTTAATGTTTTAGTCCATACAGGCTAGATGTGGTGCAAAAATCCAATACTTTAAGAGCTCAGTTCTACTTAACTAAACTCAACGATTATATTAGGAGTTTAGGAGTTTAGGAGTCCTATAAAACAAATTGTTCCATACGCCACATTGTTCGTAACTTGACAAAATTTGGCAATTTTTTGTTCCAAACGCCATCATTTTTTGTGAAGAACAATTCGTTTTTGGCTTTTTGTGTTCCGTACGCCAAACGGTATGGATATGGAACAAAAAGTTCAAAGTTCTTTTGTTCCATACGCCAGACGTTATGGATATGGAACAAAAAAGCAGATTTTTTTTGCGTCCAAAGTGGATATGGAACATATTGACATTTCTATATCTAGAGATAGAGGAAAACCGACTAGAAATTCAGAAAGAGCAGGGTTGAAAACTGTGAAAGGTGCCAGTAACACAAAATGTCAAAAATGGCGTATGGAACACTTAAGCATGACACCGACGATATGTCAATTGGTTTGTATAGGTTCGCCTAACGAAATTGTGATCTCCCATTAGCTGGGTTCAGGAGTATCTTCTTCCTCGCAAAGATGTGATACAATACTACAATTTCATTCACTGGAATTGTATAAAAATGTCTTTGCCATTCTAAAATAGATTTCAAATCGGATTTTGCCAAACTTAGTACGTAATGAGACGGGTGTGTGTGTTGCACACTGAACGTATAAGTAGTGTCGCTACGTATACGCCCTCAACGACAATACAATAAATTGTCATTTGGTTATGACTATACTCGACTCCTTTTATTCTCAAATAGCCTTGAGAGAGAATTTGATACATTGACAATATAGAAATGTTAATTAATATGATTTTCCTAACAACACACTATTCAATTTATCTTATTACTAAACATTATACAAATAAATAGAAACTTCCATGTAAATCGATTCTGGTATAATAATAACCTGATAATATGACCAAAATAGTCGACAAACGCACATGCAATTCCCCAGCAAGTATTTATGTTATTAAATTTTCCCATGAATTTGAAAATTTCAATGAATTTCTCAGGCTAACAGCTGCAGTTACTAACAAATATTCCATTGTAAAATGCTTTGACAGGCCAAAGGAGATGGTTTCGTAAATTCTATAGTAATTCAATGTGTATTGTGTGCGAGTTGTAACATCACATGATTGAGGATTTTATTTATGTATGTAATATGTACTGATTTCATTGTGTCAAAAATTCTTTCAAAGTTCTCCTCTAAGGTTTATTTAGTCTGTGTGTGTGCTTGCGGTTTGTTTGACGATATCATAAATGAATTTGACGAAATACGTCTGTATTGGTACAAATAAGATTTCAATTTTAAAAGATTGTTTTGTTTTGCTTCCAAGCTGGGCATGTTAATGCATGAAAACATGCAATGATTGACACTTTTGTTTTGCTTAATGGGAATATTGTTTAAATTTTGGTTTATTGTTTCATATGCTTTCATTTTGCACTAGTGTAAGTCTTTAAAATACTCTGATTGTTTCGTGTTTGTAAATACAAGCAGCTTAAAACATACATTTTGAATTTACACGCTTCATTAGTTCGATCATCTAGAGAAAATGTTTTTTAAAATTATACACTCTTGGATGTTTGCAATAAATGAAAGTGTAACAAAATACTTACATGAAAAAATTTTTCCAAATTTTGTTTTATTTCTGTAATATGTAGAGTCATGGATGTTTGTAATAATTGAAAGCGAAACAAAATACTTACATATTTTTTAACAATAGTATTTTCAAAACGGAAACAGAGGAATCTTTGGTAAAGCTTTTGCATTGTTCCAAATTGGATTTCAATTTTAAAATATTGTTTTGTTTTGCTTCCTAGCTGGGCATGTCAATGCATAAATGCATTCTATGATTGATATTTTTGTTTTGGTTCAAGGAACTATTGTTTAAAATTTGGTTGATTGTTTAATTTTGCACATGTGTAAAACTTTAAATAATCCTGGTTGTTTTGTGTGTGTAAATATAATCAGCTTGAAACAAACATTGTAAGTTTACACGCTTTAATTAGTTCATAGCTTGGAATCCATAGAAAATATTTTTCCAAAATAACACATTTTTGGATGTTTGTAATACATGAAATTGAAATAAAATACTTCAATATTTTCTAACAATAGAATTTGCATAAAGAAACAAAATTTGCAGCTTTCGTTTTTTTTCTTGGAAAATTTATTTTGCTCATATTTAACTGTGTTTAACATTAGGTACAATAAACGTATACGTGTTCTCAGTACGTATACGCTTTCGACAAAATTGTGAATTATCTCGATAAATCGAAAATCAAGCTGCCTTCGAATTTCCTTGAATTGTGAATTATCGAAGTTCTACTGTAGATATTATTCACGCATTTTAATTTTTTATGGTTTGAAATCATTATTTAAGCCTGTGGAATTATTATGAACATTTCGAAAAATTGTGGTGATTCTTTTAAGTAATAATCTTTGAAGGAGTATTTTGAGAAATTTAATAATATTTTAGAAAGGCCTTCTAAAAAATAATTTTAAACCTTTAAAAGAAAATTCGGAGATGTATGTTCTGACGTTTTTTACATCAATATGTGCCATCCCACACTCTTACGCACCCTTTCAAATGCCTTTCTACATGGTAGGGGCATACTCATTTTCATGGTATCACTTAACCAATGTCATCTGTTGGAATGGAATATATATTGGTAAATTGTTGGTACAAATCGTGGTTCATACAGATTGGCCCTAGATGTTTCGAATACTACAAATACTCTATGGTTCTGTTTCCATGATTCGAAGTAATTCACTATTATGGGTAGTATCAGTGTCTTGTATAGTATGAATTAATTTTGGCGAGTGGTTGGGTTATTTTTAACTGTGTATTTATTCCAAATGGTCATCTTGTGGACAACATATTCTATCTATTCTACCAGACATCTTGCGGGTTGATACTATCAACTAATCACCGTTTAATCCCAGATCAACGTTAGGTTTTTGTTACTTCTTTTAAAGTTCGATAGGTGGAATCGATGTCGCCCTTATAAGCGAAAACCATGTGTTTATTGCTTACTTACTTAGCTGGCCCATTACAGAACATTTGTTCTATAGGCCGAACTAAGAAAAGATCCCCATTTCTCTGTCTATTGCTTCTTTTTCTGGAATACCGCGCCTTGTCATCTCTTCATCCACTTGTTTGCACCATCTATTCTTTGGCCTGCCAATTCTTCGTGCACCACCAAGCGGCTCATATTTATACGCCTTTTTAGCTGGTTCATCATCGCTCATTCTTATGATATGGCCTAGCCAACGCAATTGTTGCATCTCAATACGTTTAACTATATTGATGTCGTTGTATAGCAGATACAGCTCGTGGTTCATGCGACGTCGATATTCACCGTCAAACAGATTGGTCCGTAGATCTTTCGAAGAATTTTTCTCTCAAACACATCAAGCACCGCCATGTCTGCTTGCGCAAGTACCCAGGCTTCGGAACCATACATCAGCACGGGTAGTATCAGTGTTTTGTAGAGCGTTATTTTTGTTTGACTAGATGAGGCTGTGTTTTTAAACTGTTGGCCAATACAATTCTTCTTTTTATTTCACAAATGATGTCGCACAGTGTCACGACCGTGGCCAAAAATGGTAAAAACTAAATACTTCGTTGAAAAAATTTATTGATGGGGAGTGATAGAAAACATATTAATTAAGAAGAATCTGAATTTTGGTACTGATACGTGAAGTAGTTTTTGCTATATGAGGATTTAAATCCGACAATTTTAGTTAATAAATATTTTTGTGTTTTTTTTTCTAAAATTAATAAATTATATTATGCGTTAATATTTAAAATTTAAAAGTAACGGTCGCTGCAAAAATGGTTCCTAAGTTCTCTTTGGATGTAATAAACTTGGCTACACTTTTGTTTGCATGTAAATATTAACCATATTGTGTTTACATTTACCCAAGCTTGTATTACTAAGTTTATTAATTTCTGAAGCAAATTTTAAATTGAGTGGAGTGGGATAAAATGGAATAAAAGTGTATATCGATATTTTTTGCTGTATGAGTAGTAAAAAGTGAGTACTTCAAATATATAAAGGTCCCAGCTGCAGAGGTTTGCAGACGAATGTGTCATTTCTCTTTTTCAGCGACTACTTCACTGAGAGTATACCCCCTTTTTTAACAAATCGTTTTGCGGTGTTGGCTATAGCGCGAAAACGAATGAACCGATCATCATATATTTTTGTGGGCTTATTAACTACCTAATAATCTTGCTTTAAAACGAGAGAATTTTAAAAATATCAATTTCTAAAAAAAAATTGTAAACAGCGAAAATCAAAATTCGATTTTTTACAAAAAATTGACCGTTTTTTGACCACTATCGGTCAAAAAAAAATTTTAAATGAAATTTCTCATATATAGAGACAAGAGTTTGATATATTCAATATGCTCACAAACAATATGAAGACTAAACACCAAATTTCAGTCATATCGGGTGGATATTGAGGCCACAACACTCAAAATACCGAAAATGAGGAGGCACGGTTCTATGGGGGCTATAGGAAGACGAGGACCTATACCGACATATTTCTGGTGGAAGGTTATAAGTCCCCCAACGGAGACTTAATACCAATTTTCAGCCATTTCGGTGTGATAATCAGGCTAAAACCTCCACAATACCGAAAATCGTGAGGTACCGTCCTATGGGGGCTATGTGAAGGCGTGGACCTATGCAGACAAATTTCAAGGTGAAGGTATAATGCCCCCTACGAAGACTAAATACCAAATTTCAGCAATTTCGGTGTAATAAAGAGGCTAAAATCTTCAAAATACCGATAATCGGGAGGTACCATTGTATGGGGGCTATATCAAAATGTGGACCTAAGCCCACAATTCTCTGTTGGAATGTTTGATACCTCTGCCGTAGACTAAATACAAAATTTGAATACTTTCGGTTGGTCATTGTGTCAAAACATTCAAAATACCGAAAATCGGGAGGTACGGTTCTATGGGGGCTATATCAAAACGTGGACCGACCAACCCAATTTTTTGTCCTGAAGATTGTAAGTCAATAATAGGTACGTGTACCAAAATTGATGCACCTACGACAACTCCTTCTATTTTTGGCCACAGTTAATATGAACTCGCGACATTGTGTGTCGTTTGTTGCGTTTACGGAGGTGCCGAGGTAGACGAAGTATTTTACTACCTTAAAATTATAGGAACCAACTTCCACTATTGGTCCGAGCTCAATGGATGCATTGCGCGTCGACACCATTAACTTGGTCTTCTCACCGTTTACCGCCAGACCCACTCTAGCAGATTCTCGTTCGACCTTCAGTTACTTCTTTTACTGATCGTCCAATGATGTCTATATCAGCATAAGTAAGTAACATGTGGCTATTGGTGTAGATTGTGCCACTTCTATTGACGTTTGCCTCTCGAATAACCTTTTCCAGCAGGATGTTGAAGAGATCACACGAGAGGCTGTCTCCTTGCCTGAACCTCTTTTGGTACAAAATTCTTCGGAGAAGTTCTTTATTATTTTAACTGAGGATCTCGTGTCGGTTAAAGTCATTTTACAAAGCCGAATGAGCTTTGCGGGGATACCAAATTCAGACATGGCCTGGAATACCTTTGAACGTAGTGGGCTGTCAAAGGCTGCTTTATAATCGACAAAAAGGTGGTAGGTGTCGATGTGCATCTCTTGGGTCTTCCCCAGGATTTGCCGCAGGGTAAATATCTGGTAAATGGTGGATTTTCCAGTTCTAAAGCCGCATTGGTATGGCCCAATTATCTCGCTGACCATAGGCTTTAGTCGTTCACACAATATCCCCTGACACGATCTTGTAGGCAATCGGGAGTAGACTTATGCCCCTATAGTTAGAGCATACAGTCTTATCTCCTTTGTTATGGACGGGGACGGGGTAGGATACGCAGGTTCCAATCGTCGGCTACTCGTTCTTCCTGCCAGATGGTGCTAACTAGCTGATGAATACACCTTATAAGCGTGTCGCCTCCGGTCTTTAACAGAGCGGCTGGTAAGCTATCGGCTCCTGCGGCCTTATTATTCTTCAACCGGTTTATTGCTGTCTTTACCTCATCTTGGCTGGGTGGTATACATTCAATACCATCTTCTGGGAATGGATCTGTGGTATCTTCGTCGTCTTCCCTGGATACCAATAGGTTTGAAAAATTTTCTTTCCATATTCTGAGCACACTATCTGTATCATTTACAAAATTACCTTGCTGGTCTCTACAGGAGGAGGTGCCTGTACCAAAGCCATCAGTTTGATGCTTCACTCTTTGGTTGATTTTTCAGATTTCATTCTGGCTCCTGTACATCTGGAGACAGCCAGGTGCCCTTATGGATCTCGAGATGTTTAAATCTGGTGCTGCTAAAGACCATGTTTTTTGCCGCTGCGAAGTCTATCAGCCTCATGCCATTGTCAGATGTTTCATTGTGGAGACTGAATTTTCTGACTGTTGGGCCAAAGATATTTTCCTTTCCAATTTTGGCATTAAAATCGCCTAGAATAAATTTAATGTCATGGGCAGGACAACGGTCATATGTTTCTTCTAAGCGCTCATAAAATATATCTTTGGGTCTGTTCGTCCTTGTCTTCAGTGGGAGCATGAGCGCAAATAAAGCTGATGTTAAAAATGTTGCTTCTAATCGAATTGCAGCGAGTCTTTCATTCACGGGTGTGAATCTGGAGACCAGGTGTTTTAACCTCCGACCAACTACAAATACGCAACCAAACTCATGCTTTATGTCATGACAGCTATAATACAGTGCGTCACCTTTAGGTGTTGTTGTGACGCCTTTTCCATTCCATCGTATTTCCTGTATGGCAGTAATGTCGGCCTTGTACTTTTCAAGTTCATCTGTCAATGCGTAAACTGCACCTTCTCCAATATTCCAGGTGCAGATTCGCAGATCATGGTCCTTAAAACGTTTGCGGGGTCGTCAACTTTAGAGGGATTTGTTTTTCTCGTCTTTTGTTTTTTCATAGTAGGCTGCTTTTTCTAGGGGAGGGTTACTAACCCGGCGCCCTAACCCAAATTTTTAACGTTCTTATGGGTGAACGCGCGGCACATGTTAGCTCACTACCTTTAACGGGTGTTAAAGGCAGCTCCCCAGGTGACACCACGGGGAGGTCAGTGTCCACTTAAGATGAGAGAGGACCAAGATAAATCCTTGACTTTGCCATGTTAAAACAGGTCAGGACCGTTCCTTGGTATCTCTCTCTCTGCCGAAGCCATCTTATAATCGACAAACTTATTGCTGGAATGTAGATTTTCATATTGCTGGACTGTAGTATGATACTTCAAATGATCGTACGACCAATCTGCTCGAAAATGCATTCAACTTGTCACTAAGCTATCGTTTTTATACAGTTTGGAGGGTACATTAATTTTGTTGTTTGGCGTTTAAGGTGGTCCAAAATCTTCTCCATCAAAAATTGTGGACATATTTAGGTCCACATTTTGAATAGAACCCATATAACAATATCACCCGATTTCGTATTTTTTAGGTTTTTAGCTTCATCTTCAGACTGAATATGCTATAATTTGGCGTTTGTTAGTGGTTGGTATAGCCACGTTTTGTAATAGCCCCTTATATAACAGTACCACCTGACTTCAGATATTTGAAGATTTTATCTACATTATCTTTCTGATTTACTGTAATTTGGAATTAAGGGTTCAAAGTAAGTATGTTACGTCTACTTATTGGTATAAACCCCATATAACGGTACAGCCCGATTTTAGGTATTTTCAAGTTTTTACCTAATAAAATTATCTAAAATGAGTTATTTGGAGTTCCAGTGGTCAACAAACTTCTCTACCTAAAATTGTGGGCATTGCTACTTTTGTAACAGAAAGAAAATTCATTATTCAGTATAAGTTCAAAATGTTTCTTGTGATATGGAATCTTTGTTTTAACGACGATTCCGAACGTAGTGTCTTGAGACATCACTTCCAGATAGGTTTTATATGGCTGAAATACTTGGGAAATATCTCCAAGATTACTCGGGAAACTTACTTACCATTGCCCCTTGATCTCACCCACGAATGTAGTTCTTTGAGAAATAGGTTTGACGTTATAAGTAACATTTTGGTATTAAGTACACTGAGCGTATAAGTGTTGTCGATACTTATACGTTGTGGAATGTATTGAGAGTAATTCGTTTGCGTTAACGAGATTCGTTTGCGTTTGTGTCAAAGGAGAAAATCTGAATATATAATATATATATTTTTTAATGAAGATCAACAGAAGAATACATTATTAGAGTATAACATAGCGCATGGTTTTGCCCTTTTGAAAACTAATTGCACACTGATTCAAAATTTGTTGAAAGACGCTGAAACAATGCTGATTTTTTTATGAGCAAGGTTCAAGCTTAATACTTAACATATATTACATTTTATTTTCTTTACGTCTTTCCCCTACTTGCAAATCTAAAAAACCGTTTCACATAACTACCCTACATACGTTCGTTTTAATCTTTCGCATATACCGCTGCCACTAGTCACAACCCTAAATTAATATTGGCCTCTAATGTTGTTTGCCTGTGTGTGTTACATTCTTCGCTCCAATTTGTGGATAATTACTTTGCCATTAGAATGTGATTATTTGGAAAATTTGAACAACACTATTTTGGCAATTTGTGATCTTTCTATACCATACAACAGAGCTATCGAGTGTATTTGCACTGAGTCATCGTTGTACTATTGACCATAATCGAGTCATGGTTACTAATTCAGACTGGCAACTATTAGAGGCAGCCAACAACCTTGCGAACAAATACAGACAACATATCTTTGGGCAATGCAAAATCGTTGATTTGCAAAATTTAACGAGGTCATAATACTTACCTAATGGTTGGAGTAATTGTTAGATGCTCAAAGAGTGAATGACCCAGCAAGATGGTAACTTTAAAAATTGTACTTAAAACAAATTTGTATAAAACATTATAGTATATTAAATTTTCTAAATAAATAAAAAATTGTTAAAAAATAAAACATAAAGTTTTCTATCTTTCCTTCTGCATGGGTCACATTTTTACATCAAATTGTCTACTATTCGGCGTGAAATATTCCCCAAGTATTTTTTTGTGCCTTGATAGCATTTTTGTATGTGTGTGTGCCAGGATAACAAATTATAATCTTGTAACAAATGGCTAGAAATTTCTCAAAATGTTATGCTCAACAACCACGGCAACCGCTAACGTGGAACATAAATTTAATTTAGCAGCAAAAATGCAATTTATATAAATGTGCAACAGCAGCGCAAAAGTTGTTGCTGGTTTTGCTCTTGCTGTTGCTAGTTACTTTAGTTTTATTAGAAGAAATGGTGGTGCATTGCACCGATTTCTACACATGACAGCCATGTGAAGATTTAGAGGTGTGCGAATTGTTATACATGTATATGGATATATTCATATGCAGAGATCAGTTAAATAAAATGGGCTGCTAAATTCCATTTAAAATTGAATAGGTATTTTTGGAAAGAGTATTTGGCGCATCGTATATTTAATACATTTTTTAAGATTTTTTTTATCAATGCTCTTCTGATAAAATAATGCAATGAATAAAGGAAAACTTTTTTGTTGTGTACAGTATATTTATATTTGTTTTGGAATAACTTTTGTAGGACATTCTGAGAAATACTTGTACTTTAAAAAAGGGTTATTGAAAGAGTTTCAGAACGACACTAGTGATTTTAAAAATAATATAATTAGGGGATGAATGATACCAAGCAACGGTCTTGACCGGCTTTAACATGGCAAAGCCCAGGATTTATCTTGGTCCCTCTTTCATCTCAAGTGGACACTGACCTCCCAGTGGTGTCACCTGGAACTGCCTTTAACACCCGTAAAGGTAGTGAGCTAACATGTGCCGCGCGTCCACCCATAAGAACGTTAAAAACTTGGGTTTGGGCGTCGGGTTAGTAACCCTCCCCTAGAAAAAACATCCTACTATGAAAAAACGAAAGAAAAGAAAAACAAACCCCTCTAAAGTTGACGAACCCCGCAAACGTTTTAAGGACCATGATCTGCGAATCTGCACCTGGAATGTTCGCACTCTTTATAGAGAAGGTGCAGTCTTCGCATTGGCAGACGTACTTGAAAAGTACAATGCCGATATTACTGCCATACAGGAAATACGATGGATTGGGAAAGGCGTCACAACAACACTTAAAGGTGACGCACTGTATTATAGCTGCCACGACGTAAAGCATGAGTTTGGTTGCGGATTCGTAGTTAGTCGGAGACTAAAACATCTGGTATCCAGCTTCACCCCAGTGAATGAAAGACTTGCTGCAATTCGAATAAAAGCTAAATTCTTCAACATCAGCTTTATTTGTGCTCATGCTCCCACCAAAGAAAAGGACGAACAGACCAAAGATATATTTTACGAGCGCTTAGAAGAAACATATGACCGTTGCCCTGCCCATGACATTAAAATCATTCTAGGCGATTTTAATGCCAAAATTGGAAAGGAGAATATCTTTGGCCCAACAGTCGGGAAATTCAGTCTCCACAGTGAAACATCTGACAATGGTATGAGGCTGATAGACTTTGCAGCTGCAAAAAACATGGTAGTTAGCAGTACCAGATTTAATCATCTCGATATTCATAAGGGCACCTGGCTGTCTCCAGATCAAAGAACAAGTAATCAAATTGATCATGTTGTAATAGATGGAAGACATTCATCCAGCGTGTTGGATGTACGATCGTTCCGAGGCGCAAACATTGATTCGGACCACTACCTTGTTGCAGCAAAGGTACGTACCCGTCTAAACGTTGCAAATAAAGCACAAACAGACTCAACGCGGAAGTTGGACATCGATAGGCTGCAAACACAACATATAGCCACAGCATATTCCACTCAACTAGCCCAATTGCTTAACGCGAGCACTCCTTGTCCCGATAACATAACAACACAATGGCAACATATTGCCAATCCACGCAAACAGCCGCAAAATGCATACTTGGATTCCAGAGACCTCCACAAAGGAATTTATGGTATGACCAGGAGTGTCGTGCTGCTACCGAGGAGAAAAATGCGGCATATAGAGCTACTTTACAATCAGTAGCAACGCGTAGCGCGCGAGACAGATATCGGGAGAAAAGGAGAGAAGAGAAACGGCTTTTCCGAAAGAAAAAGAGAGAAATGTAAAAACGGGAGTGTGAAAAAATCGAAAATTCTACCGAAGAGTGAAACATCAAACAGATGGCTTTGGTACAGGCACATCCTCCTGTAGAGATCAGCAAGGTAATCTGGTAACAGATACAGATAGCGTGCTCAGGATATGGAAGGAACATTTCTCCAATCTGCTGGTATCCAATAGTAGCGAAGACGATGATACCACAGATCCAATCCCAGAAGATGGTATAGAATGTATACCGCCCGGCCAAGATGAGGTGAAAACAGCAATCAACCGGCTGAAGAATAATAAAGCAGCAGGAGCCGATGGCTTACCAGCCGAGCTGTTTAAAACCGGAGGCGACGCGCTGATAAGGTGTATGCATCAGCTAGTTAGCACCATCTGGCAGGAAGAACGCGTACCCGACGATTGGAACCTGAGCATCCTATGTCCCGTCCACAAGAAAGGAGATAAGACAGTATGCTCAAACTATAGGGGCATAAGTCTTCTCCCAATTGCCTATAAGATAGTGTCAGGGATATTGTGCGAACGACTAAAGCCAATGGTCAACGAAATAATTGGACCATACCAATGTGGCTTTAGACCTGGCAAGTCCACCATTGACCAGATATTTACCCTGCGGCAAATCCTAGAGAAGACCCAAGAGATGCAGATCGACATTTTTCACCTATTTGTCGATTATAAAGCAGCATTCGACAGTCCCCTCCGATCAAAGGTATTCCACGCAATGTCTGAATTTGGTATCCCCGCAAAGCTCATCCGGCTTTTTAAAATGACTTTAACTGATACTAGGTCCTCAGTTAAAATTGGAAAGAACCTCTCCGAAGAATTTTGTACCAAAAGAGGTTTCAGACAAGGAGACAACCTTTCGTGTGAACTATTCAACATTTTGCTGGAAAAGGTAATACGAGATGCAAATGTCAAAAGAAATGGCACAATTTACACCAATAGCCACATGTTACTTGCCTATGCTGATGACATAGACATCATGGGACGATCAGTAAAGGAAGTAACTGATACCTTTAGGAAGGTCGAAGCAGAATCTGCGAAAGTGGGTCTGGCGGTAAACGGCGAAAAGACCAAATTGATGGTGTCGACGCGCAAAGCGTCCATAGAGCTCGGACCAACTGTGAAAGTTGGTACCTAAAATTTTAAGGTAGTTAAAGTCTTCGTCTACCTCGGCACTGCCATAAACACAACAAACAACATCAGTTGTGAAATAAGAAGAAGAATTGTATTGGCCAACAGATGCTACTATGGTCTAAGTAAGCAATTTAGAAACAAAGCCACATCACGTCAAACAAAAATAACACTATACAAAACGCTGATACTACCCGTGCTAATGTATGACTCCGAAGCATGGGTACTTGCGTAAGCAGATAAGGCAGTGCTTGGTGTGTTTGAGAGGAAAATTCTTCGAAAGATCTACGGGCCGATTTGCGTTGACGGTGAATATAGACGTCGTATGAACCACGAGCTATATAAGCTATACAAAGACATGAATATAGTTAAACGTATCGAGATGCAATGATTGCGTTGGCTAGGCCATATCATGAGAATGAGCGATGATGAACCCGCTAAAAAGGCGTATGAATACATGCCACATGGCGGTGCACGCAGAATCGGCAGGCCTAAGCTTCGATGGAACAAACAAGTGGATGAAGAAATGGAAAGGCGCGGTATTCCAAAAAGTCAAGCGAAAAACAGAGAGGAATGGAGATCTTTTCTTAGTTCGGTCTATGGAACAAATGTTCTGTAATGGGCCAACTAAGTAAGTAAGTATAATTATAATAAATTATTTTTTTTAGGTTTAAGGAATGAAGCTATTTTAATATTTTTATGTCAACAGGTAATGTTTTAAGTTTTCAGCCAAACGGCAGCGAGTTCCTTCGTAAAGGATTGATCCAAACCAGCTGTGTTTCTGCCAGCGGCTGCCAACACAACTTTATATGCTGCTGCAAAAACAACAACAATTTTATACCATTGAAAATTCCATCATTGGTGCAGTGATTTGCTTTGTTATTTCATGCTATTCTAAGTACATATTTTTAATTTATTTGATAATTTTGCCTATTAGGGTGAAGATCATTTTAATTTTAATTAAATTCATTAGAGTCGAGCTTAATGATCGAGGATATTTGCAAGTGAAAAGTGTAGGCCGAAGATTCGATCCAACACAACCACCACCACGTAACCTGTTTTTTCTAAACTAGCATACCCCGGTCCGCGTTGCTAACCCATCGTCATGAATTTTAATGACAACTTTTTATGGACTTTATGCTTGACAATTCAAAAATAGGTAGTTTCCACCTCCCTTCTTCGGTCCATTGCCAAACCGAGGAGGATCTTAAATGTGTCTAGAGAGTTTGTCTGTAACCTTTCTATTTTCATATCGACTTTGTAAATTTTTTTCGCCCGTTGATTCTGTTTATGATTTATTACCGTCCATGTCCTCTGTCTTTTTACTAAAGCGATCTAATTATAAAAGTTAAAAAAAATGGCTAAGTCGAGTTCTCCCGCTTACTGAGACTTATATGTTTTAGTTATTCATGGACCGTTGAACCTCACCATTTAAGACAATTTTTAAATATATCGTTTTCCTTGATCGAGGGCGCAACCACCGTTGTCTCGAAAATTAATTTTCAAGCCGATGTACTCATAAGTTTAGAAAATATAGCGATTATAAAACAATAGGCTCCTGAAACTCGTCTACAAATATATAGCATCAGGGACCACGGGATATTCCAGAACATTTTCTGAAAATTGCATTAAAAGTGGGCGAAAAGAGTGGACGTTGTAATCAGTTTTCAAGGTATAACATATTTAAAAAAGTGGGCGTGGTCCGGTATTTTGGCTCCAAATATGTACCTAGGGTACACACTACCCCATTGCCACCCAAAGTGTTTAAAAGAAAGACTTAGGGTAGGTACCCACCTCCTCCGAACTTCAGAAAATATACATAACAACGGCAAACATTGAGCTTTTGCTGCAAATTTGATGGAAATCGGTTCAGTAGTATTGGAGATATAACATTTGAACAGCCGTGGTCGAGTCTTTAGGCCCCACAGAAGTACTACATTGTAGATTAATTCGTAAATTTTTAAACCGATACATGCGTAATTTTTGCATATAAAGCGTTTTTTTTAATATCGCCTAGGGGAGGTACCCCGCCCCTCTAGAATTCAATAAAATATGTAGCCTGTTTGCGAGGGCCATCCCTGTACATTCCCTGAAAATAGGAATATAGGAAAATAGGTCCAGTAGTTTTTGCAGGAAAGCTTTAAATTGAAAAGAAAATTGAAAAAAATGGGCGCGGTAGCATGTGCTTTCCATAAAAACCTAAGTTGGGTTATTTGATTAAAGCAAAAGTAAGTACCCCGCTCCTTTCGAAAATTTCAGGCAAATCGGTTCAGTAGTTTTGTAGATGTAACATATTTTAAAAAGTTGGCGTGGTTAAGTCTTAATATCCTAAAAAAAGTAGGTAAGTTCGGAGACACAATCACCATTGTCTCGCAAATTAATTTCCAAACCGATACATTCGTAATTATTGTAAATATAGTATTTTTAAAGAAATCGGGTTAGGGAAAGTGCCGCGCTCCCTCCGAAACTAAATGTTTAGCCTATTTTCACCGGGGGCCATCCCTGTACATTCCATGACAATTTCAGGAAAATCAGTTCAGTAGTTTTTGTATAAAGGATAAAAATTGAAGAATGAAAAAAGTGGGCGTAAAAGTGTTCCTGGTCAAATTTTCTTTGCATAAAAACATAAGTTGGGTTATGACGAACATTTCAAAAACAGAAATCTGTTCAAATCGTTCTCAACTGATGCTATTACCATCGAACGACATTTGATTTTTATTTATATAGATTGGAAAGGAAAACGAGAAAATGAAGTTAGTTGGGCCAATTAAAATATATGGGCTTTAGAAGGCACTAACAGCCATCTAGCAGTGAAACATCGCCTGAAACTGTTTGACCACCTAACCGTCAACCAAACAATGGATTCGAGAGTCCAATCAATACATGTTTTGAAAATCAACGATGAGAAAATTCTAAATCACTGTTCTTTCTTATGTCACATGTCACAAGTTGAATGTACATATCTTCTTTAACAGTTCATAATCATGTGAAGTAATTAAATTATTATGAAATCTGTTAAAACAAAAACAAAAGTGGCTAATTTTATAAAAAAAAACCTGGCCAAAACTCTAAAAATGTGACCTAACCATGGGTTAATATGTTTTTCGGGTCACTGGAATAATTTTTCATATTTTTTAACCATCAGACGATCATTAAAGGGGTCTTTTGGTCCATTCTCCTATGAAATATGATCGCATCTACAAATTTGTTCGTCATAAAAGTTTACTATTGGTCCTAGAGCACATCAAAACTTTATCTAAACTCCGGAAATATTTTAAAATTAAAAACAGCTTTAGGGTTAAAATCGTATTACATCTGACTTTGTGATAAATTCCCCACATTACATTATTTGGGAAGAATGATGTCAGAAGACAAAAATATTTTCCACTAAATTTCACTACCAAAGAAATAAAAGTATCGATTTGGAATTATTTGAGTTAAGATTACTTGGAATTCTTACACTTGAGGTATATGGTATGTTATACGGAAAAGCATACAATTCCTTGTATTTTTCTTAAAAAATAAACTCTCGTGTGAGTCATAAAAGCGTTCTTTTTGGTCCCTTTCCCAAATCGTTAAAATCTCCTATAAAATGTGATCGTATCAAAATATTCTATCGAGACAAAAAACCCAAATAGGTGCACTTTGACCGGCTTTTATCCCCACTTACTAAACAAGAAACTCATATATATTTTTTTAACCTATCCTAAAAAACAACATTGTATACTATTTTGTGTAAATGTTTTATTTTTTTTCGATTTTTGGTCAGGTTTTTTGAGAAATTGGCCACTGTGTATTGGTTGTAATTAATGACCACATTCATATAATTTTCACATGCTTTGCATTTACGAACTAAGGCCAATTAAAGAAATATTTGGTATGTGTAGCTACTTAATTTACCACATTTTTTAGGTTTTAAATAAAAATTTCTTCAGAGCGAAAGTAAACAAACAATTAAAGAAATATTTGGTATGTGTAGCTACTTAATTTACCACATTTTTTAGGTTTTAAATAAAAATTTCTTCAGAGCGAAAGTAAACAAACACACAGAGAATTCTACGGTTCACACCGGTACAAAGTTTAGAGTAGTTTTTAACTCAAAATTATAAAAAGGACAAGTTGTGAGGTAATAGGTTGGAATGAATATATTAAGGTTTAAATATAACAACTTGCTATGGTTTCATGATTTTAAAGTGGTGGAGTGCTTGTTATATTGACTTTGGCCACATTTCCTGAACATTTCAGCTCTTTAGATTGCCATTGGTCCAACCTTCGTGCATTATAATATTTCTCTCACATTTAATTTATGTTCTAATTTGGAATATTTTGGCCATCAAAAACAGAATTTCAAAATTTTTTACAAATATGCAGTTTAGGTACATCCCTGGGATCGTTTTGAAATGTTTACAACAGACTCATATTACGACAGGTTTGATTTTTATCGGGTAATTTTTTCCGTCAGTATGGACTTAGACTGACAAAAAATTACCTAAAGTTCCAAAACACTTACGGCCAACAAATGTGTGTCCTAAACGGAGTCCTCGATTTGATCCAGTCATTGCAAATCATAATCGCTTTTCAAAACATATGTCAAATTCGAAGATGGACTATATCGGCACACTTCTTACGATAACTCCCCCACAAAAGTTGAAAGATTTAGGCTTAAGAACAAGTTGTGTACAGGCGGGTTAGTGCGGGGATGGCAGGTATGCGCTGCTGAGTAGGTGGAACCTGTTCTTAGGATAGCTTTCTAGTGTAAGAGAATGTGGACTGTAATTAAAGAGTGAATTAGGAATAGGAACAGATTTTTGTTGACACTAGCGAAATTTGTTGACACTCAGAAATGAGAAACTATTTATTTGATTACGCTAGAGAAATTATATTAGGGAATAAAATAGAGTTGGTTTCAAAATACTTATGATGGTTTATTGATGAGAGAGTTTGTGTGTTTACGATGTGGATGTTCAAACAAGAAGGGCTTTAAAATTGGACATACACCCAGCAAGAAATTTCATAATTACAATAATTCATGTTTCGATTCTATACATTTCAGTTACTTATCTAAGTAGTTGAATATTCATTAAAAGTACATATTTCAAAGATTAATTGTCGATAATGCAGTTCAAATACCAAATACAAATCTCTAAGTATAAACTAGTTTAGAGATGCCGCCGGGTCCAACGATGGTTATTTTGGAGTGGAGCATAAAACCGTAGCAATAGCCCGTATAGCCTCAGAAAGGATTTGCGGATTTAGAGTTGCTGTATTTGGATTGTTGTTGTTATTATTTTGGCTGACATTTTGGTTGCCAGTTTGCTGGTGATTGGTTTCTCTTGGAGGTGATGATCGTGAGCCTCTGATTTCTGGATAGACCGTGTGTAGCATCGTATGGTGAGGTCTGCCACATCTTCGGCACATGTTGTGCGAACGACAGTCTCGAAACCGGTGGCTTCTTGCCAAGCAGTTGACACAGTATGATTATTTTAAAACCAAGAGATTCCGTTGCCTTGGAGTCATATCTATGAACTTCGGACAGGATTTGAGGGCGTGAAAACGGTTGCATAGTTTGCACTTATGAACGTTAATTTGTTGACGCTGGGATTGAGATCTGTAATTTTATTAGATTTATTAATATAAGTAGATAGTAATAGTGGGTAGAATTAAAATGTTTGGTTGTGATACAGATGTTACTTATTGGGAATTTGTTTAGTTGTTGGAATCAGAGATTGGTAGATAGCACAATTTAACGATTGGCCGAGTTATTATTCCGGTTGCTACCTTTACATCGGCTACACGTACGCTTCCATCAGAACCGACATGAGTCTTTACAATTCTACCAAGATTCCATTCATGTGGAGGTAGCATGTCGTCAATTACAATCACCAAATCATCTACCTTGAGGTCATGGGATTTGGTCTTCCATTTATATCGTTTTTGAAGGGATATGAGATAATCTTCTTTCCATCGAACTATAAAATTTTGGTGAAGAGCTTTCAATTTTGACCATCGATTAATAAGAGATATTTTCTGGGATGGTAATTCAGGGAATGCCATTAGTGGTGAGCCTCTTAAGAAATGTCCGGGTGTCAAAGCAGTTATGTCTGCAGGATCCTCGGAGATTGCGGAAATGGGACGAGAATTTAAAATGCCTTCAATTCGAGCGAGTAATGTTGAGAACTCTTCAAAAGTTAACATATGGGCGCCGCATATCTTCTTAAAATGGAGTTTAAAACTCTTGACGGCAGCTTCCCATAAGCCGCCCATATGGGGTGCGTGTGGGGGAATAAATTTCCATTCAAACCCATGAGCTGCGTATTTTTGAGACATATGAGTGGATGCAGTCTTTAAAAACGTGGAAAATTCTTTAAGTAGTGTTCTGCTTGCTCCCAAGAAATTACGTCCGTTATCAGACATTACCCTGCAGGGGAGTCCCCGCCTGCCAATAAAACGAGTAAATGCCGCTTCAAATGCTGCTGAGGATAAATCTGAGCATGGTTCGAGGTGTATTGCCTTTGTAGAAAAACAGACAAATACACTGACGTATCCTTTAATTATTGGGCTGTTTCGCAGTGTGGAACTTTTTAATTCAATTGGGCCGGCAAAATCGACTCCGGTAATGGAAAAGGGAGGTGATAACGAACACCTTTCAGTAGGTAATGGTGCCATGATTTGAGAACTGGATTTCTGTTTGTACAAAATACAAGTTTTACATTTGTGAACTATACTTTTTACTCTGGGCTTCAGGCGGGAAATATAAAATTCGGTTTGGGTGAATCTGCACATGAGATTACACTCTGCGTGCCCCAAAAAGTTGTGCAAATGAACAATATAGAGGTGACAGAATCGAGAGTTACCAGGAAGGATGATTGGGTGACGTTCTTTGTATGGAAGATTCGAATCAGAGAGTCTTCCGTTTATTCTCATAATGTTGTCGGTGTCCAAAAATGGGTTTAGAGAGCATAGATTGCTTTTGTTCGAGATCGGTTTAGAATTCAATAAAGATTCATATTCGTGTTGATGATATTTTCCCTGGGCAAGGGAAATTAAACGTGACTTAACAAATTGAACTTCAGAAAGCATTAAATCTGTTTTATTAAATCTCGGAGCGTTTTGGGTTCTTTTGAGAGAGTTATTAAAAAATCGGAATACGTAGGAAAGGACTCGTAGAGCTCGAGTGTATGAAGAAAAACGCAGCAAAATATCGTCTTCTTGAGTAACTGTGTGAAGTGTTTCTATTTTTCTTGTTTCAATGGGAACCACTAGTGGGTTTTTCTTGGGCCAAAAGGATTCTGGTTTACTTAGCCAGGAAGGTCCAGACCACCATAATGAGTTGCACGAGAGATCTTTAGTATTGGAACCTCGGGTGCCTAAATCGGCAGGGTTTTCACAAGTGGAGACGTATTTCCATGTTGCATTAGGAGCCAGCTCCAAAATTTGAGAAGTACGGTTTGCAACATACGTTTCCCATGACATGGGAGGTTTTGAGAGCCATCCAAGAACAATTGATGAGTCAGACCACAGCGTTATGGAGGAGTAATCGTATTCGAATTTGCTGATAACATAGTTAATTAACTTGGCGAGAAGAAGTGCTCCATTGAGTTCTAGTTTTGGAAGAGAAACAACCTTTAAGGGAGCCACTTTGCTCTTAGCAGTAAAGAGATTGGAGAATGTTGCTGAGGTAGACGTTTGAGATCGAATATATACACATGCACAATATGCTGATTTTGATGCATCACAAAATCCGTGTATTTGTATGTTGCTAGTGGGAAAGTACTGTATCCATCTGGGAATTTTGATGGTTTCAATATGAGTTATGTCGGAAAGAAAATTGTTCCATTCTTGTAAACAATCGAGATTTATTTGTTCATCCCAATGTGAGCCTTGCAACCACAGTTGTTGCATCAACATTTTTGCCTTTATAACTATGGGAGTTATCCAACCCGCTGGGTCAAATAACTTTGCTACCGTTGAGAGCACTTTACGCTTAGTCACTATTAAGTGGTTTTCAATGGGAAGTAGAGTGTAGGAAAATTTATCTTCTAGGGCATTCCATTTAATACCAGAAGTTTTTGTGGAACTTTTTTCGGCAAATTTCAAGAGATCTAAATCATACACGTCATCGGGAGGCAAATGAGAGAGCAACTCAGTGTTATTAGCAATAAACTTTTTGATTGGGAATCCAGCGGATTTGAGAACAGATATTAACTGCAGTTGAGAGTTGATGGTTTCATTTATAGAAAATCCACCAGTGAGAATGTCGTCAACATAGGTCTCATTGCGTAATATTTTAGCAACATTTGGGAACGAGTTTTCAGAATCGTTTGCGAGTTGTAATAGAGTTCTTATGGCCAAAAATGGCGCACAATTCACACCAAAAGTGACAGTATTCCATTTATAATCTTTAATAGGGCTTTTTGAGTCTTTTTGGAATAAAATTCTTTGATATTTTCTATCGTCGGGATGTATCTTAATTTGTCGATACATTTTTTGTATGTCTCCACAGTAAACGTATTTGTACTTCCTCCAATTGAGAATTGTTGAGATGAGATCTGTTTGGAGTGTGGGACCTGTGTAGAGTACGTCATTTAGTGAGTAACCAGATTTTGTCTTTCGAGAAGCATTGAACACTACTCTTACTTTCGTGGATTTGTGATCAGGGCGCACAACGGCGTGATGTGGGAGGTAAAACGAATAATATTTACCTTGATCACATATTTCTTGAGAAGACGTTTCATCCATATGATTAAGAGACAGATATTCGTTTAAAACTGCATTGTGTTCCCGCTGTAGGTTTGGGTCTTTAGCTAATGATTTTTCTAATCGAGTATATTGACCAAGAGAGAGGAATCGAGATGAGCATAGAGAAATATGTTCGGGAAAATCATTTTTAAACGGAAGTCGTACAACGTATCGACCATCTGAATCACGAGTTGTTGTATTTGTGTAGAATTCTTCGCAATAAATATCAGAAGGAGTAGAGCGAGACATTGTTGGGACTTCTTCCGTTTCCCAGAATTTACGGAGAATGACACTAAGTGTTTCATCTTCGGATGGGATAACATTAGTAGAGAACGATTGAACTGTTTGCATTGTCATAGGTCCGCTGAGAACCCAACCAAAAATTGTGTTGTATGCCGAAGTTGTACCACAAATATTCTTCTTCATACCGTCTAAGTTTATGAATCTTTCTGAATCATTGCCTAATATCAAATCAATGTTTGACGACGTATTGAAATTGGGATCGGCTAAGTCAATTTTTTGAAGTTCTAGGGAGTTGGGCTTTTCGAACGACACTGACGGCAATTTCTTGGTTACTTTGGGGAGAACTATCGCACTAACAGGGCATCGTGTATTATATCGTTTTGAGTAGAGTACAAGGTCGCATTCCTTGTCAGCTCTCTGAGTTAAACCACCAATGCCACCAATTTCGAATGAAGCTTTTCTGTAGGGAATTCTGAGCATGCTTCTCACTTTTTCTGAAAGAAAAGTTCTCTGAGAACCTGGGTCAAGCAGTGCTCTGACTGTAAAGAGCTCTCGATTGTGCTCGATTTCCACTAACGCAGTTCTTAGCAAAATCGTTTCATTATTGTGGGATACGTTAGCATGGACTTTGAAATGTGGCGGTTTGGAAGTATTGGGAGAGGAAACATGTTCCTTTATTGCCTTATCATTTAATGCGTTTGTGCCGTTAGAGAATTTATTGTTGCCACCAAGAGATGTGTCTTCATTGGGTTGGTCCAAATGCAAAAGTGTATGGTGACGTTTTTTACAACGAAGGCAACTACTTTTGCTTTTACATTTGCTCTTAAAGTGAGCGTCAGAGAGGCAGTTGTTACACATTTTATGTTTAAAAGCAAAATCAATGCGTTCCTGCGTGGTGAATTGACGGAAATCTGAACATGTTCGTATACTATGATCATTACCACATAACGGGCATGATGGATTGAGCTTTTCTTGGGATGTATACGTTTGAGTTTTATAAGAATGTTGAGCAGGAGAGAATGAAGGGAAATTATGACATTCTTTTGTGGACTTTATGCTTGAGATTCTTTCAACAACTTCGATGCGATTTAACAAGAACTCGTCTAATTGGGACCATTTGGGAAGCTCCCGATGAGATTTTAAGGACTGTTCCCAATGAGCAATAGTTTCCTCGGGAAGTTTAGTCGATATTAAATATATTAAAATGGGGTCCCAACTGTCTACATTTACATCAAGGGACTTTAAAGTGCAGAGGCAATCATTGACAGTGGAATGTATTTTTTGCAATGACGAGCTATTTTCTGTCTTTTCTACAACCATATTGAACAAAACCTTTAGTTGGTTATCTACAAGCACTCGCTTATTTTCGAATCGAGTCTTCAGTGCATTCCATGCCAGGCTAAAATTTTCGTCACAAAGGGGGTATCTTTTCACTATAGCTCCTGCGCTACCCTTGGTTTTATTTCGCAAATAATAGAGCTTTTGCGCTGGAGTGAGTTGTGAGTGGGTTGCGTAAACAGCCGTGAACATGTCACGAAAAGATGGCCATTCTTCGTAGCTGCCCGTGAATACCTCAGTGTCGCATGGTGGGACTTTTATGGATATATTAGAGTTATTACAAACTTGAGTATTGAGAGAATTATGGGGGGCTCTACTATTTTCAGAAATTTTTAAAACATCAGCAATTTGGGATCGAGTCTCATAATAAGCTTCAGAGGCAACATTGAAGTTTAGTTTGGCATTCTCTCTAAAGTCTTTGGTGTTAGCGGATTCGGGGGATAACATCAAATTTTCATAATCGGTTTGTAGTTGCTTATATCTACATTCCAAACCATCAAGTTTTATTTTCAATACAGAATCTGTTTGATCTGTAACGTCCGTTGCACCAAAGGCAGTACAAAAATTGATCACATGATCACAACGAAATTTGAATTTGTCGTGCATGGGAGAGGGTTTAGTTGACGAGCTTTCTCTTAACGTGACGTTCTCAATAGTTGGCTCAGTCATCTTGCTTCAAATTTGTTTGAAAATATTCAAATGTTGTGTTTATTGAGTTGAGTAACGAGTAATTGAGTTTGTCGTATCTGACTTCAAAATTGTTAAAAGAAACAACTTATTGATTGAAATATCGTACACTTTAACTATGTGTATAACTCAAGCCAAAAGTATGGTTCGTACACGTTTCTCACGAAACTATACGTAACGCTATTTTCTTAATGGGAATTAAATTGAATTCAATGAATGGGTATCAAAGAATGAGATTAATCTATACGCTCTGAGTTTGAGTGTACAGATTAGAGGTTAATTGTAAACCTTATATAAATTTTTAGCGACAAATTGATATGAACACTTCAACATAAGTGTGTACCTCTATGTTAATTGTAACCTAAGTTCACACAAACTTAAAAGAAGTATGATGACACGTGTTTGTAAAGGAATGAGGTATGCTGATTATTTTGAACCCTTGTGTAAATCCGTTTAAAGGAAAAAAAATGTATTATAGGCATGCCAAACAATGTACACTCTAATGGAAAGCTGTATATACTATTCTTGAGTGTAGAGCTTCTAGGTTAATTGTAAACCTTTAAGAGAATTAATTGTAGAATCAATCAATTGTAGAATCAATTTTCCATATAAAAATTAATTGAGCTCTGGCTTATACAAACTTTTGTTTGAATGTATAGTCCTAGATCAGTAAATATTTTTCAGGAACCACATTCAAAGATAGAGGAAAAGCTATAGACACTGTAGCTCAAGCGTATACTTTTGGTTAATTGTAAACCATAGAAAAAATGCGATTTAAAATTGTACGTCGAGATTGGAAACCCAATGTATATATAGACAGAATACTTTGTACAAATCGCCTTCAAAAAATTATATTTAGCTGCAATAACTATGTCACCAGAATAATTTTTAATAGTAATTGCAATTTTGAATAAACCAATCGTGTGCATGCAGACAATAATTAATTAATCACGAAAGTTTGCTGGGATAATTTTCACTATTCGCAGAGAACCATATAAACCAATATGCATTAAAAAGGGGGTGAATAATTGGCAATGTGGAACTTTTTCCACCACTGTAGAAAATATCGTGATCCCTTGTATATGTAATCTTATTTCGGATCAAAATATCGCCCAACTTTATGTTTTTACTTTGACCAGAAATTTTATATTTTGAAACCATAAAAACCAATATGCATTAACAAGTGTGTGAACAATCGGCAATGTAGAACTTTTTTTTCACCACTGTAGAAAATATCGTGATTCCTTGTATATGCAATCTTATTTGGGATCAAAATATCGCCAAACTTTATGTTTTTACTTTGGCCAGCAATTTAATTTTTTTTTTTTTGAAAATTATTTTTCCCTATCATTACAGCAGCAAGGATGTTGTATGTATGTAATTAAAATTCAACGTATTCAATACACTGCACTTGTTATCCACAGCTTTCGTAGCTTATAAATCGTTTTACTCATCACGTAGTCACAAATTCATTTGTGTTTAAACTGATTAGAAAATCAATATCACAAATTTATTTGGAAAAAAGTAGACATAAAACACCAATGTTTCCTAGTTCAGAGGGATGTGAGTGTTAATGTTTAAACTCACTGAACTGATGATTCGACTAATGTGTGACGCATATGTTTCCAGAGAAATATTTGTTTAAGCATAAATTAATAATAATTTTAAACTTTTATTGGTAATGATGCGAATCATCTACTGTGTGATGCGATAAGTGGTCAGAAATAACAAATCAATTACCTTCTTATGTCTCGATTGGCACTTATAATTGTTTTTAAATTTTACCGGACCGAATATGGTTATGTTATTTTGGGAAATGTAATTTTTTTTATTATTGAAGCAAACGAAACTATGGCAATGAATATCAAAATGTCAACAAACCACCGATTATCGTTATGTTGCCAATTCCTTTTTAGCTGCGATCTCTTCTATTAATATTTGAGTTGTTTGACACTGATACGAAAAGCTTTTTCTCTCTTCTTTTACACTGTTATATTGTGCCCAGAGAGGAGTTGTTAATGTTGTTGTACAAATTATAACACTTATGTATAACAGTCTGGTTACACTGTTAATAGGATTCCTGTACCATGACAGCAAAAGAAAACAAGAGATGAATAGAATAAATCGATATCAACCACAAGGCAACTTGAGGAAAAAGTGTGGAAGGGAATGGCAAATTTCACGGGTCTGCACAGACTTCTTACTTTATTGTCGGTTGTTAAGTTTTGAAATGTATGTATGTATGCTTTTTTTGTTTTAGTCGAAAAACGAATGGGATGAAGCAAAACAAAGTATAGCGGTAACAGACTAAATGTTGTTGTTGTGAACAATTTCAATTCTTTTAGCACTTTGATTCTTTTAATTATCTGAACAATATGCTGTTTGAGACTTAAATTAAAAATGCACTTGTGCTTTTGTTGTTGTTTTTTTTTTTAATGATTTGGGGGTTCGGTATTTTTATAACCAGATTTTTGGACAAATAAATTTGCAACATGTGTGCATACTTATGTATGATCAGACGAATTGACGGACTTTTTGCTTTTTAGTTTACAATGAATGCGCTTATGGCTTTTTCAATGCAAGGCAGAACCTTACTATTAAACGATTTTTTGTATGTTTCTTGCACAAATTACATATGTAAAATTTTTAACTTTAGCTTCATTACATACATTTTTAGGGTATTGGTACAACAATCAGAAATCTCGCATTTTCTTTCTAATTTAAGACGCGCTTATGACCTTTTATAGGCAATTATTACTGAACAATTTTCCGTATTTTTTCTTGCACAACCTATTCTAGGTCCCTTTTAATATTTCCATTAAATACTTTTCTAGGATTTTGGCACAAATACCAATCAGAAACCTTGCGTTTTTTTTTTTTTTTTTTTTTTTTTGTAGCCGTTTTATAACCTTTTATAGGCAAATATTATTAAGAAACTTTTCGTATGATTTTTGCAGAAATTATGTAAGGTGCATTTGAATATTATCACTAAATATTTGGTTTTTTGCACAACAAACAATAAGGAATTTGACGTTTTTATGTTTTTTAATTTATAAAACACTGAGAATTCTTCACACGACCAATAATTCGCAACAATTGTTCTTTTCGGTTTTCGCTTTGAGTGTGGAGTTAGATCTTCGTTGGCTAGAGCTTTCTCTCCTTGTGCCTACCATTCTTAAGGGCTGCTTTTAAAGAAGGCTCGATTGGATCATGTACAGGCGGGTTAGTGCGGGGATGGCAGGTATGCGCTGCTGAGTAGGTGGAACCTGTTCTTAGGATAGCTTTCTAGTGTAAGAGAATGTGGACTGTAATTAAAGAGTGAATTAGGAATAGGAACAGATTTTTGTTGACACTAGCGAAATTTGTTGACACTCAGAAATGAGAAACTATTTATTTGATTACGCTAGAGAAATTATATTAGGGAATAAAATAGAGTTGGTTTCAAAATACTTATGATGGTTTATTGATGAGAGAGTTTGTGTGTTTACGATGTGGATGTTCAAACAAGAAGGGCTTTAAAATTGGGCATACACCCAGCAAGAAATTTCATAATTACAATAATTCATGTTTCGATTCTATACATTTCAGTTACTTATCTAAGTAGTTGAATATTCATTAAAAGTACATATTTCAAAGATTAATTGTCGATAATGCAGTTCAAGTACCAAATACAAATCTCTAAGTATAAACTAGTTTAGACAAGTTGAGACCTGTTGGCTGATTAATTTAAACTCTGTATCGGATCATTCTCTCAGTACTCATTATAATAGTAATGTCTTAGAAAACAACACATACGGGATTTGCTTTTCGTTATGGGACGGGCTTAGGGTATAGTTTTATACTTGTTCTCTGAAACCTAAATAAATAAAATACATTCTCGTATCTCATTCACTCCTATTTTCATAACTGCCTCAAACTCGTATCTTAATAACTGAGCAATAATGTTTGACTGACAATCAATGCCCTGGTGAAATGGCGGAAGCTAGGATCTTGAAATTTTGGGTGAGGGTTAGTCTTGGGGCGTAGGTGGTCCATTTGGCTGGGTTTTTGAAATTTCGTTGTAAAAGGGTTGCGAAAATTAATTAAATGTACTATGTACAATTTGTTTGGCTTACTGGTAATCAACGTCGAGGTGAAACGGCTAAATCTAGAATCTTCAAATTCTGAGTGAGGGTTCCTATTGAAGTGTAGGTGTGTTCGTAAGAAAAAAGTAATAAAATGCACAAAAGATTTTACCTTCCGTATTACGCGAACGACTAGAGCTAGAACTCTAAGCGGAAAATTGGGACAGGGGCGTAGTGCAAAATAGTTGTATTAAAGAGTTGTTGAAAATTAGAACAATATGTTCCACAATACCCTCGAGAGGACAAGGGGGGCTTCTCTCCTATCAATGAGTGCACGCCAATTAATATTGGCTCAATAATGTGGGACATACTTCTTATCGCCGAGCCGGAACGGCGCACAATGGTTCAAGAATCGATTTTCCTGGCCAAAAATCAAAATGTTGTTTGTCAAAGATATTTAATTTCTATATGGGATTCGATAGTAAACATATTGAAACTAAGGATACCAAAAAATTAGGTAAAAATATTGGAAGGTGTGGTCGTGGTGTGCCCCTAAATACGTACATTTTCCCCATTTTTGGGAAATACGTAATTTTTGCAAATTTCTAGAGAAAGACGTAGCTATTTCTCGGAAACTATAACAGATATTGTGTACATTTTTTGCAAGGTAGGTAGGATCGTTTTAGTAAATTACCGTAGCGTTTACACAACATGAGCTATTTTATTTTTCCTTAGGTACTAAATTTTATGAAATTCCAAATTTAGTGGACTAGAACTTTGGTGGAACAACATGGAACAAAGCTCTGTTTTCACCGAAAGATGCCCGAAAGTCTCCTCTTTCAGCCCATATATACCATTGTACCCGTTCCGTTGAGTATATGAGTTTGTATACGTGTTATATAAGTTTTATGAAAACCCAAGGAAAAATGTTTACAAAAAAATTTTAATTTTTGAAAAAAAAATATTTTTTTTCGATTTTTTTTGGTAACTTTATTGTTAATTTCTTGCTGTTTGACCATCTTTAATACATAGGAGGATATAAAAACCACAAAACACTCATGCTTTGATGAAAATTGGTTAAAAAACTCAAAAGTTTAACTTTGACCACCGGACCGAATTTGACCGTCTGAAAGCTAATTGTGTTATCTGTCTAACAAAAAAAGAATTATGAACATGTCTTTATCCGTTCAATATTTACAGAATTTTGACCAGGAAAAAACGATTCTGAACCACTGTGCTGCGTGTCTTACGACACCACTTTTTAGTAAAGTTGAAATACTGAGGAAATGTAAGCCGACATTACACTGAGGGGACTTGCCGCCGCCGAAAATTTTGATATTCTAGTCAGGGATTGAACCGCAGACAATCTGAATGCAACGCGGACGTGCCAATACCTATGCAAAGTTACCATAAAAGCAGGCAGAAGTGGACGATAGAAGTGGAATAATGGCATTTATTATCTACGTCACGGGTTGTGTATATGTATGACGTACCACGAACAAAATAATCATATTCTCACAATGCAGCGTGGTAGAAGACCAAAAAAAAGGAGATACATGTTTCGGCGTTTGTCGCAATCACATGCACTTTCGTTGTAATGGGCCCACAAACATTAAATTTGATTTACTGCCTCAAACTCGTATCTCAAAAAATGCGTTTCATGCTAAGTTAAAAACGATTATTCTATATTATTCTATATTATTCTTTCTTATATGCATAGATGTAACTAATTCCCTAATAATTGCCTTTTACACTTTTACCCAAACACGGATGTATCAAAAGACAAACCGTTTTTTGTTTCTCCTGAAAAGTTGTATTTTTTTAGATACGAGTTTGAGGAAGTAAGGCATCGATATATGGGAAATGTTGTCAATTATTTCATATTCCATTTCCAAAAAATTGAATTTTTTATTTTCGCGCTACATTAACGATTTTTGGTACATAGGTTAACAAAAAATTCCCCAGTACAAATCCGCTCGCGAGCAAATTTTTGGTTGTTGCGGACAAATGTTATCGCGGTTTTACTTCTGCTTTTAAGAAAAAATTATTATAAAAACGCTAATTATTTTATTGATTGTAATCCGAATTTTTTGAAAATATAGGTCCATTTACCCTTCAAAAATTACAAAAAATAACAGTTTTAAATAAAGACTCTACGGGGAATCAAATGAGACCAAACTTATAATCATCGGGATAGTAGTTAGGATATTATAGCCAATATAAGCACATATTTGTGTTACAAAAAACAAATTTTGGTTTGGAATAATAGTTTTCACACGCATTCTAGAGTTGAAAATATTGGAAAAATTCTACAGGAGTACTTCTTTTATTTTTCTTGAAACTCCCAAAAAAATGGGCGGATTTTGCTTTATCTACATTCACATAGAAGGTTTCCCATTGAGGAAAGTTATCTGGTTGTTGAAATAAATCATTAGACTTCTTAAACGGAAATAGAGTTCAAATAAACCGCTTTAACTTATATGTATTATTAAAATATGTGTAAATCGCGTAATTATTAAAAACGTTTTGTCCGCATGTGATTTTCATGTACAGCAAGACCATATCTTTGAATTTATATATATTTTTCGAAATATAATTTGGACGCTAAGATGTAGCATCGGCTGCATCTTAGCATTAAAAAAGCTATAAAACATCGCTAATTTGCGCAAAGTTCACACAATTTCGTTCCGCATACGGTTTTAGTGTCACCATGAAAATCTGCCTCGATATATACCTATTTCAAGGCAATCAATAAGAAACCGTGGATGTAGCATCACACACTATTTTTGGGATAAAATGAATGTAGTTCCCTTATCAGTGAAGTTTTAAAATCTCTGTTTCCGCAAAAAGGAAGATGCTGCACTAGTTTTTTCATAGCAGTGCAAGCGGCCGACAGAATACGCGATAAAATGCGCGATATTTTCAAAAACAATATTAGTTGATTTTCCTATCTTGGAATTTCTCCTATCTCGCGTTCTAGTGGATTTTAACGAGTAATGATTTATTAGATCCGCAACGTAAAAATCCAAAATTTGCAATCATGCACGAGTAAATCGAATGCCAATTGTACAAATTAGACCCGAAATATATGATTTTTAGAAATTTGTTCGCACAAAATTTTCGTATTTGGATACAGATTTCTCTGAAGCAATGTAGGCCACATTCAAGGCACATATATCAAATAAATCAGAATTGAAAAACCTGTTTGCGGAACGAAATTAGAAGAAAATTTCAAAAAACACTTAAAATCTAGCTTCAAAATATCAGCATAATTTAATGGTAGACGCAGATCAAATTTTGAAAAGTTATACATTGTTGGGATGATCCTTATTTAGTTGGCTCTACTTTCACTTTGACAGGAAAATCGGGAAAAATGTGGTTTAATCACAAATCGAGAGAAAACAAAAAAAGCCACGTTGACTTCAACCCATTTTTACCCATTTTTTAACATAAATATAGCCACAGCTTCCACGCAAGTTATCTTTTAATGCCAATATTTTTTGCCAAGTCTAAAAACATTTCATTTTATCCAAAAGCATTTCAATTGTTCAATATACAACTACTATTCGCTATTCGGGCAAACCTTGGCTTCAACGATGTTAAATTTTCAATAATATTGCCCATATATATTTTTTGTAAGTCTATGCTTTTCGAAAACTTTAAAAATCTCAGGATAACTACTACTAACGTGATTAGTGGGCTGTAAAACTATAACTTGTCACATCGTAATATCACTCCAAAACTTAGATCAAGTTCGAAGATGTACTACATCTGGCATATAATTCTGATATCTGATTTTAACATATGTATATAGGATTGAGGATTTAATTCATGTAATATCCAATGAGATTCTTGTGAAAACTTTCAAAACTTTATGTTCGTTCTTCGTAACTTGTACACGTTATATCGCTATGTGGTGATGTTATTATTGGTTAACCTTGGCTCACGAGTTTGCAATGCATAGAAATAGAGTTTGCAATAGAAATAACAAAATGATTGTCTCACACAATCGGTTGGCCCCGTTCAGATTATAGTCCTTGCTTTTCTTTTTACAAAGCCAAACTAATTAATTTTTTTTTTCTTATATATTTAAGTTTGATGTAGTATTTTCCTTCTCTTATCTTCATAATACTTCCCAGCAAAATTTTAAGGAAGGGGTTCCATGCGATGACGTGATTTCATAGCATCTTTTGCATTGGTTCAAACGAAGTCGTGAAAAATCCGATCTTTTCATTAGCATTTGAACCAATGGAAAGGACGTCGTGAAAGATCCGATCTTTTCATCAGCATTTGAACCCATGCAAAGGAAGTCGTGAAAGATCCGATCTTTTCACCAGCATTTGAACCCATTCCATCGATCCAATAGAGATGAATTTAGTGTTTTTACTTATACACATTTTTTTAAATATATAAGATTCATTATTTACAATAGGCTTGCTGTTGTCGGAGACTCGAAATCACAACCAACGTTGTTAAAACTCTCGTCGTAATGTTAATTTCATTGCAAAGGGTTGGTGAAAATGACATGCCAAAGCATTGGAGGAAATGACATGCCAAAACAGTGGTGAAAATGACATGTCAAAGCATTGGTGTAAATGACATGCTTTGGATCCAAAAATGAATAGCATCTTTTGGGGTCCACGCTCATATAAAATTCATCGATGAAGATGCTAAAAGGATGACATGCCAGATCACTTGCACCCATGATTGAATGGCATCTTTGGCATCGAACATTTTGCTGGGTTACTCTATAATACAATACTTACTCATGCAGAGATCAATGATTTCAAAGTGAATCTGACACTTTTTACAATATTTGTTAAAACAACGAGGCGAAGAGACTGATTATTGACTTTGAAGCGTTTGACATGATAATAATGTTATACTTTCCCTAGGGTTTTCCAAAGCTCTTGCAAGTTATTATTATTTTTTCCTATGTAGAGATGTTCTAAGCATTATTTGTAATTTAAAATTATGTATGATCCTCCCTAATCCCCAAATTGTTGTTGGATTTGTTTGTGCTATCATTAAGCTATGCCAGTGTATGTATATTCTTTTTATTAGAGTTCTTAACAAAGAAAATTATAAGAACATTTGTGTTAATTGTATCCTTTTTGTCGTAATTTTTCCAAAAAAAAACTTTGGACAAACCTGAGGTATATGTTTTAAATTGCCGGATGGCAAGGAAATACTAGAAGAAAATTACAAATATTTCCAAGTCATGACATGCAAAACCATATAATTTGGAACAAATTTTCTACCTGGCAATTTATAAATAAACAAGGCAGAAAGGAAATTAAAAGGACAGGGTAAAGTGGTCGAGAACTTGGAAAGAGTTTTTATAAAATAAAGGGGTACTTGTATTTGAGTCTAAATGTAGTTTTTACACTAGTGTGTAATTAAATCAGAATATTTTGTGAAGGTGTTAAATTAGAAGAAGATGAAGAAGTCTACTGGACTTTTGAATGAAAACTACAATAATAAGAAATGGAAAAATTCATAGAATTGGCTTCTTTTTTCCATAAGCACATGCTTCAATTTAGGAATGAAAGAATATACTCTTATGAAAGCTTTCCTGCACAACTCTATTCAAAATTGAGTGCATAACAAATTCCTACAAATTAGTTCTACATAAACCAAAAATCTTCTTCCATACCGTAATTTAAAGTTTCACATCCTCAAGTCAAAGGAAAGAAACACAACCATAATAACATTCCGCAGATAATTGGCATATCTTTTGTGCACTCATTTAAAAAACATGAAAAAATTTACTGATGTGCAAATGAAATTAAGGAAACGAAGCACACAAAAAAATGAACATCAACCACATATACACGTGTTTGTGTCGGTATCTGTCATTCATTACCAAGCAAATTGAATTAATGCGGTAATTAGTGCAGGCATATAGAAATAAAATGAAATCAAAGAAAATGTATGAGAGAAAAAAAAAACAGAAAAAAAACAAAACGAAATAAACTAAAGTTTTTTTGCAGTAGACAGCATACATTAAAGTAGCGAGATAAAGTGGACTACTAATATGTATAAATTGTGGGATTCGTTCCTCTAGATTGTCAGGATGCCCTTAACTTTTGCTCAAAAAGAGTTGGAGGATTTATATGTGGCTGATTTATTCCTCTTTTGTTATGGGGGAAAACTTCAAGTGTTTTTAATCTATTCTCCATCTTATATACCCACATTTTCAACTAATTCAACAAATTTCTTTAAACATTTCACCCTAAGGCCAGTCAGTGTGTGTTGTTGAGTTGCCGTTTGTGTTTCTGCTTTGCTATTTGGTTTATTTAGTTTGCCCTGATTAATGCACATAAATTAATTCATTTTAATGGAATTCGAAGAGATTTCTTTTTTAAGCGACTTCCCATCACAACTCACACACATTAATTTATATACTTTTTACGCACACATACACACCCAGAGAAATAAAGTGCAAAAATAATTTCCAAATATAAAATATCAAGAGAAACTACAACAATGCTTAATCTATGTGCATAGAAAATATAAACTAGATAAACAACATTAACAAGTTTATAAGAATTACGTAATTACCAAACATAAAAGCCAAAAGGCAAATGAGAGAGCATACTCATCTCAAAGGTAAAAAGTGTGTGTGTGTGTGTGAATTTATCTTTATTTTGCTATAGGGCATACCAACATCATTGAATTAATAATATTATTATTATATTTCTATACGATATTATTTTGTTGGATTAATTAAGATGTTATTGTATATATACATTTTTAAATACTTATTTACATTTATACACATACTACCGTTATTACAAACTACCTCTTGTTCTTCATTTTTATGAAGGGTAAGAGATACTATAAATTCTGTGGTCTTACCCTACGTTTTCGCTTAAAAGTGTGTAACACATCGAAATTCTCATACATATGTATATACCCGAAATAAATGTCTCGAGGAACTGAGTCGATCTGGTTAGATGTGTCTTTCCATCTAAACCTTCGATCGCATCGAAACTTTGCTGTTGATGGGGGTGTCACAGAGCAAGAAGCCTAACGAGTTTAATTATAGCCAGATAATATTCAGCGCTCGGAATGGACAAAAAACATACATGGAATACGAGTCAACTTTGACGATGAAAGTAGAAAATCTCACATTTTGAATGATGCAAAGTAGTTTGGAATAGATGGCCAAACAACGGGGGTGTCTCAATCGACTCACAGTTATTCAGAATGTTTTCAAAAGAGATATTTTCAAAAAAAAAAATTTTTTGTTCGACAGACAGGCGGATTTAAATACGTCGTTCTAGTAGTTTTAGAGGAATTGAAGGTCAAATTTAAACCTTTGATTTTTATACCCTATACCACAATGTGGAAAAGGGTATAATAAGTTTGTTTTCCCAAAAATTCATGTAACGCCGCGAAATATTCGTCGTAGACCCTCATGTGTTATACCAAACTTCATATCTCGACGAGATAAAGCGATTTAGCGATGTGTGTCCGTCCGTCCGTCCGTCTGTCCGTCCATTAAAAATTGTAATCAAGCTAGAGGCCGCAATTATGGACCGATTGTCACGAAATTTAGTATGGAGGTCGGGTTTGGACCAGAATAGAACTGATTAGTTTTTGGCGATGATCGTGAAATGTTAAAGGGATGAAATGGACCAAAAACAAAATTTTTGCTCGATTTTGTAGCCGCTCTGTAGGTCGCAATAATAGTCCGATCGGCGCGAAATTTTAAACGTAGTTTTGGTTTGAGATGAAGAAGTAGCGTGCAAGTCAACGGTATGATCGGATAATATTTAGCGGGTTAAATTGATCAAAACTTTTGTGTGAAAATTGGTAAAATTTCTAATGCACATCTTATAACTTTATCCCAAGAAGACGCGTTTAGTGGTATAGGGTATCACATGGTCGGCCCCGTCCGACTATAGTCTGTTCTTACTTGTTATACCCTATACCACAATGTGGAAAAGGGTATAATAAGTTTGTTTTCCCAAAAATTCATGTAACGCCGCGAAATATTCGTCGTAGACCCCTCATGTGGTATACCAAACTTCATATCTCGACGAGATAAAGCGATTTAGCGATGTGTGTCCGTCCGTCCGTCCGTCTGTCCGTCCATTAAAAATTGTAATCAAGCTAGAGGCCGCAATTATGGACCGATTGGTCACGAAATTTAGTATGGAGGTCGGGTTTGGACCAGAATAGAACTGATTAGTTTTTGGCGATAATCGTGAAATGTTAAAGGGATGAAATGGACCAAAAACAAAATTTTTGCTCGATTTTGTAGCCGCTCTGTAGGTCGCAATAATAGTCCGATCGGCGCGAAATTTTAAAACGTAGTTTTGGTTTGAGATGAAGAAGTAGCGTGCAAGTCAACGGTATGATCGGATAATATTTAGCGGGTTAAATTGATCAAAACTTTTGTGTGAAAATTGGTAAAATTTCTAATGCACATCTTATAACAGCTAGCCCGGAAAGCTAGTGCACAGGGATAGTGGTATAGGGTATCACATGGTCGGCCCCGTCCGACTATAGTCTGTTCTTACTTGTTTTTACTATTTTTCGTCAAAATATGAGTATTTTTGTATTTTGTATATCTTTCTACATATTGGAAGATACCAAGGAACGGTCCTGACTGGCTTTAACATGGCAAAGTTCAGGATTATCTTGGTTCCTCTTTCATCTCAAGTGGACACTGACCTCCCCGTGGTGTCACCTGGGGAGCTGCCTTTAACACCCGTTAAAGGTAGTGAGCTAACATGTGCAGCGCGTTCACCCATAAGAACGTCAAAAACTTGGGTTTGGGCGTCGGGTTAGTAACCCTCCCCTAGATAAAACAGTCTAATATGAAAAAACGAAAGAAAAGAAAAACAAAAGTTGACGACCCCGCAAACGTTTTAAGGACCATGATCTGCGAATTTGCACCTGGAATGTTCGCACACTTTATATAGAAGGTGCAATTTACGCATTGGCAGATGTACTTGAAAAGTACAAGGCCGACATAACTGCCATACAGGAAATACGATGGAACGGAAAGGCGTCACAACAACACCTAAAGGTGACGCACTGTATTATAGCTGCCATGAAATAAAGCATGAGTTTGGTTGCGTATTTGTATTTGGTCGGAGGTTAAAACATCTGGTCTCCAGCTTCACACCCGTGAATAAAAGACTTGCTACAATTCAGCTTTATTTGCACTCATGCTCCCACTGAAGACACGGACGAAAAGACCAAAGATATATTTTACGAGCGCTTAGAAGAAACGTATGACCGTTGTGCTTCCCATGACATTAAAATTATTCTAGGCGATTTTAATGCCCAAATTGGAAAGGAAAATATCTTTGGCCCAACAGTCGGGAAATTCAGTCTCCACAGTGAAACATCTGACAATGGTATGAGGCTGATAGACTTTGCAGCTGCAAGAAACATGGTAGTTAGCAACACCAGATTTAAAGATCTCGACATCCATAAGGGCACCTGGCTGCCTCCAGATCAGAAAACAAGAAATCAAATTGATCACGTTGTGATAGATGGAAGACATTCATGTAACGTGTTGGATGTGCGATCGTTCCGAGGGGCAAACATAGACTCGGACCACTACCTAGTTGCAGCAAAGGTACGCACCCGGTTAAACGTAGCAAACAAAGTACGAACAGACACAAAACGAAAGCTAGACATCGGTAAGCTGCAATCGCAACGGATAGCCACAGCATATTCCACTCAACTAGCCCAATTGCTTAATCAAAGCACTCCTCATCCCGATAATATATCAGCGCAATGGCAAAGTATTGCCCACACCATGCAAACAACCGCAAAATCCATACTTGGATAGACCTCCACCAAGGAATCCATGGTATGACCAGGAGTGTCGTGCTGCTACCGAAGAGAAAAATGCGGCATATAGGGCTACTTTACAATCAATAGCAACGCACGAGAGAGGTATCGGAGAAAAGGAGAGAGGAGAAACGTCTTTTCCGCAGGAAAAAGAGAGAGATGGAAAAGCGGTAGTGTGAAAAAATCGAGATGTACAGGTGCCAGCATGAAATCCGAAAATTCTACCAAAGAGTGAAGCACCAAGATGATGGCTTTGGTACAGGCACCTCCTCTGTAGAGACCAGCAAGGTAATTTGGTAACTGATACAGAAAGTGTGCTAAGGATATGGAAAGAGCATTTTTCCAAACTGTTGGTATCCAGCGAAGACGACGAAGATACCACAGATCCAATCCCAGAAGATGGTATTGAATGTATACCGCCCAGCCAAGATGAGGTAAAAACAGCAATAAACCGGCTGAAGAATAATAAGGCAGCAGGAGCCGATGGCTTACCAGCCGAGCTGTTCAAACCGGAGGCGACACGCTAATAAGGTGTATTCATCTGCTAGTTAGCACCATCTGGCAGGAAGAACGAGTACCCGACGATTGGAACCTGAGTATTCTGTGCCCCGTTCATAAGTAAGGAGATAAGACTGTATGCTTTAATTATAGGGGCATAATTCTACTCCCGATTGTCTTAAAGATCGTGTCAGGGATATTGTGCGAACGACTAAAGCCTATGGTCAACGAGATAATTGGGCCATACCAATGCGGCTTTAGACTTGGAAAGTCCACCATTGACCAGATATTTACCCTGCGGCAAATTCTGGAGAAGACCCAAGAGATGCATATCGACACCTACCACCTTTTGGTCGATTATAAAGCAGCCTTCGACAGCCCACTACGTTCAAAGGTATTCCAAGCAATGTCTGAATTTGGTATCCCCACAAAGCTCATTCGGCTTTGTAAAATGTCTTTAACTGACACAAGATCTTCAGTTAAAATAGGAAAGAACCTCTCCGAAGAGTTTTGTACGAAAAGAGGTTTCAGGCAAGGAGACAGCCTTTCGTGTGACCTTTTCAACATCCTGCATTTTTAACCGAACTAAATCTAATTTGACATTTGAGGTTCTTAGCTGTCATAACATTTTTCCAACAAAAATTGTCTCTATGGGCCCATGTTTGGTATAGGTCCCATATATCGATAGCCCCCGAATTTATATATTTGGCGACTTGTATCTAAATTTTTGAGACAAACTACCTGTTATATGACTTTTAAGATTCTCAGAGGTGAAACTTCTCTACCAAAAATTGTCAACAGTAGTCCATGTTTAGATACGAGGGTCACTAAAAAACCTTCTGGCCTAGGCAACACGCAGTGCCGCCAGGCGTCATTTGACTTTTTTTGGAAAGTTTGACAGTTTTTATCCTAAGCGTACTCAGGACAGTTTCACTTACGACCATGTGTTGTGTTGTTTACATTGACTTGAAAAAATCACTTTGCATAAAAAAGTGAATTTACTCGTGAACATTTTCGTCCGATAATTTTTCACAATTTTCGACGTGGAAAATCACGGCAAGAATGGATCGATCAAATTAAATCGTTGTATGTCGATAAAGGGCAATCCGACAGCACTATGAAAAACTGGTTTGATGAATTCAATCGTGGCCGACACTCGCAAAAAAAAACGAAGTCCGTGAGGATCGTCCACAAATGGTCGTTGTGTCATAATTTTTAGTTTTAATTTTACCGACATTTGTCGGTAACTTCAAAAATGAGTTAGGAAATCGCACTACAGGTGTGTCACAGCGTTTTACAATCAATATTCCAAAGCAGGGTCCTTGTAATATGCCATGCAATTACATCAAAGCTGCCCTGCTTTTGCAGGTTTCAGTCATGAGAAGTGTCTTAGTTGCTTGAAGTCTCCATTTATAGGTTTGTAATTAACTGCGACATAAGCGTATGAGTTACAGCTTATTTACGATTATAAGCCATACGCTCCCATACACAGATGTACCTACTCCAACAAATTGGAAACAGTCTACACATTACTGTACAGACTAATTCCAAGATGATTTCCCTTTTTTGCTGTTGTCGTTTCCTTAATATTTTTATTATACTTTCAAGAACATTCTAAAAACTTTATTTTACGACTCAAAATATGTTTTATAACCTATAACAAATTCAAAAAGGCAGGAAGAAAAAAAAATACCCGAAAAAAATCGTTAACAAGTAAAGGAAGAATAAAAAAAGAGGATATTTCTGCTAACGCAAACAAGTGACGCGTATTTTAAGAAAAAAAGTTAAATTTTTTCCTAAGTCTTCTTCAGTTTTGTAACAAAATTTAATGTCTTTGTCCCAAATTGCAAAACTCTCGTAAACTGTTGCCGCGAACATTGAATGCAGTTGTACAACCTAGTGAAGGAAAATGTATAAATGAATCCAAAGTAAGGAAATAGTTTTTTTGTTCTTCTTTGGAATAAATTCATAAAAGTGGAAAAAAGTTGTTTGGTTTTCGTTAGGGAACAATTCTGATAAAAGTATAAACTAAAAAAAGTAATGCCAGTTTGAAAATACTTATGGTAAATTTAAGCAAAATGAATACGAAAAAGCAAAAATTGTGACAAAATTCCCTTTAGAATTATTGGCAAGGATGGCGGCGGGGTTTAGTGGTTTATGTTAAATGCAGCCTTAACAAAACTTTTCTTTCTGGTAAAATGTTAAATCCCAAGACATCGAAGTTTTGTAAGAAATAAAGTTTACGCTTTTTTCCACATGAAGACTCTAATGTTGCACTAAAGATGTGGACGTGGTAATATTTCCAAACTATGTACAACAATGTGTTAAAAAATTTTTATATTGGACAGTATCAACAGGATTTGTGAATGTAAGGGGATTAAGAGCAATTTATAGACAGTTTAATAGCCTTAGTCAGAATATTCAGCATCCGCATGTTGGGGGGAATTAAAACGCCTTTTTGTATTAGTAACGTAACTTGTTGTCAATGGCCTATGCTATTTAAAAATGTTTATATTAATATTACGAATTATGTTCCCTTATTTATGTGTACATAAATATATCCAAACAAATATTGATTTATTCTTAAATATCAAAACAAATCCCTAACGAATAACACCACAAACAAATAAACCATGTCAAAATGCACTTAGCTTTTTTCTATGCGGAATTGCCACAGATAGAACGCACACCCACACTTATCCTTTAGACATTAAATCCTCTTTTCAACTTCTTTTGTATGCCAACAGCAAACTCACACTTTCCATTTTCTATTCTATACATCTTTTGGTGAAAGGCTTAAGATTAACACTTGAGTAAATATGCTACAAACATAAACCGAGTACGGAGATGGCTTGTGGTGCCGCCGTCACTTTGAGCATTTGTGATGTTTGTAAGCTTGTATCTTCTTCTATACCATGATTTTGTTTTCAAGAACTTCCTGCTATTTCTCGACCGAGTTTCGTAGTGTTTTAAAACTTTACCGCAACGCCTTGGTGTTGGTCGTGGTGGAAGTAATTTAAGTTGTTTAAGATGCCTTTGCGCGGGGGAATGTTATTTCCGTATTTCCTTATTTCTTTTTTAATACGCTTAAGTTATTTAATATGCACCTACATCTAGCTGGGTTTTATTAATTAGAGGCTGATACACAATTGAGACTTTCTTTGAGCAAAATTGGCCAGTGTGCTTTTAGTAACGCGTCAGGTGGGAAATAGTGTCCATACATTTATGGTAGTTGTAGAAATCAAAACTTATTTCCACAAAATTATTGCCATGAGAACAATATAATCTTTGAATATTTCACAATAGTTTTGGGGACAGAAAATAAATTATAAAAATTTAATTAGCTTATTTTTTAAATATTTAGTGAAACATTAATTAACTCCTGTCAATATTCTTTTTATATTTTCAGGTAAGAACAACTTTGCTTTTTCGTATAAGTACTGGCGCAACGTGCAAACAATTTGTGTAAGTTTTACGAATTAAATTATTTTTCCCTTCATAAAAATGTCTTTCCTATTCTAAAATTTATGGTTTCAGTACCTCAGGAAGTATTGGTTTCCCTAGCAAACAGAAATTATAATATTGTAGTCGACGTCTCGACTACTACTTGCTATTTTAAAACGATCCGAGAAGGGGCCTTAAACATAATTAAAGCGCAAAAGAGTTGGTCACCGTAGGAATTTTAGAGATATTCGGTCATTGTGCAAGGAAGAAGGAACTTGCCCACAATATAACAAGTAAAAAATCGCAAAGTTCGGCCGATCCGAACTATTTATAACCTCCACCATATAATACTCTGAACGAAATTGGCATAATTAGTTTTTAGGTGGAGATATTTTACGACTACGGGTACTCCAAATTCCTAAATTAGGTCAGAAAATGTATATAAAAATGTCGGAAATTAGGCGACGCACAGTGGCATAGAATCGTTTTTTTTCTGGTCAAAACTCTGTAACTTTTGAACGGCTAGAGATATTTTCATAATTTTTTTTCTGTTCGACAGATAACATTTTCAGCTTTCCGATGCATCAAAAGCCACGAAGCCGGTCTAGCTGTTGCGGAAGAATTCAAGGTCAAAATTAAAAATGTTTATTTTTTTATATTTTGCATCAAAATATTTTTTTTTCTTTTTTCAAAGAAATTTATTTTTTTCCAAAATTGAAAAAATTTTCCTTGGGTTTTCATAAAACTCTTATAGAAACTCATATGTATATTAAAAATGTCTATTTGTGTGAAAAAGCAAAAAGTTATAAGGGAAACGGTATAGAAAATAACACATTTTTACCCACGTAATTTCCAAGAATTTTAAATAGTGTTAAGCGGACGGAAAGGGACGAAAAACGGAAACTTTGTTCAAAGGTGTTCCGTAAAAGTTCTAGTCCACTAAACTTAAAATTTCACTAAAATTTAGTACCTGAGGAAAAATAAAATAGCTCGCTTCGTCTAAACGCTACGGTAATTTATTAAACCGATTCTTAAAGGCAACAATCCTACATATCTAACAGAAAACAATGAACAAAATAACTGTTATTGTTTCTGAGAAATAGCGGTTTGTTTCTCCGGAAATTTGCAAAAATTACGTATTTTAGAAAATTGGGAAAAATTTTTCGTCTTTAGGAGCACGCCACGCCCACACCTTCCCATATTTTGATCTAATTTTTTTTGCTTTCCTTGGTTTCAATATGTTTGCTATCGAATCTCATTCAGAAATTAACAATCGGTGGCAACAGAAAATGGGGGTTTTGGCCAGGAAAATCTATTTCTGAGCCATTGTGCGACGACTTTATATGGTGGCTATATCAAAGTGTGGATCAATGTTGACAATTTTTGGTGGACAAGTTTTTGTGACCGCTAGGAACCTTAAATGTCAAATTGCCTATAATTCGGTCACCAAATGTTGTCAAAGTCCTTAAAACACCGAAAATCGTGAAGTACCTTTATATGGGGACTACATAAAAAAACATGGACCTATGTCGTCAGTTGTTGGTGGAGAAGTTTTGTGACCACTGGGAATCTCAAATATCAAATCATGCAGCTCCGACAACAAATGTAGCTAAACTCCGCAAAACACCAAAAATCGGTCCGGTCAAAATAGACATGCGTATAAGGGGGAAATAGCAAAAATTCCCACAAAGCTGAATTTTGGTGGAGAGCTAGGGTTGGCCATTAGAAGCAACGTCCTAAAAGTCCCCATCGATCCCATGTGTGCAAAACAAGTTATTCGGGGTCAAAGGTCATTTTTGGAAGCATTATTCAGTTTTTTTAATTTTTCTCAAAAACGGTAATACTTAGCAAAAGCCCGCTAAAGTAAAAGTTGTAGATTCAATAATTGTCTACAAGATTGGTCCTTATGATTCTTAAAAAGGACTTACCATTTTCGAGATATCTCGATCTAAAGGTCAAATAAAAAATTAGCCGTGTAAGTACATTATGAGGCGAACCGGTTAAAGTAACGACACTTTGTGTTAGATACTTCCGTAAGCTTTCAAACGATATCCACTTTGCAGTAATCGGTTCAGTAGAACCGGGTCTAACCCGGTTTTTAAATTTGGCCTTTCGGGTCTAATAACCGGCGAACCGGATCCGCAACCGTTGAAAATTATACATTTCCGTAATCAGCGCAACAAACCCTACCTTCGGACAAAACTTGAAAAAAATCGGAGAGTTTTCGTTGGGGTCGTTCCCGTTGGGCTTTCGATTATACATGTGGGTTAAATGGGCTATTTTTGAATAAAATGACTCTAACATTGAATAACTCTACTAAACACACTCCGATTTTGTTGGAATTTTTTTAGAAGATAGCTATAATTTCGCTCTTCAAGAAAATATATATAATTTTGGGGGACAGACCCGATTACTTCGCTTATTTTAGCCGGTTCGTCTGAATATGTGCATATTTCCCTTATAAGTGCATAAAAATCATGTGTTTTTCAGAACAGCTATATCTCAAGAATGGTTCCTTCTAGGAAAAAAAAATATAAATGTCAAACTTGTATATAATTTTTCTGTCTACAATATTTACTTTAGTCACTTTTTGATTCAAAAAATAAAAATAAAAACATAAATCCGAAAACCTAAAAACCCTTAAAATTTGACCTTTGAATAATTATTTTTGCGCACATGGGATCGATGGGGACTTTTAGGACATTGCTTCTAATGGCAAACCCTAGCTCTCCACCAAAATTCAGCTCTGTGGGAATTTTTGCTATTTCAATGTCTATTTTGACCGGACTATATATGGTGGTTATACCAAAACACGGATTTATGTTGACAATTTACAAATTACAGTTAGTTCGGTTAAAAATTGTAGCTAAGTTTAGGAGCTGAATGGAGCTTAGGTCATCTCTAAGAACTCGTCTATAAAGACTCCTTTCAACTAGTCCATAAAACACCCTTCAGCTCGTCTCTAAGGTCTACCATCTGGTAGTCTAAAAGACTTCCTTCATAAAGAATTTCTTTAGCCGGTAAAGACTTTCTTCAGAAGGTTAGTAAAGAACGCACCCGCAAGCATTAAGGTGAAGAATATCTACAGCTCGTCTAAAAACCTCTGTTCAGCTCTTCAATTAAGGCTTCGGCACGTATACCAAGACTTCCTTAATTGCAACTACCTGGACTCCTTTCAGCTCGTATATCAAAAGTTCCTTGACTTCGCCTACCAAGTCTTCCTTCAACTCGTTGATAACGGCTCATTCAGATCGTCTATAAAGACTCCCTTAAGCTCGTCTATAAAGACTCCCTTAAGCTCGTCTATAAAGACTCAATTAAGTTCGTCTATAAAGACTCCCTTAAGCTCGTCTATAAAGACTCCCTTAAGCTCGTCCAGAAAGACTCCCTTAAGCTCGTCTATAAAGACTCAATTAAGCTCGTCTATAAAGACTCAATTAAGCTCGTCTATAAAGACTCCCTTAAGCTCGTCTATAAAGACTCCCTTAAGCTCGTCTATAAAGACTCCATTTTACTCAACTATAAAGACACTCTTCAACCCATCTATAACGACTCCCTTCAGCTCAGCTCGTCAATAAAAGCTCCCTTCGGCTCGCCTATGTTTAATTATACTCCTTTTAACTCGACTATAAAGATTTTCTTTAAAAGATTCCCTTAAAATCCACTTTTAAGCTCGTCAACAAAGATCTTTAAAGACTCCTTAAACCCGTTTACAGATGCTCTCTTTAACTTTAACTTGTCTAAAAACCTCTGTTCGGCTCTTCAATAAAGGCTTCGGCTCGTATACCAAGACTTCCTTAATTTCAACTACCTGGACTCCTTTCAGCTCGTATATCAAAACTTCCTTGACTTCGCCTACCAAGTCTTTCTTCAACTCGTTGATAACGGCTCATTCAGCTCGCCTATAAAGACTCCCTTAAGCTCGTCTATAAAGACTCAATTAAGCTCGTCTATAAAGACTCCCTTAAGCACGTCTATAAAGACTCCCTTAAGCTCGTCTATAAAGACTCCCTTAAGCTCGTCTATAAAGACTCCCTTAAGCTCGTCTATAAAGACTCCAGTAAGCTCGTCTATAAAGACTCCATTAAGCTCGTCTATAAAGACTCCCTTAAGTTCGTCTATAAAGACTCCCTTAAGCTCGTCTATAAAGACTCCATTTTACTCAACTATAAAGACACTCTTCAACCCATCTATAACGACTCCCTTCAGCTCAGCTCGTCAATAAAAGCTCCCTTCGGCTCGCCTATGTTTAATTATACTCCTTTTAACTCGTCTATAAAGATTTTCTTTAAAAGATTCCCTTAAAATGCACTTTTAAGCTCGTCAACAAAGATCTTTAAAGACTCCTTAAACTCGTTTACAGATGCTCTCTTTAACTTGTCTATTAAGACTCCATTCAGCCGTCTATAAAGACTTTTTTCAGGTCATTTATAAATGACCTGAAAATAAAGCTTATAAAGTTTCCTTTAAGCTAATCAATAAAGAATCCCTTCTCATGTATAAAGACTATATTTAACTCGTATATAAATACTGCCTTCAGCTCGTCTAAAAAGACTCCCTTCAACTCATCTCTAAAGACTCCACTCAGCTCGTCTACAACGGCTCCCTTAAGCTCGTCCATAAAGACTCTATTTAGCTCGTCTCTAAAGACTCTTTTCAGTCGTTTTATAAAGACTCACTTCTGCGCGTCAATAAAGACTCACTGAAACTCGTCTATAATGGATAACTTTAAATAGTCTATAAGGATTATCTTCAGTCGTCTATAAAGAATCCCTAAAATATGTTTATAATGGCTCCCTGTAACTCTTATATTAAGCTTTCCTAAAGCTCGTCTTTAAAGACTGCCTTCCGCTTCTCCATAAAGGCTCCCTTCAATTCTTGGATAGAGGCTCTCGTCAGCTTATCAATAAGGACTCCCTTTAGCTCGTCTATAAAAACCTACTTAACTTCGTCTATAAAGATTCTCTTAAAGTCTTCTAAAAAGGCTCTCTTCTGCTCGTCTACAAAGACTGCCTTCTGTTCGTCTATAAAGACCCCTTCTGCTCGTCTATAAACACTACCTTCTGCTCTTATATAATGAACCTTTCTGCTTAGCTAAATGGATTCTTAAAGAGTAAACACTCTCTTCAGCTCGTCAATAAAGACTCCATTTAGCTCTCTCATAAACAACACCTTAGCTCTTCTGCAAAGATTATCTTCACTTAATATATAAAGACTACACATAGCTGGTTTAAAATTCCCTAAACGTGTTCAAAACCAATTTAAAAAAAAAAAATAAGAGAAAATTTACCGGTAAATGACCTTCCTAATGAAAACACAATAAATCCATTTGAATTCAATGCTCTCACGTGTTTGTAAATATAAAGTTCTGTTGTTGAATTGCTGTCAACTCCTTTTGAAAGCTGTCACATACTGTAATGGCAGGCCTATTACCGAATATATATTATCATCTGTTTTCTGTTTCTTAACGAGCCAGCTTCTACCAACTGCTACTGCTGCTGTTGATGATGACAATGATGATGTTCAGTTTTATAAGCAATAAGTTTCGCACAGTTTTCCATTCATCTTTAGGTTTTCCACATAACTGAATGTCAATGCCTACCCCGTTGCTCTTAAACGGGTTTTTATGGTTGTCTCTCATACCAGTTTATGCAGAGTATGAATGTTGTTATGTCATTTCATAAATGTATGCCAGTGATTGAAATGAATTTGCTTGTAAAGTACACAGTCGAAAAAGAAACTCAAGAATTCCAAAAGAGACAGAAAAAACATTGAAAACAACAACAAGCAAATGGAAATTGCAAATATACGAAAAAAACCTCATGATGAACAAAAAGAAAAAAAGGAAAATATATAGGAAAAAAACAAGTAACGTATGGCGGACGTGCTAAAACTTTATTGAGTATATTCAATTTTTCGTAGACATATTGATCGCAGAACAAAATACTGGAAGGGAAATAAAAACAAGGTAAAGAGTAGCAGTGGAAACACCAATGAAAGACGACAGGGGTTTAGATGGATATTATTTATTTTTGAAGTAAAAAACTAATCAGCACAAACTTTGTAAATTTTCTAAAATTTGTTCTTAAACTTATACGAAATTTAAAAAAAAATAAGTTAGGATGAAAATTATAAATACACCCTTTTGACTCTATAAATTCTACTTGACACAAAGCTACACTTTATGATGTGATTTGGTGAGTTACGTTGATTCAAAAAAGTGGTTTTGACAAAGCATTTTTTTTTTTGCTTTGCATATTGACATTTACTCAAACTTACAAATCACTGTGCACTGCTAGTTTGTGAGGTGTTCCAGGAGTATCTAGCAAATGAAGGATATTTGGGTAGCACCATAAAAAGAATCAGACACACAGCTAACGAGTAAGGACCAAAAATATCAACGACTGAATGAGCATACAATCAGTTAAACATACCTATACTATATATGCAACGCTATGGCAAAGAATATTGGTAAAACGATAACGAAACAAATTCCGCTGGAGAAAATTTTGCACATTTATACCACCACCACACATACAGCTATACAAACATCCTATAAAAACGAACATATTGATATTGAAGAATAGTACTCGTACCAGCAATCCAAAAGAACTACCAACGAGGATGATGCCATTAAGCAAATTAACATGTTACATGTCGTATTGGATAGGGCGACAGGGTAAGAGACCAAAAAGTAGGGATGGCAGGGCAGTAAAAGGCACAGCATAGTGCAACCGAAATATGCTGCTGTTTGTGATTTTTTTCCTATTTTTTACATTGCAGGTCCTTTAGTTGGACCTACTAGCACAACGTTGTTTTTCTTTACCCTTACTATACTAGTCTGTTTTATTGTTACTCTTGCCCATTGCCAATACAGCAGCAGTAGCAGCAGTCAGCATTGACAAACCAGTAAACGAATGGTTATAAATTTTAACTAAGCCAATTTAATTGAATTAAATTCTGTGTAAATACGGTTAAAAGCACAACGAATTTTCACGGTGAATACTTTTGCTGACAATGCTAAGTCGTTGGTGTTGCTAACGATAGAGGGAGAGAGAGTGAAAAATAGAGAGAGAAAAAAATGCGATTAATAGATTATTTCAATTAAATTCAATTGAATAAGAACATTTTTTGTGAAGTAAATTTTATATAAAAACGGAAGTATTTCTACAAAAATCTGTTCAGTTTTTTGTTAATTAGTTAAAATATTTCCGTCTAACCGCAGCTTTTTTACTTTATTTGCTTAATTTGATACATCCATGTTATATACACATTCAGTATCTTTGAAAATTTACGCATTTGAAAAAAATATAAGCGTAACACAATTTCCTACTAGCATGGAGTTTTTATAGACCAGAAAGAGAGAGTCCTTTTAGGATAGCTAAAGGTAGTATTTATAGGCGAGCAGGAGGGAGGGTTTAAAGACGAGCCGAAGAGAGTCTTTAAAGGCGAATAGACGAGCTAAAGGGAGTCATTAAAGACGAGTAGAAGGGAGTCTTTAAAGGCGATCAGGAGGGAATCTTTAAAGACGAGTAGAAAGATGTCGTTAAAGACGATCAGGACGCAGTCTTTATCGGCGAGCTGAAGGGAGTCTCTATAGACGAACGGAAGCGAGTCTATATAGAAAGCGGATGGGAGTCTTTATAGACGAGCGGATGGAAGTCTTAATAGACGAGCGGATGGTACTCTTTATATACGAGCTGAAAGGTGTCTTTATAGAGGAGGTGAAGGGAAGGGGTAAGTTTTTACAGAAGAGCTGAAGAAAGTCCTCACTGGCGAGCTGGAAGCAGTCGTGATATACCAACTGAGGTTGGTCTTTTTGGGAGAGTTAAAGTTCTTTATAGGTGATGGTAAAGTAGTCTTTATGTTATACCTGAAGGGAGTCTTTGTAGACGAGGTGAAGTAAGTCATTTAAGACGAAGAAATGCGTGCTTTAGTCTTTATAGACAAACTGAAAGGGGCCTTACAGACGAGCTAAAGGGAGTCTTATAGACGAGGCGTCGTTATACCCGAGCTGAGGGAGTCTTTATACACAAGCAGATGGGGGGGAGTCTTTATAGACGAAGTAAAGGGAGTCTTTGTAAACGAGCCGAAGGGATTCCTTATAGACGATGTGAAGAGGTCTTTATACAAGGGCTATACGAACTAAAGTTGGTCTTTTTTAGGCCAGTGTTCTTTATAGAGGAACGGAAGGGAGTTTTTATAGAAGAGCGGAATGTAGTTTTTATAGACGAGCGGATGGGAGTATTTATAGACAAGCGTCGTTATAGACGAGCCGAAGGGAGTCTTTATAGACGAGTGGAAAGGAGTCTTTATAGACGAGTAGAAAAGAGTCTTTATAGACGAGTGGAAGAGAGTCTTTATAGACGATTGGAAAGGAGTCTTAAGTGAGTGCTTATAGACGAGCTGAAGTGAGTCTTTATAGACGAGTTGAAGTGAGTTTTTATTGAAGAGCTGAAGTGAATCTTTATAGACGAGCTGAAGTGAGTCTTTATAGACGAGTTGAAGTGAGTCTTTATTGAAGAGCTGAAGTGAATCCTTATAGACGAACTGAAGTGAGTCTTTATAGACGAGTTGAAGTGAGTCTTTATAGAACAGCTGAAGTGAGTCCTCATAGATGAGCTTATGTGAGTCCTTACAGAGGAGCTGAAGTGAGTCTTAATAGACGAGCTGAAGGGAGTCTTTATAGACGAGCTGAAGGGAGTCTATATAGACGAGCTGAAGGGAGCCTTTATAGACGAGCTGAAGAGAGTCTTTATAGACGAGCTGAAGAGAGTCTTTATAGACGAGCTGAAGGGATTCTTTATAGACAAGCTGAAAAAAAGGCTTTATAGACAAACTGAAGGGAGTTTTTATAGACGAGCTGATGGAAGTATTTATAGACAAGCGTCGTCATAGACGAGTGGAAAGGTGTCTTTATAGACGAGTGGAAAAGAGTCTTTACAGCAGAGACGCGCTGTCTTTGCAAAGAAGTATAGTGAGGGCGCCCACTGAGTTGTTTTTGCATTTGCTTCTCTCTCTCACGTACAGTGTACGTGTAAATAAACAAACGATGAATACCATGTGGTTGTTGTATTTTTCACCAATGCATACACATATGCTGTAGTATTGATGGAAATATTATGGGCGACGCTGCTTTACAGACGAGTAGAAATGAGTCATTACAGACGAGCAGAAATGAGTCATTATAGACGAGTGGAAAGGATTCTTTATAGACGAGTGGAAAGGAGTCTTTATGGACGAGCTGAAATGAGTCTTTATAGACGAGCTGAAGTGAGTCTTTATAGACGAGCTGAAGTGAGTCTTTATAGACGAGCTGAAGTGAGTCTTTATAGACGAGCTGAAGTGAGTCTTTATAGACGAGCTGAAGTGAGTCTTTATAGACGAGCTGAAGTGAGTCTTTATAGACGAGCTGAAGTGAGTCTTTATAGACGAGCTGAAGTGAGTCTTTGTAGACGAGCTGAAGTGAGTCTTTATAGACGAGCTGAAGTGAGTCTTTATAGACGAGCTGAATGGAGTCTTTATAGACAAACGGATGGGAGTCTTTACAGAAAAGCGGGAAGGAGTTTTTATAGACGAGCGGATGGAAGTCCTTATAGACGAGCGGAAGTAGACTTCATAGTCGAACTGAGGAGAGTTTTTATAGACGAGCGGAATGTAGTGTTTCACCGACATAGCCAGAGGGGGGCTGGGGCCCGGTTTTAGACGAGCTTCTTCTTCACATACCAGGGTTGGAGGCGATGTTGTTGTTGATTAACCTATTGGTACATTTGATGTCATTCTCTTCGTCTTATCCATCAGGATTTAACTTGACTTGGGTTTTTCAAGAGCCGTTCGATATCCGCATTATCTTAAGAATTATTGGTGTTAATATAAAAAATTGGGTAGATGTAAAACAAGTGGTGTCTTAGGACACGCAGTTCGGACTCGGCGATAAACTGTGGGTTCCCTATCATTGAGCGAATATGAATCGGGGTGCACTCATTGGTATGAGATAAGTCTCCCTTGTCCCACCTGGGATGTTTGTGGATTAATTATTATTATTATATATTATTTAAGGTAGGACACTGAAAAGTCTACAGACACATGTTGTGGAACAGTATTCACTATTCGTCAAGGTTATCCTTTCGTACCTTGCATTAAGATCAGGCAATTGAAATATTTTGATCTTGTGGTATCAAGCAAACTTTTTAACAAAGCTCATGAATCTCAAGTTGTTGTTGATAAAACTCCATCCTTACCGATGCTATGATTTAATCCTGAATGATGTACGTATGATAGAAGCTTGTAATATTTCGTTGTGCGACTAAATTTATAAACTAACTTAACTTGTTCCAATGTTATTTTTATAATGTATATAGAAATTCTGTTTATTATACCTGCTTCTTACTTAGTCTCACCAGCCTCATTAATTAAACTTAAGTGTTTCAATGCCAATTAAAAGTTTTGTTCGAAACATCTTTAAATACTTTCTAACATTTTTGCCAATTAAGAAAATTTGGCAAACGCCTATCAAGGGCACAGAGTTCATGATAAAAGTTAAAATCTTCAGCCTAATCCGTTAGACAAAACAGAATGAAATGAACCCCAAAGTTTATTTCATATGAACTACCAAAACCTGTAGAAGTGGAAAAATAAATGACAACAACAACAACATCAGCAACTAATGTCATAAACAAAAAACTAGTAAGGCGGCGACACAACTTAACTTTATGATAGCTTAGAACCCTCCCCCCACCAACCACTCATCCAAATTACCTGTGGACATATTCCAAATTCCATGTTCAAATAAACCATGTCTAAGTGGTTGCCCCCATCGATTTGTATGTGATTGAAATCCTGTAACGAGAAAAAATGCCAAATATTTAAACATCATCAACCAAAAATTGGCATGCTAAACATGGTTGGTTGACTGTTTATGTGAATAACTGCCATAACTACCATATCTGATGAAGAATGCGAGAGAGACACGGTCCAAAATAACGAAACAATTTTGTCGAAACAGCAGAAATATCAACAAAGCACCTTACCAATCGAAAGGTAACAAGGCTATCCAAACACTTGTAAATAATGAAGCACAACAACGTTTGTTTGGCATTTTTTGTGGGACTTTATGTGGCAGCCAAAACGCTTCAAGGAAAAGGCATCATCCGACAGGAATATTGAACAAGAAGAGTTTGCTATTCGCTTTTTTTTTTGGTTCATTCTGGGGGAAACGGCAGCATTTATTGCACTGACAAATGGCATACACCAAAAGTTCCCAACAACAACAGCAGCAGTTATAAATGGCTGCGATAAAAAAGCCTTCAGTCTGGAAGCAAGTGGCATTCATACTTTTACGTATAACCAGCCTACCACCACCACAAATACTGCTTCAGCTGAGTTCATGCTGTTGGGGATGCGTGAAATTTATGTGTGAGAAAACATTCAAGTGGCTTATGGCTAAGACAGTCGATGGCAATACAATTGGGATAGTTGATGAGTTTTGATTTTTCACAATTGAATAAAAACTTCTGATTCGGGATACATAATATATTGCTTCTTAAACGCTTAAGACACCATTCGAATGATAGCCAGTAGCACCCATAGCAACTAACCTTGTTGCTATGGATGCTACTGGGAATGATATAGCCTTGTAGCAAATGTCTAGAGAGAGGGTATTTATAGGAGAGCTAAAGGGATTATCTTTAGACGAGCTGAATAGAGGATTTTTTAAACGAACGAGATTGTGGTGTTTCTATAGAAAAGGAGACGGGAGCGAGGTGAGCTGACTTTTTAAAAACAAGGTGATAATGAAAGGAGTAGTTAGAGACCGGCCAATGAGGGATCCTTCACAAAATAACAAAAGTCAGATTTTTTGACAAGCAGAAGGAAACAAGGGAAAGAAGGGAGCTGAAGGAAGTATTTAGAAGCGAACTAAAATAAGTATTATTGTACAAAGCTATATAGGAGAGCTAATGGGACGAGTGGAAAGGTGTTGTTTGAAGGTAGAATAAGGATAAGGAGTTCAGGGAGCCCATGTAGGTTAGCTGAAGGCAGTCCTTGTTGTTGGATTTCCCATTGACAAGCTGGAGGGTCCCGCTATAGATGTGTGGCAGAGAGTCTTTATGGACGAGCAGAAAGGAGTCTTTAGCGATGAGCAGAAGGAAGTCTTTATTGACAAGCGGAAAGTGATTTTTTTTCGACGAACTAAAAGGGAGTTTTAATAGACGACCGGAAGGGAGTCTACATAGAAGAAGGGAGTTTTTTTATAGGAAAGATAAAGGGAGTCTCTGTAGAAGAGCTGAATCAAGTCTTTGTAGTACAGTTGAAGAGAGTCTTTAAAGACGAGTAGAAAGGTGCAGTATTTATCGGCAAGCGGAAGGGAGTCTTTATAGGCGAGCGGAAGGAGCCTTTATAGAAAAGCGGATGGGAGTCTTTATAGAGGAGCGAATTTAAGTCCTTATAGCCGAGCGAATTTAAGTCCATATAGAGGAGGGGAAGGGAGTCTTTTTAGGGCGTTCTTATAGACGAGCTGAAGGGAGTCTTTATAGGCGTGCTGAAGGGAGGCTTCATAAAGAAGGGAGTTTTTATAGAAAAGCTGAAAGGAGTCTTTGCAGATGATCTAAAAGGAGTCATTATATGCGAGCTCATGGAAGTTTTATAGGCCGGCTAAAGCGAGTCTTTTTAGGCGAGCTGAAGCGAGTCTTTATAGGCCAGCTGAAGCAAGTCTTTATAGGCGAGCTGAAGCGAGTCTTTATAGGCGAGCTGAAGCGAGTCTTTATAGGCGAGCTGAAGCGAGTCTTTATAGGCGAGCTGAAGCGAGTCTTTATAGGCGAGCTGAAGCGAGTCTTTATAGGCGAGCTGAAGCGAGTCTTTATAGGCCAGGTGAAGCAAGTCTTTATAGGCGAGCTGAAGCGAGTCTTTATAGGCCAGCTGAAGCGAGTCTTTATAGGCGAGCTGAAGCAAGTCTTTATAGGCGAGCTGAAGCAAGTCTTTATAGGCGAGCTGAAGCAAGTCTTTATAGGCGAGCTGAAGCGAGCCTTTATAGGCGAGCTGAAGCGAGTCTTTATAGGCGAGCTGAAGCGAGTCTTTATAGGCGAGCTGAAGCGAGTCTTTATAGGCCAGCTGAAGCGAGTCTTTATAGGCCAGCTGAAGCGAGGTTTATAGGCGAGCTGAAGCGAGTCTTTATAGGCCAGCTGCAGCGAGTCTTTATAGGCCAGCTGCAGCGAGTCTTTATTGGCGAGCTGAAGCGAGTCTTTATAGGCCAGCTGAAGCGAGTCTTTATAGGCAAGCTGAAGCGAGTCTTTATAGGCAAGCTGAAGCGAGTCTTTATAGGCAAGCTGAAGCGAGTCTTTATAGGCGAGCTGAAGCGAGTCTTTATAGGCGAGCTGAAGCGAGTCTTTATAGGCGAGCTGAAGCGAGTCTTTATAGGCGAGCTGAAGCGAATCTTTATAGGCGAGCTGAAGCGAGTCTTTATAGGCGAGCTGAAGCGAGTCTTTATAGGCGAGCTGAAGTGAGTCTTTATAGGCGAGCTGAAGCGAGTCTTTACAGGCGAGCTGAAGCGAGTCTTAACAGGCGAGCTGAAGCGAGTCTTTACAGGCGAGCTGAAGCGAGTCTTTATAGCCGAGCTGAAGCGAGTCTTTATAGCCGAGCTGAAGCGAGTCTTTAAAGCGAAAGAGAATCTTTATGGAGAAGCGGACAGAAGTCTCTATAGACGAGGTGAAGAGGGTCTATAAAGACGAGTGGGGGAATCTTTATAGAATATTGAAAGAGGGTCTTTATGGATGAGCTAAGGGGAGTCTTTAAAGATGAGTTGAATGAAGTCTTTTTAGACAAATTGAAGTGAGTGTTTATAGACGAGCTGAAGGTAGTATTTTTAGACGAGCTATAGGTAGTCCTTTTAGACGAGCTTAAGGGAGTCTTTATAGACGAGTTGAAGGGAGTTTTCATAGACGAACTGTCAGATGAGTTGCAGTGAGTTTTTATAGGTGCAGAGAGAGAGAGAGATAAATCAGACTATGCAGATGATTTGAAGGGCTTCTCAGAACCGTTTGAATTTTTGGAGTAGTTGAAGAGGAATTTTTAGAGATGAGGGTGTCTTTTAAGACGATCAAAAGGCAGTCAATGTAGTCGACCACGAGCAGAGAGTTCAAGCTGAGAGATAAACTGCAGGAGGTTCTGGTTGACGAGTTACAGGAAGTCCTTATGGACGAGATTCATTCGGTTGTGTTTTGCAAGGGTGTCTCTATAGACGAGCTGCAGTAAGTCTTTATAAATGAGAGCCTTATAAATGCGATGATCAAGAATAAGTTATATAGGTGACCCAATGACAGTCAGTGTACGTATGCGAGCACATCCTGATGTTTCTTTAGTTTTTTCTTTAAGCGATGGGTATCAAGTAATAAGCATCAGCTACAACAGGGTCTGCTCGCCTACACATTGGATTCGGATTGTCTCATTTATAACATGCCCATTTTGAGGTCATATTCGATTAGGAATAAAACAACCAGAGAGTGCTTTAAAGTAGTTATATTCTGCAGTTATATTTTTTCTGGCAACCTAATGACTTCGTCGAGGTCATAGCCTTTTTTTAGGTCGGGGGAAAAAAGCATCGAAAGATCCTATCTATTTGCTTTCCCCAGGAGTGTGAGACTCAAACACACTAAAACCACCATTCCTGTAGTACTAGTAGTAATTTCGTCACCTAAAACTGTTCGAATTCAGCCAAAAACAAATGCGTATTTTATAACTTGCATGGGCTTAGCAAGGTTTTACGACTATAACCTCTTAAGCCAAAGGCGTGCTATTTAACATGAGTGCGTGGTTTTACCTCAATACACAAGAGGAAGAAGAGAAATAAAGGAAAAACGACTATTGAGAGAATGAATGAAACAAAAATGATTCACAGAAAAGAATGAAGTATAACCGTGGAAAATAAAGCAGAAAAAAGGTATTGAGAAAAAAAAGGTAATATACTGCCAATTTACTGCACAGAAGAAGAAGCAGAAGATGGTACTCAGATGCCAATATTCAGGTATGGTTTCCATACATAAACTAAAATGCCTGCTAACATTTAAATTTTCTTCTTCTTTCACCCAAACCACCAGTCTGCCTTTTTTCGGAAAATGGATGAATGCTTTGCAAATAGGTAGGAGGAGAAAAAAATACTACAGGTGAAACATGTGTATTTACCAGCAGCAGCAATATCATGATTATTGATGCCTACACGATTTTTCCTGTTCTGAGTGTGTGTTGTGCTCCTCCATGTAACAAGCAATAACTTCAATATGTAACATTCATTTTGGGCATATACCTATATTTTTTCTGAAAAAAAAGAGAATTGATGGTGGCAACAACAGGCTTAGGCTTTCAAATCGCTTATCGTTTGAATAATAGACAAGGCAAGCAAACAAAAAAGATCGTATTGAAAAATCCATTTATATTAACATTATGTAGGTGAGTAAAATTGAATGAAATGATGTGTTACTCTATTCATTATATCCACTGCGGGGTATTGGCAGCAACAGCAGCCACTCACATACATATTTTAATACATCCTTTTCACAAACACATTTACATTGAAAGCCGATTGAATGATTGGTATGCAAAGTATGTTTTACCCTTTGATTTAGATGTTTGAGTATACAATTGAAATGATTTGTGGAGATTTTTTTCTAGGGAAATTAAATTTGGGATTTTTTTAGGGAAATAGACTTGTGTTTTGTTGTTGCATGAATTCTAATTTGAAAACCGTTAGGAGCCATAACGCCCAAAATAATATTGGAGCTTATGACAGTGGTCTGAAGGGTCATAACGGCTAAAAGTAATGTTGGCTCCAAAGATAGTTAAGTGCTCTGACAATTCTCCTAGAATTATGAATTGTTTCTTACCCTTTCGTAGACCTAAACAACTAACAGAAATTCCTGTTTCACACTTTACTCCTAACAAGGGTATGAGATATTTATAGTTATTTTTTTTTGGTTGACACCCACACCAAACACACAACCAAACAAATTGTCAACAGCAACAACATACACTTTGTTATAATTTAATAAAAAACAATTTACGTTTCTTTGCACTTTCTTGGTACAAATATAAGAATATTATTATGGTTTTCCAAACCCGCATTTGTTTCTTTAATTTTTTCATTTCTCCGCTTTTATTGCTTTTCTTCTAACCGGGTTATCGTAAAAAATGAATGGTTTATTTTACACATTTCATATTGAATAACCTTGATATGTATCCATAACCGCGTAAAGAGGTTTGCTAATACCCAGCAACAAAACAAGAAGAAGAGGAACAACATAACAAAACACACACCCACACACACTCGATTACTTTCTCTTGTACAAAGTTTATCGTTGCAAATAGAAGGACAACTGGGAAACATAATCCACCAATGGCCATAACTCATTCTTGTTAATCGGTTAACCTCTTCAGGGAGTTAAATCATCTTGTGTAAGCATAACATACGCACACACACACGCATATACATATATCATTGCCCCCAACCACCATTAGACACTCTTTGTGTACTTTGGTACAATTTTATTCCACTGACAAACGTGACACGCCATTATATCCGTCTTGTCATCTTAAATGCCATCCTTAGAGGGAGTTTCTCAAGAATTTTATATGAAATTTGTGCTTTGTCACCGTTCGTTGTTGCATGTAATCTTGTTAAAGCGACACATTTGCCAAGGAAAAGTAGAGGAGACACTATGAATGTGTGATGTATGTGCTAAAATATTAGGACTCCAATTCCGGTTACTCTTGCTGGTAGGTATGTTAGATGCTGATGATTGAATATTTTAACAGCCTTCGGGTATTGCTAAAAGAATTTTGCTTTCTTAAGAATTTTAATATTAAGATGAATAACTGGGAGGTAACGTTGGACTTATTAGGTGGGGCGAGAGAAAGGGATCTTTTGGATATTTAAGATTCTGTTGGTGTACTTAAACCACTAAAACCGATTATAATACAATAATAGTTTTTGTATTAGTTATAAGGAGACTTTCCCTATTAAATTAACTTTCTATACCCTCCACCATAGTTTGCATTGGATCCAGATTTCAGCAATTTCGGCTAAATGATGAATAAATAAAATTGGAATGTACCGTTCTATGGGGCTATAACAAAATACAGACTTGTACCGACTAAATACCAAAATATGGATATTTCGGATAGATAACCAAACCAAAATTGGATGGTACCATTTTATGTCGACCTAAAAATGTTTGTATGGAGAAGAACGTTGGCCTGTAGTGAGAATATTGTACACCCGACAAATTTTAGAGAAAAAGTTTTGTAGCTCTAACGAAGACTATGTAACATTTCAGCCATTTAAATTGGATAATGGGGATTAAAGCCTTCAAAATAACAAAAATCGGGAAGTACCGTTCTATATCGAACCGATATAGGCCACTTGCAATACCAAAAATGCTAGGAGTAATATCAACATCTAAACATAATTATAAAGCTCTATTTTAAAAATTTCGGTATTTTTTGGTGGCACAGACAAACAGATGGGCATCCAAAGGAAATGCTGCTTCTTGCTTTCAGTAACAATTTATAAAGGAAAGGGCGCTTCCAAATACCTTTCCCAAAGAAAAGAGTGATTCCAAACACCTTTCCCAAAATAAAGGGTGCTTCCACAGTAAAAACGAAATTGTGCTTTCAAACTCCCTTTCCAAAGGAAAGTGTGCTTCTTATCACTCTTTCCAAAGGAAAGGGTGCTTATAATCTCCCTTTACAAAGGAAAGGGTGCTTATAATCTCCCTTTTCAAAGGAAAGGGTGCCTCTAATCTCCCTTTCCAAGGGAAAATGTGCTTCTAATCTCCTTTTCCAAAGCAAAGCGTGCTTCTAATCTCCTTTTCCAAAGAAAAGGATGCTTCTATACTCCCTTTCCAAAGGAAAGGGTGCTTCTATAATCCCTTTCCAAAGAAAAGGGTGCTTCTAATCTCCCTTTCCAAAGGAATGGGTGCTTCGAATCTCCATTTTCAAAGGAATGGGTGCTTCTAATCTTCCTTTCCAAAGAAAAGAGTGTTTCTAATCTCCCTTTCCAAAGAAAAGGGTGCTTCAAATATTCCTTTCCAAAGAAAAGGACGCTTCTAATCTCCCTTTCCAAAGGAAATAGTACTTCTAACCTCCGTTTGCAAAGGAAAGGGTGCTTCTAATCTAATTTTCGAAAGGAAAGGGTGCTTCTAACCTCCTTTTAGAAAGGAAAGGGTGCTTCTAACCTCCTTTTGGAAAGGAAAGGGTGCTTCTAATCTCCTTTTCTAAAGGAAAGGGTGCTTCTAATCTCCCTTTCCAAAGGAAAGGGTGCTTTTAATCGCCCTTTCCACAGGAAAGGTGCTTCTAATCTTCCTTTCCAAAGGAAATGGTGCTTCTAATCTCGCTTTGGTAAAGGAAGGGTGCTTCTAATCTCGCTTTGGCAAAGAAAGGGTGCTTCTAATCTCCTTTACCAAAGTAAAGGGTGCTTCTAATCTCCCTTTCCAAAGAAAATGATGCTTCTAATCTCCCTTTCCAAAGAAAATGATGCTTCTAATCTCTCTTTCCAAATGAAATGGTGCTTTTAATCTCCCTTTCCACAGGAAATGTGCTTCTAATCTTCCTTTCAAAAGAGAAGGGTGCATCTAATCTACCTTTCCAAAGAAAAGGGTGCTTCTAATCTCCCTTTCCAAAGAAAAGGGTGCTTCAAATATTCCTTTCCAAAGAAAAGGACGCTTCTAATCTCCCTTTCCAAAGGAAATGGTACTTCTAACCTCCTTTTGCAAAGGAAAGGGTGCTTCTAACCTCCTTTTGGAAAGGAAAGGGTGCTTCTAATCTCCTTTTCTAAAGGAAAGGGTGCTTCTAATCTCCTTTTCTAAAGGAAAGGGTGCTTCTAATCTTCCTTTCCAAAGAGAAGGGTGCTTCTACTCTCCCTTTCCAAAGGAAAGGGTGCTTCTAATATCGCTTTCCAAAGGATAGGGAGCTTCTTATCTCCTTTTCCAAAGGAAAGTGTGCTTATAATATCTTTTTCCAAAGGAAAGGGTGCTTCTAATCTCCCTTTCCAAATGAATGGTTGCTTTTACAGACGCTTTCCAAATGAAAGGGTTCTTCCTGCAGATACTTTTCTTAAGAAAGGGTTCTTCTGCAGATACTTTTCATAAGAAAGGGTTCTTCTGCAGATACTTTCCATAAGAAAGGGTTCTTCTAAAGACCCTTTCCATAAGAAATGATGCTTTACAGACCCTTTCCATAAGAAAGGGTGCTTCTACAGACCCTTTCCATAAGAAAGTGTGCTTCTACAGACCCTTTCCAAAAGAAATGGTTCTTCTACAGACCCTTTCCATAAGAAAGGGTGCTTCTACAGACCCTTTCCATAAGAAAGGCTGCTTCTACATACCCTTTCCATAAGGAGGGGTGCTTCTACAGACCCTTTCCGTAAGAAAGGGTGATTCTACAGACCCTTTTCATAAGAAAGGGTTCTTCTACAGACCCTTTCCACAAAAAAGGGTGCTTCTACAGACACATTCCATAAAAAAGGGTGATTCTACCGACACATTCCATAAGAAAGGGTGCTTCTACAGACCCTTTCCATAAGAAAGGGTTCTTCTACCGACCCTTTCCATAAGAAAGGGTTCTTCTACAGACCCTTTCCATAAGAAAGGGTTCTTCTACATACCCTTTCCATAAGAAATGATGCTTTACACACCCTTTCCATAAGAAAGGGTGCTTCTACAGACCCATAGGAAAGGGTGCTTCTACAGACCCTTTCCATAAGAAAGTGTGCTTCTACAGACCCTTTCCAAAAGAAATGGTTCTTCTACAGACCCTTTCCATAAGAAATGGTGCTTCTACAGACCCTTTTCATAAGAAAGGGTTCTTCTAAAGACCCTTTCCACAAAAAAGGGTGCTTCTACAGACACTTTCCATAAGAAAGGGTGATTCTACCGACACATTCCATAAGAAAGGGTGCTTCTACAGACCTTTGCCATAAGAAAGGGTGCTTCTACAGACCCTTTCCATAAGAAAGGGTGCTTCTACAGACCCTTTCCATAACAAAGGGCGCTTCTACAGACACTTTCAATAAGAAAGGGTGCTTCTACAGACCCTTTCCATAAGAAAGGGTGCTTCTACAGACCCTTTCCAAAAGAAAGGGTTCTTCTACAAGCCCTTTCCATAAGAAAGGGTGCTTCTACAGACCCTTTCCAAAAGAAAGGGTTCTTCTACAGACCTTTTCCACAAGAAAGGGTGCTTCTACAGACACTTTTAATAAGAAAGGGTGCTTCTACAGACACTTTCCATAAGAAAGGGTGCTTCTACAGACCCTTTCCATAAGAAAGGGTGCTTCTACAGACCCTTTCCATAAGAAAGGGTGCTTCTACAGACCCTTTCCATAAGAAAGGGTGCTTCTACAGACCCTTTCCATAAGAAAGGGTGCTTCTACAGACCCTTTCCATAAGAAAGGGTGCTTCTACAGACCCTTTCCATAAAAAAGGGTGCTTCTACAGACCCATTCCAAAGGATATGTTGCTTCTACAGACCCTTTCCAAAGGAAATAATGCTTCTAAAGACCCTTTCCTAACGATTCTATAGATCCTTTCCAAACCGACAGATGTTTCTGGAGAACCTTTCCAATGGAAAAACCACTTTTGGAGATCCTTTCAAAGGAAGTCTTGATTCTATATCATTTTCATATGTAATTCTAAGAATTTAAGTTGTAGTTTGAATTTTTCGAAATGTGAAAATACAACATTTTTGGTTGCATTAGGTTTTTTGAATTACAAATAAAATGTTTGGAATTACAAATGGAATAAATCGAATTTTAAATTTAATAATTCGAATTTCAAGCGAAAGAATATTCCAAATATTCACGTAGTTACAGTTTAAGGGGATCGTTCGAGAATCCTTTTGGTATTTTAACAGGGTACTAAAGAAGACAACGAAGACACCGTAGATCCAAACCCAGTAAATCGCATTGAGTGTCTAACGCGAGTACAGGGTGAGGAGAAGGCATGAAGGAAAATTAAACAGAACAGATGATTTACCGGCCGAACTGTTCAAGACTGGAGGCGACAAGCTCCCAAGTTGTTTGCTCAAATTATGGGGGCATAAGTCTGCTCCCTATTGCGTATAAGATAGTCTACGGGATATTGTGTGAACGACTAAGCATATCGTCAATGAAATAATTGGGCAATATCATTGCGGCTTTAGACCCAAGCAATGCAGATCGACACTTATGATTTCTTGTCGATTATAAAGCAGCCTTTGACATCCCAATATCTTCATTGCGCAAATGAGTCCGATATTTCAAGGGCAAATTATTATGGACTTTGTTTACATTAGAGATCCGCCAATAGATTTTAGCATTTTTTGTTGGCTTTTGCAATGGCGAGTTGGCACAAGTACCATGCGGAGAGATAGATGTTAACTATTGAAATTGTAGTCAATGGATTGAGTGCCACTTTATTAATTCAATCTGAGCATTTTCTTTTTTATCTATCATTTTCACGTCAATTTATGGCATTTTATAAGATGCTTTCTCTGTGGATTTCCCAATCCATTATCCCAAGACTACACATCTTGACGACGGAATAAATACTTAGCATATTAAAAACCACTAAGAGGATAGAAGTACCGAAAACAACGAAAAAAAAAACAATAACATGTGAGGATAATGAAATGAATTGACAACAACCAACAAAAAATAAAACATACACAAACTCTTTTCTCGGAATTTTCTCCTTTTTTCTCTGGTACTTGTTTCTATGCGTTAACTCCACGAAATGTTTGTAAGATTTATGCTATATCTTTGCCTCTTCCATACACACACCAACACATACATATCGCTCATTTACTCAAAGAGTGTCACATCTCAAAAATTCAAGTTTCGAGGAAAACGTGTTTTAAGTTGCCGATTGAAATTTGACTTCCCTATTTAAAAAGATTATTACACAAAAAATAAAATAGATATTGGGGATTTCTTTTGTAAATAGCTAGTCAGATATTAGTGATAAATTTATGTACATGATTAGATGTTTTCTAGTGGTTCATAAACTTAAAAATCCTTTTTGATGATTTATGCCAAACTCCTAAAAAATTAGCTGTAGAGATGTCAACATGAAAATTTGACACAAGATAATGTAGAAGTTGTAGAAAAAATAGAAATTGCTAAGTCACAAAAACAGCTTTTTTGCTTTATGCCACTCTTTGAGTAAATGACCTAAATGTATCCTGGAGTGATGTGTGAAGGCCACAACAACGCATTTATATTCCATATACATACATAATCAAATGTGTGAAAAAATGTTGCCGTTTTTTTTCTCCACATTCAGTCTCTTTCTTAGCTTTACGTTTTAAGCCTAAGCCGTTGGCAATGACAACAACAACAACAGCCTCGATGGCGATATGATATGACGACGAAGACGGCGACAACGATGCCAATGTTGATGACGACTACGACGACGGCATCAACTGCTTGCTGTCTGTCATCAAATGTGTCACTCAAAAATGTATGAAAAATAATAAAAATTCAAAGAGTATACATGGCAGGTATTGCATGCAGGCACTTCTAATCCCTATGACGCAAGATTAACCTTTGAATAAAATATGACAGAATGAAGGTATGACAAAAAGGAAGGCAAATTCCAAAAAAAGTTAACAGACTTTCAATTTTATTTCATTAGTTTTTTATGTTGTGCAAAAGAAATTGCGAAAAGAAGGAAATATGTATAGGAAATTTTATATGGTTCTTTATGGGAAGATGAAGTATGCAGTAAGTTACAAAAATTTTTGAAAATTTCTGGAGAAAGGAAAATGAATTAATCGGAAAATATTATAAATATCCAGTTTATTTGTTAGTTTGGTAGTTATCTATTGTTTACACGTGGTGTTCTGTAAAATATTTCCTGAAATACCTAAGGTGGGTGCCACAGTGTTGCAACGCTATGCTTACCCGCCGTGCACATAACGGGGGCAATCCTCAACGTACTGAAGGAGTATTTCTGTCATTTAAATCGTGTCTATAAGACCAGCATAAAATTTTAACTTTTAATTTCACGTACTATGAGGGTTTTGTAACTCAATTTTGTGAATTCTCTCTGGATGGGAAATCTCCTCTCAGATTATTGTTATTGGTCCATGTTTGAGTATAACGGCCTATAGTTTGTATTTACCTATTTTACTTATTATGCAATATTTAATTTTGCATATACATAATTTGGTATTTCGATTTACCTATGAACAAGATCCACATTTATGAGGAATGTCCTCATGGGTTCAGATAAAGCCACAAAATTTATTTCCAGAAAATTGGATACAAAATTTGTATAAACTCTTTTAGGAGGCGGAATACAGGAGAGGTAGAAGTTAAACAGTTCCGGGGATATCACCTTACCTTGGAGAACTCCCTGTTTAACTGTACGGGGCTTCGACTTATTGTTCCTGAAATCCACCCATATAATTGATTACCCAATGTACACATGTAGGTATTCTGCATAATCGTATATGATAACGAAATGAGGGGTACGGACTCTTCTTAAATTTTGGTGGCCCGTTTATTCACTTTATAAGAAAACAATGAGAAAACAATGGCTCAATTGAGTATAATGGTTTAGATTGTCATTCTTATCAAATTCTGCACAAAAAAGTACTCGAAGTTTGGTGATTTAGTCGACCTGTAGAGCTCATCTGCCATGGCAATGCGAACAACGCGATTCAGCACATAATATTAGGCATAAGTGTGGGGTGATCTTTCTCTTTGAATATTTGCAGCAGTCAAACTACAACACCTGCCACTTAGTCGGTAGTCACCCCGATTGTATCGGCAAAAGGATCCCAATTATTCCGACAGGTTGAACAAAGCTAACACATTCCGCGATTGATTGAAAATTATTTTGGTACTAAACTGTTCGAAGAGCTTCTTTTTTATTTAACTGAGATGAGGATGCGAGTTATCGGCACCTTACAAAGCCAATTGAGTTTTGGGTGAATATTAAATTCAGACGTGGCAAGTAATACCTTTCAACATATAGGTCTGTCGCAGGCTGTTTTGTAATATACAGAAATATTGTAAGTGTCGGTCACCAGCTGTTGTGTATTTTCTAGGATTTCCCGAAAGGTAAATATTTGATCAATGGTATATTTGCCACGTCTAATGCAGCACTGATATGGCCCAATTCTTTCACGGAACATAGGCTTTTGTATTTTACACAGTATACCGCATGCTATCTTTAAGGCAATAAGGAGCAGACGAATGCCCTAATAATTTAAGCATACAGTCTTACATACTTTATTGTGGACGGAATATGGAATGCTCACATACCAATCATCGGTAACCGTTCCTCCTGCGAAATGGCGATAACTAATGGCTCCTGCGGCATTATTATTCTTCAACCGGTTTATATATTTTTACCTCATCCACTCATTATCTTTTGGTATAGGGACTTTGGAACGGTTCGAAAAAATGATGCTTCCATAACCCAATTCTCCTTTTTTCCAACGGAAAGGATGTTTTTCTTTTCGCTTTGTCCCCCATATCTCTTTCGTATGCTACGCATAGCTAGTGATTGTAGAGTAGTTGTATAGGACGCATTAATTTCTTCGGTAGCAATACGACAATCCTGTTTATACCATGGGTTCCTTGGTGGGAGTTTCTGGTATCAAAGTATAAATTTCGCGGCTGCTTGTAAGGAGTGGGCAATACTTTACCACTGTGTTCATACTTCATCGCAACGAGAAGGGATTTATTTAAGCAATTGGCAAAGTTAAGTGGAAATAATGGTGTGGCTATCTGTTCCGATTGCAGCTTTCCAATGTTCGATTTCTGTGTTGCTCGTATTTTTTACAACGTTAAATCGGGTGCTCGTACTTTTGGAAGGTAGTTAGCCGAGTCGATCTTTGCTCTTCAGAACGAAAGTACACCCCGTACCCTCGAAGGATGACTTCCACACGTAGAAAAATATATGTTAGAAATATGTTTGGATCCAACAAACATGTGTTGTTGACAAAAATATGTTTGCAACATTTTGTAAGATATCTCAATTTTATTTGTTTGGGTACCAAATTTTTTTTTATTTTCAAACATATTTTTTATTAGTGGAGAGAGGATTTTGGTTAAAGAGCATAAAAACAGCACTCTCGCTTATTTTATAATAAAGAGCTGTGTGTATGGTGCAATAGGAGGCGCAGAAGCGACGACGGGAGGGAGAAAAGGTATGTTTTTGCTTTGGTGGTGTGTATGCGATATGCCGCCAAACACGTGTGTTCCGTTCTTTGTTGTTGCTGTTGCAATTAATTCATCAACAAGCAGTCATTTTTTCTGTAACAGTTAAACAACCTAGAAAGCGAAGTGGTAAAGAAAAAAAATTGTATGAATTATTTTTGGAATTTTTTGGGACCAATTTATTTATTCCAATTTCTCATGTGACACCACTGACACATCGGCGTCCACTTTAAAAAAGGAGACACGAAGGTAAGTCCTGGCCATGACCGTAGGGGATGAACTTATCTTGGTGCCTTCTTTATCTCAAGTGGACACCAATCTAATTATAGGGCAAAAGTGTGACTTATAAATCATGAATATCCGTTCCCGGACGATATTTATAAAAACTCATGGAATTAAGGGTAAAAGCCTTCGCTAGAGCCCCTACATAACTGTACTTGCCGACTATAGGTATTCTGGCGATGTTAGCTAAATTTGACATTTGAAATTCCCAGGGGCCAAACAACTTCTTCGCTAATAATTGCAACCATAGCCCAGTGGATGCGCCCAACGACAAAAATCAAAAAAATCATGTCGTCTTTTCAAAAATTTAAAGATGCAAATCGCTTCAAACCTTTCCAAGTTTTTCGAAACTCAACTTATTTTTTCCATTTTTCGCGGTTCTTAAGGAGAAAAAGCCTCACAAACATGACAAATATTTTAGTTATAATATTGGTTAAAATGAAATTATTTAATATAGATGTATGGATTTCCTTTCCAAAAATAAGCAAGAATGACCACAAGTACCAGCGCCTGCAGATTTCAGAACTGTATAGACTCTTTGCGGAAATTTGCGGTTTTGGCAGTTATGACTAAAAGTTTAACTCACATCTTAGTTCCTGAATTAATATTTTTTGAATTTTTAAAATAATTTTTTTGTACTTTCTTACATATTTGTTCAATATAATGTTTTTGTGCTATTGGTGATTTCTTTTACACAGAAAAAAAAATCATTCAATATATGAATAGTGTTCAAAAAAATTTTCCAATGTTCAGATTTTTGTATTTTATGAACCTAGTTCATAAAGCAATAAATACCGGTTTCTTTTTTGAATGAATCATAAACATGTAATATATGTATTCTATTTTGCAAAATATGAACAAATTCATTTATTTCAAAATAATCTTCTTTAAAGAAAAAAAAATTGCTTATATTCCAAAACTCTTTTTATATTTTTCAAAAATTTATTTTTTCTATACAAATTTTTGTTTTTTTTTTTTATTTTATTTTGAAACTATTTTTTTATTTTATTTTCAAATTAGTTGTTTTTTATTTAATTTTGTAATTCCTGTTCTCTTAAAGGGTTCTCTTCTAATTGATTTTCCTAATTAACTATGTATCTTGTAAATCAGAACAATGTGAACCATACGTACATACATACTGAGTCCATCAGCACTAGCTTGAATTTTTAGATGTTGCATTTATACTAAAGTAATTCAAAAATTGTATTTGCGAATTAATGCTATTGATATGGTGAGTGTCTTCCGAAAACAAACGAAATCTATGGTGGTTAGTTAGTGTGGTAGCGGTGAGTAGTGGTGGTTGTTTAGGCTGTTGTGCTTTGTTGACACGCAGTCAATGTGCGTGTAGATACGATGGAGGGGAGGAAAGACAAAAACAATAGAAGCAAATCCACCATATCTTTGTAGGCAAAGCATAAAAACCGGTTTTGCCAGAAAATAGTGGTTAAAGTAGGAGAAACTAAGAAATTTATTTTTGTATTTTAGAAAAGCATTCATACTTTTGCAAAAATAGTATTGTGTGCATGAGTAAAAAAATTTGTCCATTCGCTTTAAAAGAGGTACGTTCAAATTATGGACAACAAAAATTATGAACGGAATTAGTAAAAAAATGCATACTTTTGTTTTTTCTGTGTAACATGGTATCTTGGGACACCCTAATGTTGCAACACGTCATGACGTGGAAATTTTCCCCGCGCTGAGAACCAAATATACGTTGTTTCAGGTAATTCGGCAGAAAAAATGTGATTAAATCTTATAAAGTACAGAAAAATATATGGTAACCCTATGGAGTCTGTGGCCAAAAGTGAACCAATGTCACATATATTTTTAAAATCCTGTTCTAAACTCTGAGTTCACTATTAAAGCCTAATCCGTTTAGAATTTGTTAAATATCTGTAAAATACATTAAATCGATGGGGAAATCATATATGGGGGTTTAGCAAATCATGGACCAATATTGACAGTTTCTTGCGGGGAGGTTTACTATGCAATAAAAACTCCTAGTACCGGATTATAGCGAATTCGGTTAAAAAATACGTTGGCAACAGTAAAATACTTCAATTTAGAATGACTCGCTACATGGGAACCACGCGAAATTTTGGACCTAGGACTCCAATATTGTTGTTAGAGTGTTTTCAGCCCCCGATGACCAATCGATAAAAATTTCAGTTCGATATATCATCTAGAAGTATTTTTGTCACACCTTCCCATGTAAGTGCCACCACTGTGCATAAGTCTATGATTTGGTATAGCCCTCATATAACAGTACATCACGATTGTAAGAATTTTGAGAATTTAAGCTACATGTTTTAACCAAATTACCTGTAATTTGACATTTGGTAACAAAATTCCCCACTAAAAATTGGCAACATATGTAGGTCCATATTTTGGTATGTTCCCCATATAACATACTTAGCTGCATTTGGTGACCGAACTATCTGTAATTTCAAATTTGAGATTCCTAGTGGTCACAAAACTTCTCAACCAAAAATTGTCAACATTGGTCCCAATTTTTGGTATTTTGAGTATTTTTGCTAAATGTTTTGACCGAACTACAGGTAATTTAATATTTGAAGTTCACAGTGATCACAAAACTTCTCCACCAAAAAATGTCAATATAGGCCCATATTTTGGTATAGCCCCATATAAATGTGCCTCCCGATTTTAGGTATTTTGAGGATTTTAGCTACATTGTTTGACCCAATTACTCTGTAATTTGATATTTGAAGTTCCCAGTGGCTCAAAAATTGTCTACGATTGGGTATAGCATCAATGTTGAGTAGGACAATAACTAATCAAATTTTTAACATAGATTTCCCCTATGGACGATCCCTCATTCCATATAATTATCGCACTTTTGGATGAAATTTTGCATCTTTTGTATTTTTTTTTTGCACCTTGACATCCCTTTTGTTACCTTAATTTAAATTATTTCAAAATTTAAATTCAACCAAATAAAACATTAAATATTTTTACTGATAAATATTAACAAGGGAACAGAAGCGTAATTATTTTCAATGCAAATGCATTTTAAACAGATGTGACGGCGACACAATTTCAATAAATGGCAATTGGGCTATGGGGAAATGCAAATCTCTACGGAAAGTTTAAATTTGTATGTACATATGGACATACATATTTATGTACATAAATACATACATACATATGTGACTACAGAAGTATGGAAGAGGAAGATGTGCCTTTGAAAGCAGATGGCTGGCTGGTAAAGTGGAAATCAATTGACATTAAATCACTCAACTGAATAAACGAGCAAACTAAAACTTCTAAGGAATCCTTAAGGTCGATATAATAAACGAAAGCAAACCATAAACAACTGAGCTACGCAAACACACACACACATGCATCAGGAACAAGCATTAGAATACAAATTGGAACAACAAATAAGATAAAATTTAGAATAGTATGAAAGACAAAAAAAAAATCTTGCAATTCCCCTAACAAACACACATCCCACCCACCCACTTGTACCCAACTTGAGATTTTGTGAATTGCAAAAGACTTTCCTCTTTTAGCTTTTTTGCGGTTCTTTCTTTTTTTCCTGCTTCTAGCGGTGTCATTGATGCTTCACATCGATATGGGCTTTCAAGTCATGCATGCCTGGTTGTATTGCATACATCAAGCAAAATACAAACACATACATACATATATCCATGCATACCAAGATAAGATATACAACCATAATAACCCATTCAGGGACTACTCGTTAAGGTTGGCAGTTATTTACCAGTACAGGCAGACGACTAAACGAATATCTGGATTGCTGCAAGGACAGATAGATAGATGGATAGACAAGCCGTAAGGAGGCATACAAAACGCACAGTCAAACTCACTCACTGGCAATCTCAACAATTTGAATGTTTCGCATGATGGACATGATGTTGAAGCGTATTTGTCTCTTTGACTGTTGTTGTCATTGCCGTTCGGCCGTTTGTTCGTTCGATGGTGGTAGCGGTGATGCTGTTGTCGATGTCGTTGGTTTTGTCGATTGCGAAGTTGTTATTGCCCGTTGTTGTTGGTAAAAAAAATCAAATTTGCATGTTATTCCCAACATGAAATAAAGAGAAAAGACATTAAACAGGAAAACAAAAACAACAGGCGTAATAGCAAGTCTTGCCAACCGAAATATAACATCAAATTAAATGCTTATTAAAACTTTTGTTTCAATTTTAAATACTGATGAGTAAATTTTTATACCCTACACCACTGTGTGGGGAGGGTATTATAAGTTGGTTTTGGCCAAAAAGTTTGTAACGCATCGAAATAATGGTCGTAGACCCATACTTATATATACCAAAATGAATGTCTCGACGAGCTGAGTCGATCTGGCTATGTGTGTCCGTCCGTCTGTCCATCTAAACCTTGTAATCACGCTACAGGAAGCAATTTTGATCGGATCGTCACGAAATTTTGGATGTTTATTGGGGTCCCGGAGGGGAAGAAGCCTATTGATTTTGGTGATAATCGGATAATATTTAGGGGTCGGAATGGGCAAAAAACTTATGTGGATAAAAAGACAACGTTTTTTTTTTTCAAAGCGAATATCTCAGCTTCTATGATGGGTTTACTAAAAGCAGAACCTGGCCATGAAAGTAGAAAATATCGCCTTTCTAATGATGTAAAGTAGGTTCTCGTAGGTGATCAAACAACGAATATATCACAATAGTCGCAAATAAAACCCAAATTTTCATTTTTGCGATTTTAATTATAATGACGATTATCACAGCTTTGGTTGGGGACTTTCCAAAAGCAAAGCCTGGCTGTGAAAGTAGAAGATCCCATCTTTACAATGATGTAAACTAGGTCGACGTAGGTGACCAAATAACGGAGATATCGCAATAGTCGGTAATACATCCCATTTTCCCACTTTTTTGGAAATCACGCTACAGGTCGCAATTTTAATTGGATCGTCACGAAATTTTGGGTGTTATTGGGCGTCCCACAGAGGAAAAACCCTTTTGATTTTTGATAATGGTCGGATATTATTCAGGGGTCGAAATGTGAAAAAAAATATTTGGTAAAAAGACCAACGTTTTATTTCAAAGTTAATATCTTCCTTCTGTAGGAGGTATATCGAAAGCAAAACCTGGCAAGGAAAGTAGAAAATATCACCTTTACAATGATGTGAAGTAGGTTGTCATAGGTGGTCAAACAACAGAGATATCGCAATAGTCAGTAATGCATCCCTTTTTTCATTTTTGTGCAATCACACTACGAAATTTTGATCGGGTCCTCACGAAATTTTGGGGGTTGATGGGGGTCTAACAGAGAAAAAAGCCTATTGATGGTTGGCATACATCCCACTTTTCCATTTTTTTGGGTTGTACTGTCGATGCACTTAAATGCGTTTCAAAAAAATTGACCTGTGTTAATGAAGACATTCAGAGCAAAGGCGCTAAGCTATCCCAATTTTAATATTTTGAATTTTATTAGTCAAAAGCTTATGAACAGGGGTAGTGGTGTAGGGTATCACATAGTCGGCCCCGACTCGACTATAGCCTGGACTCACTTGTATTTAAACAAAAATCTGCCTTGTTTAAGAATAAAATAATCAACAAATAAGGTGATAAAGCGATTTCAATTTCTGAGCCGATTTCAATATTCTAAAATATGCAAAAAAACATTTATAACAGGAATGAACAATGAACATATTGGACGAAGAAATTTCATCATACACCAGTGATATGAAACTTTAAAACCTATACTGTGCCCCAAAAAAACACATGGCAACTCTTATTTTGCCTTTTATTTTCCACAATCCCACAATTGCATTAAGCATTTCTCTTCCATTCACAGAGACACTGGAAATATTACAATAAGAAACAAAAGCAAAAAACCTGTGAACAATGTTAAAGGAAGAAAGGAAAAAATTGAAACATTTTTTCATCTCCTTTTTCTTTTGCTCTCAATTGTCGTCGTAGTTTTTTTTTTTTTTTGCCTTGGTCAATTGTTGATGGTTGGTGTGGACCGACGGACAATATATAATTGAATTTAAACATTTATACGAAAATACACTACGGAAATACGAAATCAAAGATAAACATGATTTAAACAAAAGCTTAACGTTTTTTCTTTATTGTTTGTTTACATTTTTGTATTAATACCATATTTAAATTATTGCAAATACAAAAAAACTGAATTGAATGAATTCTACTTGTGTTATATGTAATGTCTTTAAATTTGTTTCTTTCTTTATTAATGTTATTTGTTTTTTTGCTTCGACGCCTTTGTAATTAAATAAACTTAACTTTATTAAGTTGTGGAATTTAAGGAGATATTGGAAATGGTGATTGTTAAGTTTTAAGAGATTGAATTAAATTTGACAAAGGAATGATGGCCTTCTCAAGTGGAGACTAAATTCATTGTGAGCCAAATATTCCGCCTGCTACCTGTATCGAATGGCACCAAAGCAGAAGTTTAAAAAGCTACTTGTATTTTCGATTATTCAATTTACAAAATAATTGTGGGGCTTCCAATTGCATTCATTCGCTTAATGAGCCTTGTTCATATGTCGGTCATACAATTTTTGAAACGGAGGTTTTCTCTTCATTGCGAACTTTAATGTAAATTACAGCCGATTAATTGAAAAAGTAATGCAAAATAATTAACCTTAAGGCTACACTAAAACTTGGACCAACATCGAAGTTCGTATGTGCTATTACAGCCAATTTAGGTAGAAACTTTTGCTAAATTTCAAAAATCGAATTGAAATGTTTTTTTTTTATTTCCTTTGCCGACTGCTAAATACTATCAATCGGTGGCTGTAGAAAAAACAATATAGGGAGTGGTTGACTTAAATTTACTAAACAATGCTATAATTTTAAAAGTAAATAGTATTTTCGTTGGGGACAAACCAGGTTTTGAAGTTTCCAGCGTAAATTTCTATGTATGTGTGGGGTAGATATCAGAAATAATGGGCTTACTTATTCCACAGCCTATACAGAATAAAATTGTAGCATTGTAACAGAGGTGTATGATGGAGTGGCCCTTAATATTGATACATTATAAATATAACGTTATAGTCATAGTCCTTCTTGGAACTTGATCTAATTTTGTGAGTCACTCCTTTCGACCAACCAGCCATATTAATTGGTCACAGTAGGTTTTATTTGAGCTTTGTGAGTATTAGGTTTGGAAACATTATCTTTTCCACGAAAAACATTATGTCCCTGTATACAGGAAAGCAAGCAATGTAAAACTTTATTGAGGGAGGTAACCCAAAGTCTTGTCCGATGTAAACCTTCATAGAACTTTGTTATTTGATATTGTGTTGTGCCATTAAATACTTAGTAAGCGCATTAGGCATCGGCTGCTGAAGCTTTGTAGTCACTGTATTAGCTGAGGCGACGCGTTCCAGGTTTCGCAACATGAAGATACGCAAGGACTGAAGATACGTTTGAGTTGTAAATGCGTATCTTGGTTCGAATTGAAATAGATGAGGATGTCCAACTATCTTTCAGTTGTCCAAAAGCTTGCTGTGCCCTTTTTATACGGTTCTCGATATCGTCTGCGCTTCCACCGTTGTTTGTGATCGTGCTACATAGATATATAAAGGATAGCGCATTTTCAAGCGGTTTCCCGTTTACATAAAATGGGCAATTGTTCGATGTATTTAATCGCATTGCTTTTGTTTTTTCAATGTTGATAAATAATCCGGCATATGCGGCAACTGTAGCTATGGCATTGAGTTTACGCGCCATATCATCGTATGTGTGCGCAAGCAGGCAGGTATCGTAAACATGGTCGAGAACTTGTAGTAATCCGTGCAGACCCCAGCTAATTCCATTTTTTTTGTTTTGGAGAGCTTGGTTCTTGATAACATCTAGAACTATGTTGAATAACGTTACTCATCACCAACAATTCCCTCTTCTCGTATGCGGCAGCTCGATTCATTGTATAGGCATTTAACTAGTTCAATGATTTTCTCTTGAAAACCTTTGCACCCCATTGCATCCCATATTGCGTTATGGCTTAATTTTTCAGAAGGTTTCTGAAAGTCGATGAATATTATATATAATGGCGACCGGTATTCGACACTTTGTTCCACTGTAACGCGAAGGCTATCGATATGATTTGTGGGGACAGAAGCTGGATTCTTGTTCTATGAAAATTTGAAATGAAAAATATGTTCTTTGTAATTTTTTTCATTTGACATTTCTGTCCTTTATAAATTTTTAGTCCGGTCAAAATAGACATGCGTATAAGGGGGAAATAGCAAAAATTCCCACAAAGCTGAATTTTGGTGGAGAGCTAGGGTTGGCCATTAGAAGCAACGTCCTAAAAGTCCCCATCGATCCCATGTGTGCAAAACAAGTTATTCGGGGTCAAAGGTCATTTTTGGAAGCATTATTCAGTTTTTTTAATTTTTCTCAAAAACGGTAATACTTAGCAAAAGCCCGCTAAAGTAAAAGTTGTAGATTCAATAATTGTCTACAAGATTGGTCCTTATGATTCTTAAAAAGGACTTACCATTTTCGAGATATCTCGATCTAAAGGTCAAATAAAAAATTAGCCGTGTAAGTACATTATGAGGCGAACCGGTTAAAGTAACGACACTTTGTGTTAGATACTTCCGTAAGCTTTCAAACGATATCCACTTTGCAGTAATCGGTTCAGTAGAACCGGGTCTAACCCGGTTTTTAAATTTGGCCTTTCGGGTCTAATAACCGGCGAACCGGATCCGCAACCGTTGAAAATTATACATTTCCGTAATCAGCGCAACAAACCCTACCTTCGGACAAAACTTGAAAAAAAATCGGAGAGTTTTCGTTGGGGTCGTTCCCGTTGGGCTTTCGATTATACATGTGGGTTAAATGGGCTATTTTTGCATAAAATGACTCTCACATTGAATAACTCTACTAAACACGCTCCGATTTTGTTGGAATTTTTTTTAGAAGATAGCTATAATTTCTCTCTTCAAGAAAATATATATATTTTTGGGGGACAGACCCGATTACTTCGCTTATTTTAGCCGGTTCGTCTGAATATGTGCATATTTCCCTTATAAGTGCATAAAAATCATGTGTTTTTTAGAACAGCAATATCTCAAGAATGGTTCCTTCTAAGAAAAAAATTGTAAGGGTCAAACTTGTAGATAATTTTTCTGTCTACAATATTTACTTTAGTCACTTTTTGATTAGATCAACCTTTTTCAAAAAATAAATCCGAAAACCTAAAAACCCTTAAATTTTGACCTTTGACCCCGAATAATTTTTTTTGCACACATGGGATCGATGGGGACTTTTAGGACGTTGCTTCTAATGGCAAACCCTAGCTCTCCACCAAAATTCAGCTTTGTGGGAATTTTTGCTATTTCAATGTCTATTTTGACCGGACTATTTTTCATTTCACATTTTCATAGGACAACCCCTGCTCAAGGTATGCTTTGTTGATTCTCTTGTTTATAATTCAGCTGATTGCCCTATTGATGATACATAATATTGTTATATACCTCGCTAGTTTGTGCAGCTTTATGATTACTCCTTTTTTATTTTCCCGTCTAGCGTACCATTTTCCCAGAAGTTCTTAATGATGAGGTATAATATTTGTACGCTGACTAAAGGTCAACTTTCATCAGCTCTGCAGCTACATTGTCAACTCCAGCTGTTTTGATATATGTTGATGGTATTATAGCGTTTATGGAGGGAAGTCGGTTTTCAATGTTTGGGTTTTCATTGTGTGTGTTCCATTTACATTGGAACTCGACATCATTATGCGTATCGTTTGATAACTTTTCGGTATAGAAGATTTTCCAAACTGCAGTTTGTTTGCTTTTTGTCGTGATCACAGTACCATCATCATCCCTGATAGGCTTGACAGATGTGAAAAGCCGTTTTGATAAAAGCTTTGTGGCTTTATATAGGACACGGCTGCGATTTATTTCGCTTGCTCTTCGGGCTTCTGTTGCAATACAATTGATGTGTTTTCGTTTGTCTTTGCCGGCACTTTTCTTTACCTGGCCGTTTAATCTGTTGTATTGACTACTTTTCTCTATCTTAACATTCGTCGTTTTTGGAACATTTATCGCTTCTTTATCAAGTTTTTCGGTCTTGTATTATGGTTCAAGTTTCATCGGAAATCCATGGCTTCCTTTTATTACACTGTGGAACATATTTAAGTTAATCTTGTGCAACCAATTTGATCTGAGGATTTTTTTTTTTTTTTTGAAAGTACAGACCCAAGCGATAAAAACTCTAGTTGGGTGTTGTTGTTTCAGATCCAGCTTGCATTTTATGGCCCTATCTAAACATGGTTAACTATTGACTTTTTATAATAATTCGGGGATATAGCTCTGAAACCAATGCGAATCTTCTTTCGACCTCTAAAGCAAATTTGTAGATATGGGCCAAATACGTATTCGTTTCTGAGATAAAGGCCCCATAAATGCCAAAAAATTTAGTTTTAACCCGGTTTAGATAAGACCATAAAATCCGAACTGGATCTGACAGGACAAAACCGAACGAGGGTTTTTATAGTCTTAATATGTACTTTCAAAAAATTCATTTCGGGTGCCACCGTTGTGCAATGGTATGCACGCCCGCCGTGCACGCAGAAGGTCGGTGGTTCGATTCCCCGGCCAGGCAACACCAAACATTTTTCAACGGTGGCAAAATACCCCTCAGTAATGTTGGCGACATTTCCTGAGTATTTCAGCCTCTACAATTGGTGTCTTAGGACACGCCGTTCGGACTCGGCGATAAACAGTAGGTCCCATATCATTGAGCTAAATATGAATCGGGGTGCACTCATTGATATGAGAGAAGTCTCCCTTGTCCCGTATGGGATGTTGTGGAACAATGTTTTTTCTTTTTTATACCCTCCACCATAGTATGGAGGGTATATTAAGTTTGTTTTTCCGTTTGTAACGCATTGAAATACTCATTTGCGACCCTATAAAGTATATATATTCTTGATCAGGGTAAAATTCTAAGTCGATCTGAGCACGTCCGTCCGTCCGTCCGTCCGTCCGTCTGTGGTAATCACTCTAGCATCCACAAAAATGGAGATAGGACGCTGAAATTTTGGGAAAATGCGTCTTTTGTTTGCAGGCAGGTCAAGTTCGATGATGGGCTATATCGGTCCACGTTTTGGTATAGCCCCCATATAACGGTACCCCCCGATTTACGGTATTTTGACGTTTTTAGCTACATTTTCAGACCGATTTGGCTATAATTTGACATTTGGGGTTCTTAAGTGTCAGTAAACATATATAACAAAACTTGTGGACATAGGTCCACGTTTTGGTATAGCCCCCATATAACGGTACCCCCCGATTTGCAGTATTTTGACGTTTTTAGCTACATTTTTAGACCGATTTAGCTATAATTTGACATTTAGGGTTCTTAAGTATCAATAAACTTATATAACAAAAGTTGTGGACATAGGTCCACGTTTTGGTATAGCCCCCATATAACGGTACCTCCCGATATACGGTATTTTGAAGTTTTTAGCTACATTATCAGACCGATGTAGCTATAATTTGACATTTAGGGTTCTTAAGTGTTAATAAACATTTATAACAAAACTTGTGGACATAGGTCCACGTTTTGGTATAGCCCCCAAATAACGGTACCCCCGATTTGCGGTATTTTGACGTTTTTAGCTACATTTTCAGACCGATGTAGTTATAATTTGACATTTAGGGTTCTTACATGTCAATAAACTTATATAACAAAAGTTGTGTACATAGGTCCACGTTTTGGTATAGCCCCCATATAACAGTACCCCCCGTTTTACGGTATTTTGACGGTATTAGCTACATTTTCAGACCGATTTGGCTACTAATTGACATTTAGGGTTCTTAATTGTTAGTACACATATATAACAAAACTTGTGGACATAGGTCCACGTTTTGGTATAGCCCCCATATAACGGTACCCCCCGATTTGCGGTATTTTGACGTTTTTAGCTACACTTTTAGACCGATTTAGCTATAATTTGACATTTAGGGTTCTTAAGTATCAATAAACATATATAACAAAAGTTGTGGACATAGGTCCACGTTTTGGTATAGCCCCCATATAACGGTACTCCCCGATATACGGTATTTTGACGTTTTTAGCTACATTATCGGACCGATGTAGCTATAATTTGACATTTAGGGTTCTTAAATGTCAATAAACTTATATAACAAAGTTGTGAACATAGATCCACGTTTTGGTATAGCCCCCATAGAACGGTACCCCCCGATTTGCGGTAATTTGACGTTTTTAGCTACATTTTCAGACCGATGTAGCTATAATTTGACATTTAGGGTTCTTAAATGTCAATAAACTTATATGAGGAAAGTTATGGACATAGGTCTACGTTTTGGTTTAGCCCCCATATAACGGTACCCCCCGATTTACGGTATTTTGACGGTTTTAGCTACATTTTCAGACCGATTTAGCTATAATTTGACATTTAGGGTTTTTAAGTATCAATAAACTTATATAGCAAAAGTTGTGGACATAGGTCCACGTTTTGGTATAGCCCCCATATAACGGTACCCCCCGATTTACGGTATTTTGACGTTTTTAGCTACATTTTCAGACCGATGAAGCTATAATTTGACATTTAAAGTTCTTAAATGTCAATAAACTTATGTGACAAAAGTTGGGGACCTAGGTCCACGTTTTGGTATAGCCCCCATATAATAGTACCCCCGATTTACGGCATTTTGACGTTTTTATCTACATTTTCAGACCGATTTAGTTATCAATTGACATTTAGGGTTCTTAAATGTCAATAAACTTATATAACTAGTGGACATAGGTCCATGTTTTGGAATAGCCCCATATAACGTTACCGCCCGATTTCAGGTATTTTGAGAATTTTACCAACAAGTTTTAACCGAATTATCTGTAATTTGAAGATTTGAAATTCTTAGTGGTCACCACACCTCTCCACCAAAAATTGTCAAGAAAGCCCCCATATGACAGTACCTCCCGATTTTCAGTAATTTGATGATTTTAGCTACAATATTAAACCGAACTAGCAGTAATTTGACATTTGAAGTTCTTAGTGGTCACAACACCTCTCCATCAAAAATTGTCAATATAGGTCCATGTTCGGATATAGCTCCCATGTAACGGTACCTCCCAATATTCAGTAATTTGGCAATTTTAGCTAAAATTTTTAACAGAACTAACTGTAATTTGACATTTGAAGGTTGTAGTGGTCACCACACATCTGCATCAACAATTTTCAACATAGCCCCAATATAACGATACTTCCCGATTTTCGGTACTTTGAGGATTTTACTTAAAATGTTTAACCGAACGTAGGTCCATGTTTTTGTATAGCCCCAAAACAAACCTCCCGAATTTCCGTACCTTTCTGTAATTTGAAATTTAAAAGCCAACAAAAATTCTGCAACAAAAATTGTTCATTTATGTTCACATTTTCGTATAGCCCAGATACCTCCGAACTAGCTGTTAATGACATTTGAAGTTCCCACGTTATGTACCGATTTTCGATATTTTGAGGATTCTACCTAAATTTTTTAACCGAAATAGGAGTTATTTCACATTAAAGGCTCCCATCAAAAACTGTCAACATAGGCACATGTTTTATTATAACATCTATATAATAGTACCTCCCAATTTCTAGCCCACCAAAAATTGTCAACAGTTAGATATAGGCACCATAAAAAAAGGGCCTCCCGAATGAAGCATTTTATGTACATTATCTGACATTTTAACGTACTCACTTAAAGTTGGGGACAGGAATGAATATTTTATGGTGGAGGGTATGAAAAGTTCGGCCCGGCCGAACTTAATGCTTTTTTACTTGTTTTTTTTTTTTTGTTTTTTTTTTATACTAGAAGTTGTTTGCATTTATAGTGTTGCATAGTGTTATTGGCATACCCGATGTTGTCCTTGACTGATGATAGATATATATCTGGTGTTGTCGCCGGCAACTTGGGCATTAAAATCACCCTTTACCAATATCGCCTCGCCGTACACTTTCAATACTGAATTCAAGCTGTTGTAAAATTCTTCTTTTGCCGCTAGTTCGGCTGCTTCTGCGGGGGCATAGAATTGTATTATAGTCAGATTTCTGGCCTTTGTTCTGAACAGCGCTTCAATAATGCGACTGTATGAGGTTTCCAATCTATAAGAGGCCAACACCACTGGCTCAAGGTTGGCCTTTCGACCTCCCCGAGAATAAAAGTGTTAAGTTGTTGCTTATTGGGAAATCTCATACCTCTGGTCACCGTGCTTCTGCTAGGCTCGAAATGTCTATTTTGTGCAGTGAACATTCCCTACACACCTGATGTAGTTTTGATGTTTCCAAAAGCGTCCAAATTCTATTGTGGCTTCTGTCTTCGAAAAACTTTTCCGCCTAAAATTGTAAACAAGAAAGAAAATTAATCATTCTATTTCTGCTCAGAATATTTTATGGAGGGTATAAACAACTAGGTCCGGTAGAATCGAGGTTTTATCTGCCACCGACTGATTTTCTCCGTTTTTTTTTTGCCATGCCCTATATGCAGTTTTTTCCTAGAGACATTTCGATACACTTGGTCGTATCATAGTTTAGGCAGATGGTTAAGGACAAAACTCCAATGAAAATCCCAACTGCAGGAAGTCACCTCAAACTTGGTGTCAGTTGGTGTACCACAGGTTCTTTGAATCTTTGACAAGTCCTTTCTACTATTTTTCGCCTTTCTCGTCAACGTTCTTTAGCCTTATCACCATTACCAGTTATCATCAGTGTCGTGTCCTTTTATTTTCCCACAAATAAAAAAAACCAAAAATCTTGAAAAGTATTTTCTTACCTTAAAATATAATTTTCTGAACGGCATATCTATTTTGTCCTTCTTCCTAATTTCCTTTCTTCATCATGTTCCCTTCTTCCAAGATACTGATTAAACATGGCATCTTTTGTCATTTAAATTCAATCTAAAATTTACAATAGAATCTAAATTTGTTCTTAAAATGTTGTTTGTTTTGTTAAATTCACGGAAACACGTTGACCTTTTTTTCTTTGGCTTTCGAAGCATTCGAGTATGGTCTAATCAAGTTTTACCACCTTTTAACTGGTTTCGTTTCTTTTAAAAGAACTTTTTTGGAGTGGGTGGGGGAAGGAAGTGTTTGGGGTAGCCTGGTGTCTTGCACAAAATTTGTATTTTTGTTAATTTTTTCCAGGTCAGGTCAGGTTACTGTTTGTTATTTGCTTCTTTTGTTTTATTATTATTATTATTTCTTGTTTACACACTTTGTTCACATTTCAGTATTTCATTTTCAGTTGTAGTTGTTGTTGGTTGGTTTTATGTTTGGATGTTTATACACCAGAGTCCTTTTGTACGCGTAACAAAGTTAACCCGCATAAATTTCTTATGATTAAATTGGTATCTTTGTTGGTGACCCTAGTGCAATCACTTCAGTACATAAAGATTCGTGAGCGTGTAAAATTCACAAGAAAGCCAAAAAGGTTGCTCTTTTTTTGATTTCCTCACAACAAAAAAATTGTTTTTTTTCCAAATGTTCGGTCGGTCGGTTCGTTGGCTGGCTGGCTGGTTGCTTGGTTTGGTATCCTTATTTCGTTTTATTTATATTTACATTTGTTGTCATTCTATTGTTTGCCTTTTGCTTGTTTGTTCATTACACACTTATCTCCATGCCATTTGGGATATACTGTCCGGAAAAGTGGTGTAAATCTAAAGGGGTTTCTTGAATTTTTTTCTTCTTTGACTTTTTTGGGGGTTTTGTGACTTTAGGTAAAGTGAGAAAAATTGAATTTTAAATGTGTTGAGTTCTCCAAACAAAATCCTGAAGTGTCTTAAGTTCCATTCTTACAGGGTATTTAAAATATTTTCAATTACTCCGAATCGAATGCTTTGGGTTTGTTTGTTGGTTATTTGTTTAAGGATATTGATTGTACTTTTTATTTCCATGTCCTTGCCATAAACAAGAGGATTACTTCCATCCATCATTTGACATGAATTTTGTGTCATTGTCTAGACATTCAATTCCATTAATTTTATTAAAAATATCTCAAAAAAGAAACTTTGAATATTTGGAAAAATGTTTATTTTTTGTGGCTACATTAATAGGTGACAATTGTCTAAATTGACTTGTAAAAGTTTAAGCAACCTTTTTGTTGGGGAAACAAATCTACTAAAATTTGTCTAGACCAATGTAATTTTAATAAAACAAATTTTTGTTAGGAATTATTTAACACAAAAATTTAACTTTTGCATACACATTTTTAAAACAAACCTTAACAGAAGGGTCACCTGGCATAATGTCTAATTTTGTTTAACCTAAATATAATACAATTTTATTTTAATTTCCATAAATTGTTAGAAAATATCCTCAAAATACATGACGCCATAACCTATAAAATTCACAATTGTGGTATTGTCATACAAACGGCAACTTTAGAAGAAATATAATTCAATTAGTGACATAAAATACCTAATGATATTCCATTACAATCAAATATAATTTATGTCCTCTTGGTAAACTGGTCTCTTTGGACAATGCCATTATACACTTAAAATGGGCGATTTTTTGCACAATTTGCAAGAATTTTCCACCCAATACCTGGCATTAGCTTAACGAATGCCAAAACGAAAATAAGGTCACAAGACTTAAAAGTATTCTGCGAAGGCGAAAAAAACATTCATTCCATCCCAAAGGTTATCCCCACCAAATGAATAATTACCCAACAAATTTGTCACAAATTACCTGTAGTAGTTCCTTTTTTTGTGTGACCAACACCAACCATCATCAAGAGCAACAATCTAGCATGGCAACAACATCAAAGTGTAATAGCATTCCCCGCCAATTTTCATGAATTCAACTCACCTAAGAATGGGTGATTTCGTTTTCTTCCTTTTTAGCATTTTTGTGGTTTTATTTGTATTTGCAAGCTTTTTGTAAATAATTGCCCACGGACGAATGGTTTTTAACGACAATTCTGTTGATGACGATATTTATGATGCGTACTCTTAAATTACCAGCCAAAGAATTAAGAATTCTGAATTGTATGCCACAATTAATTTTTTTGTGGTCACACTTTTGTCAGGGATGTCCATGGAAAATGTTTTTTTCTTTACTGTCTTAAATAGTAAAATTAAATTTATATAAATTACCTGCATAATTTTTAATCTATTTTATTTATTTTCTTTATTGTTTCAGGTAAGCAAATATTTGTGAAAATGACGACTTCAATGATTTGTGTGAGTAAAATTATCTTGATATAAATATTATGATTGAAGAGAATGATCACTCATTGCAGACAGTGCAGTGCGTAATCTGGCAACAATGTTTAAAATAATCGTATAGGTCTTCTATGAGATAAAAACCTTAAAAATGTCTTCTATGGACAGAAAAACTTGTTAGGATCTTCTATATAAAGAATGCCTATTAATGTTCATTGGTGAAAAAATCTGTTTGAAGTACTCTATGGGCAGAAGAAAACGATTTAGAGTCCTTCTATGGGAAGAATACATTTCTGTAGTGGAATGCTGTAACTCAGAGTTACCGTAAAATTAAAAGTGTCAATAAAATTAAAAGTGTCAATAAAAGTCAACAACACTGTTGCTACCGCCTCATTGAAATAATGGTTTTAGACCCCAATTATGTTTGGGCGAAATCGGCTTCAGACAATTTGGAGTCGATTTACCAATGTCCGTCCGTCTGTCTGTCTGAATATAGCGCATGATAGCTCCGCCGATTCCGTCCATAATTTGGGCTTCGTAATATTTTTTTCCAAACTTAGTTTAAGTTCGAAGATAAACCGTATCGGTCCACTTCTTTAGGTCCCGCCCCTACAAAGGTTCAAAAATGTTCGGAAAAATGTTGCGCACGATAGCTCTTAAAGGGTGTAACGGATTTGGTCCATACTTTACACATCGTAAAATTTCTAGCAGTCTTAGATGAGGTTCCAATATGGACTCAATCGGTTCACTCCTTCGGGTATATCTCACACAAAATTTCAGAATAGTTCACTTTAGGAACTGCAAGTTCTATTTACTGCCCTCCATACGAAGGTACAATTTTCATCTGCGGCAAGTCCATGAAAGGTGCAAAAGTCCCCTATGACGCCGTGTGTAGTAGTTGGAGCGCAAGATAACTCTCGAACGGATCTGTCGATTTGGTCAAAAATTTGGCCTTCGTAATGTTTTGTTCAAACTTGTTTAAGTTCAAGGTAAGCCATATCGGCCAACTCCTTCAGGTAACTCCCCCACAATAGTTCAAAAATGTTCGGAAAAATTGTGCGCACGATAACTCTTGAAGGGAGTGACCGATTTGGTACATGCTTTACCAATCCTACACAAATTTTCGGATAAGTTCACTTTATGACCTTCTCTCGAATCACTTTGATTTTTGCTCAATTACAACGGTAAAAGTTTTTTTCAGGGGCAAGTTTATACATCTTGAGAAAACAGCCCGAAAGGTGTAAAAAAACCCCTGTGGTACCATATATAGTAGCAGGAGAGCACGATCATTCTCGAACTGATCAATCGATTTGGTTCAAAATTTGGCCTTCGTCATATTTTGTTCAAACTTTATTTCAGTTCGAAGTTGGGTAATACATGTCCACAACTTCCGGGCTTTCCCCTTAATATTTAAAAAATTTCACTAAAATGGTATGCACAATATCTCTGGAACGGTGCAACCAATTTGGTCTAAACTTTGGATCTCCTAATATTTTTTCCAAATTTAGTTTAACTTCTAAAATGGCCCATAATGGTTCACTCCAAAAGTTCAACATTTGTGTCTAAGTCCATGTTCCCCGCCATACTGGTCCAAAATTTAAACGATGACCGATGGCGCGATATCCACTTCCATAATGGACTATGTCGATCAATTTCTTGAAGTACCTCCTCCGCAAGATTTTTGAACTTTAATCCTAAAAGGGCCAACAATTCTGAAAATACCTTAAATTCACATAGACTGAGTGTATAGCTCTGTCGGCAATTCCGACTGATACTTTTTTACTTGTCATTCAGAAGAAAACGATTTAGAGTTATTCTATGGGAAGAAGACATTTTTGAGGTCTTTTAGGGAAATAATGCCTTTCAAACTCTTCTATGTGAAGAAGACCTTGCCTTCTATGGGTAGTATACCTATTTGAGATTTTCTGTGGGAACAAGGTCTTTTTGAGGTCTTCTATACGAAGAAGACCTCATGGGAAGAAGACCTTGCAACGATCTTCTACGGGAAGAAGATTTTTTACAGGTTTTCTATAAGAATAGGACCTCTTAAAGGTCTTCTATGGGAAGGATACCTTGTAAAGGTCTTTTATAGAAAGAAGATCTTTTAAAGTCTTCTATGGGATGAATACATTTTTGATGTCTTCAATGGGAAGAAGACCTTTTAAACGTTCTCTATGGAAGAAGACCTTTTATTGGCAATCTCTAAAAAACTAAGGTCCTGAGTGTCGTCCAAAAAACGGGTGTTGTGCCAGAAAAAAATTTAGCCGTACGTGAACGGATAAGGCAAGATCGCCTTGTTAAATACCATGAGATAGAAGCATCCTTGGACATTTCTTCCACCAACTAACATTTGATATTGCATGAAAACCTGATTGCAAAAATGGGGATTTCTCGTTAGATCCAGCACACTTTAACAATCACTCAAAAAAGGCTATTGTCGCTTGGGCAAATTGTGAATATATACTATCACGGTGCTTCACAAGACGTTTTTAAGATCGTCACAGACGACGAATCTTGGATTAATGCGTATGAGCCCGAAACAAAAAACCAATCGACCGTGGGGTTCTTCGAAGACGAGCCAAATCCAACGAATGTTGTTCATGGAAGAAGCACTTCGAAGCAAATTGTCGCCTGTTTTTTTTTCGTAAAACTGATCATGTGGTTATTATACGGCTTGAGGAACGCAGGACGGTTAATTCTGAGTAGAACACTATAATTCGATTGCCTGAAGTCTCCTGAGAAATTCGAAAAAACGAACAAGACGAATCATTGTGCACCATGACAATGTGAGCTCTCACACATCGATTCAAACCAGCAACTTTTTGACAAGACAAAACGTGAAATTGATGGGTCATCCGCCATACAGCCCTGAATTTGAAGGCAGTGATTTCAGCTGATTCCCGCACATCAAAAAAAAAAACGTGGTCGACGAATTTCGTCTCCAGAAAATTCTGTCAAGGCGTTCAAAACCCATGTTTTGAAGGTGTCTCAATCGGAGTGAAAAAAGTGCTTCAACTATGGATTGAGCGCATGAAAAATTGTACAAATCATTCTGGGGACTACTTAAGAAAACAATAAAACTATTATTGATGGTAAATATTCGCGTCTTCATATTTAGGCCAGAATCTTTGCTTGTTCCCCTCGTATTTTTCTATAGAAAGAAGACCTTTTACCGGTTTTTCTATAGGAAGAAAACCTTCGACAGGTTTTCTATAGAAAGAAACCCTTGTAAAGGCCTTCTGTGTGAAGAAGGCCCTGTAATGGTCTTCTATATGAAGAATAACTAGTAAGGGTCTTCTATAGGAAGCAGACCTTTTATAAGTTCTCAATGGGAAGAAGATCTTTTACAGATTTTCTGTAGGAAGAAAACCTTGCTAAGGTTTTCTATAGGAAGAGTACATTGCAATAGTCTTCTATAGGAAGAATACCATGTAAAGGTATGAGGACTTTTTAAAGGGTTTCAATGACAAGTAGACCTTCTACATGTCTTTTTATGGAATAAACCCTTTTACATATCTTCTATGGGAAGAAGACCTTCTGCAAGTCTTCTTCTGATTTATTGTAGAGTAAAGGTCTTCTATGGAAATAGCACATTCTAGGGGTCTCTATGGGAAGAAGACATTTTAGGGATTTCTATGGAAAGAAGACCTACAAAAGGTGATGGTGCGATAGGTTGTATCAATGTCAATTACTCCATTTGATAGTTATAGGGTACACCAAACATTTTATTTGGCCACCTTAGGATTGTTTAGAACATTTGGACCGTGGTGTCAGGCGGCATAAACTTCCTCACGAAAGACATTATTATACCGAGGAGTAAAAATTTCCAAATGATCCTCGAACAGCCTTAAAACTGCAATTAAGCGAACATTTTAATCTTTTGTTATGGAGGTACCCGAGTATGTTGCTTGTACGTATGAAAGAAATTTTACAATGTGCGAAGTTTTAATCAAATCGAACACCCTAATCGTAAATTATCGTGCTCATCAGTCATTTTAGTTGGCGCTGTCAGTTGTTTTTAGAGAAAAAAAAATTGTAGGACAACATGCTGCAAAAAATTTCAAAACGATTCGAGACATCTCCTTATACTGCAATTTTGCGAAAAATTTGTTCATACTCAAACCAAATCTCACGGTGCGACTAAACTTACTTTAAATGGAAGGTGTTTACACTTGGGCATTTTTTGCCGCTTCTGAATCTACAATGTTTATAGATGAAAAAAGTCATAAAAAATCGGGATCAAAGTTCACAGTTTTAGGTTTTTTTTTTGCTTTCACGATTTTGCTTGGAAACCTCAAGTTCTGTGGAAACTGGATTAGAACAAATATTGCAGATGTGAAATTTCCCTACATGATGGACCTTGATGATATTTTCGTAGGTTTTACCATTTTTGAGATATAGAAGGGACTAAATAAATGATCTTCAAATGACCTAAATTGGAAAACATTCTGAATTCTGTAAGAGTCCCAAGGGAGTGGAGTCCATATGCGAATTTGAGCTACATTCCGTAGATATGTATATTGCGATGGGCAAAGTTCAGCCAAAATTGTGTACTACCTGCCAAAGTTATTGTGCAGATCAAATAGCGTGAATTGGTCCAAAATTGTTTTTGCGTATGAAAGTATATAAACCCTAATTAGCCAAAGAACGGGGCCTAATAAAGTGTGCTTTGAAGACAATTTTAAAGCTGTAGATGTTGTTCTATTAAGAGTTTATAAAACTACGGTAAATTTCCATAAATTTGCAGTTTTTCCCTTGGCATTTGGGGTTCTCACTTAGGTCATCTCAAAATTTGTTTCAAATGACATCCCTAATAAATACCACTAAACATACACAAAGATGAATTAAATCTACTCAAAGTAATTCAGAAGAGAAAAAAACGATAAGTTCTTCGTGACGGATAAACTTGGTCAAGCACACACACACACACCCAAAATTGCCATACTTCAAGATTGCTAAAGGAAACGCGTTATTTGAAGAAAAAAACTTATTCCTAAATGTAAGTAAACACGCAGCAGAGGAAAAAACATCTTGCTTTGTAACCCAAGTTTGTTTGTGTTTACATGGCAAAATGACAAAATGAAAATAATTTGAGTGGAGTGGCGTGGAGTGAGTTTTCTTCGTAAAGATTAATATTGGGACTCATCTACAATTAGTAAAAGCCAGGTAAACTCGGAAAACATCTAAGAAGGGTCGTTTTTGGCCAAATAAGACCAACCAGTCAAATTAGAAAGGACTTTAAGACGAAAAGGAAAGAAATAACTACAAATAGGGAGATAAGAACAGCATCAGCAGCTGTAGCAATTATATGAATGTTGATAACATCTTTTATTTCGTGAGAGAGTAGAGGTAGGGGGCATAACTAGATGAAAGGTTGTATGTTTGTAGAGGAATTCAACACCAGTTGTAGAAAAACATTTTTTTATATTTTATTTGGGGTTTCATGTGTATTCTTGCCTACATTTGTCCCTTGCTCTTGTTTGGTAATTTAAATATGAACTTTCTCTCGTTGAACTGTTTTACAAAATTTGTTGAAATTGAATATTTTCATCACTGCCATGTTACTTTCATTACTGTTGTTGCTGGCCACTTTCAATTGTACTTTTTTTCTTCTGTGTTAAAGTGACATTATTAATTTTAATCGATTTCTTGTCCTTTTATTTGCTTTTGTTTTATTCATTTCTTTGGCTATCATGATTTTATTCAAGTCTTATTTCCATTTGTGATATCCTTGAGTTGGGTTAAAACAAAACGAGAAACGAAATAAATGAGTTCCACTGCTGTAAGTTGCCGCTGGAACAGATTATTTCGACCGATATGAATTGTAATTAGTTTTTTTGTATTCATTGTTTGTTTGATCCCATGTTGTTTACCTGCTGTTGTTTATGTGTACGGGACCAGAAAGGACTGGCTGTCAAAAGGTTGTAATGAGATAAAAAGTGTAGCCAAACAACGAGCAATGGGTTTGAAAACATAAACAAGAAAGTGTTAATTTTAAAATTTGAATAATGTAAATGGAAATTGGACACTTATAATGAATAGTATTTTTACAAAAAATGGAAAAGATAATAAGGAAGAGTTTCTTCATCAGGAGTTTGGGAAAAGGGTTTCTGTGAAGTGAAATTGATAAGATATTTTTTTAATAAAGTTATTTGTTTTTTGTTTGCTTTCCTTTTGGGAGAAAGAGTGGGTGATTCTTTAACTCCTTTAGAATTTGGAAACTAAAAGCAATTTTTTATGTACGTCAATACATGTAATCAATCTTCATTTAAGTACTCCTGGGTATATCCCAAAAGTTATATTTTTTTGCATTTCGAAATTAGGATAATTTTACAGGTTTTTAATAAAACGGAATGGCGTTAACAAAAAAATTTAAGTAAATTTCAAATGGCCATTTTAAAGCAAAGAATAGAATATAAGATTAATATTTAATATTTTTAATATTTTTTAAACAAAATCATATCAATAATGGTGGAGTTTTTAAAGTTAATCGTGGATTTTTAAAGAATAATTTTTTCAAGCATCATTGGAAAAATTATCGTGGATTTTTAAGGAATATTTTTTTTTCAGCCAAATTTGTGATTTTTTTTCGTGATTTTTTTAAAAACTTTTTTCAGCCAAATATGTACTAATAATCGTGGATTTTTTTAAAGAATATATTTTCAAGCAAATTTGAACCAATAATCGTGGGTTTTTTTTTTGAGAATATTTTTCAACCAAATTTGAACTAATAATCGTGAATTTTTTAAAAAATATTTTTTCAACCAAATTTGGGCCAATAAACGTGGATTTTTTTTAAAGAATATTTTTTAACCAAATTTGGACCAATAATCGTGGATTTTTTTGAGAATATTTTTCAACCAAATTTGAACTAATAATCGTGGATTTTTTAAAAAATATTTTTTCAACCAAATTTGGACCAAAATCATGGACTTTTAACGATTTTTTTTTAACCAAATTTGGACCAATTATCGTGGATTTTTTAAAGATTATTTTTTTAACCAAATTTAGACCAATAATCGAGGATTTTATAATGAATATTTTTCAACCCAATTCGAACCAATTATTGTGGATTTATAAAGATTTTTTTCATCCAAATTTGGACAAATAATCGTGAATTTAAAAAAAATCTACCAAATTTTAACCAATAAACGCAGATTTTTTTAAAGAATATTTTTCAAACAAATTTGGACCATTAATCGTGGATTTTTCAAAGAATATTTTCAACCAAATTTCGACCAATAATCGTGGATTTTTTAAAGAATATATTTCAACCTAATTTCACCAATAATCGTGGATTTTTTAAAGAATATATTTCAACCTAATTTCACCAATAATCGTGGATTTTTTAAAGAATATATTTCAACCTAATTTCACCAATAATCGTGGATTTTTTAAAGAATATATTTCAACCTAATTTCACCAATAATCGTGGATTTTTTAAAGAATATATTTCAACCTAATTTCACCGTGGATATTTTAAAGAATATATTTCAACCTAATTTCACCAATAATCGTGGATTTTTAAAGAATATATTTCAACCTAATTTCACCAATAATCGTGGATTTTTTAAAGAATACATTTCAATCTAATTTCACCAATAATCGTGGATTTTTTAAATAATATATTTCAACCTAATTTCACCAATAATCGTGGATTTTTAAAGAATATATTTCAACCTAATTTCACCAATAATCGTGGATTTTTTAAATAATATTTTTCAAGCAAATTTGGACAAATAAACGTGAATTTTTTAAAGTATATTTTTCAACCAAATTTGGACCAATAAAAGTGGATTTTTTCAAAGAATACTTTTCAACCTAATTTGGACCAATAAAAGTGGATTTTTTTTAAAGAATATTTTTAACCAAATTTGGACCAGCAATCGTGGTTTTTTCTAACCAAATTTGGACCAATAAAAGTGGATTTTTTTAAAGAATATTTTTTCAACCAAATTTGGACTAGTAATCGTGTTTTTTTCAACCAAATTTGGACCAATAAAAGTGGATTATTTTAAAGAATATTTTTTCAACCAAATTTGTACCAATAACCGTGGATTTTTTAAAGAATATTTTTCAACCAAATTTGTACCAATAACCGTGGATTTTTTAAAGAATATTTTTCAACCAAATTTGTACCAATAACCGTGGATTTTTTAAAGAATATTTTTCAACCAAATTTGTACCAATAACCGTGGATTTTTTAAAGAATAGTTTTCAACTAAATTTGGGCTAGTAATCGTGGATTTTTAATGAATATTTTTTAATCAAAATTGGACCAATAATCGTGGATTTGTAAAGAATTTTTCTTTTTCAACCAAATTTGGACCAATAATCGTGTATTTTTAAAGATTTTTTTCAACCAACTTTGGACCAATAATCGTGGATTTTTTATAGAATATATTTCAACCAAATTTGGAGCAATAATCGTGGATTTTTTAAAGAATATATTTCAACCAAATTTGGACCAATAATGGTGGATTTTTTAAAGAATATTTTTTCAAACAAATTTGGACAAATAAACGTGGATTTTTTCAAAAAATAGTTTTCAACCAAATTTGGAAATAAAAGTGGATTTTTTAAAGAATATTTGTAACCAAATTTGGACTAGTAATCGTGTTTTTTTCAACCAAATTTGCCCAATAAAAGTGGATTTTTTTAAAGAATATTTTTTCAAACAAATTTGGACCAATAATCGTGGATTTTTTTAAATAATATATTTCAACTAAATTTGGACCAGTAATCGTGGATTTTTAAACTATATTTTTTCAAACAAATTTGGACCAGTAATCGTGGATTTTTAAACTATATTTTTTCAAACAAATTTGGACCAGTAATCGTGGATTTTTAAACTATATTTTTTCAAACAAATTTGGACCAGTAATCGTGGATTTTTAAACTATATTTTTTCAAACAAATTTGGACAAATAAACGTGGATTTTTTCTAAAGAGTATTTTTCAATTTTTGACCAATAAAAGAGAATTTTTAAAAAAATATTTTAACCAAATTTGGACCAAAAAACGTGTTTTTTTACGAATATTTTTCAACCAAAAAAAGAAAATATTTCAACAAAATTCGGACCAATAAACATGAATTTTTTAAAGAATATTTTTTCAACCAAATTTTTACCAATAATATTTTTCAACCAAATTTGGACCAATAATCGTGGATTTTTTAAAGAATATTTTTTTAACCAAATTTAGACCAAAAACGTGGTTAAAGGGTATTTTTCATCATTTATTAGAATACTAATCGTGGAATTTTAAAGAATTTTTTTAAAGAATGAGAATTGCATTCGTACAGTTGTAGGCAGCACTAAGAACCAACCCTAACATTCACAAATGCATTCATATTTGCTTTATGATCCTACGGCTAGGTCAGTGTCTACTTGTAAGGGAAGGGGTTCCTGGTCTAATGTCAAAGACAATAAAAAACCTAAAATATATTCTCACATTAACACTTTATACACAAAGCATCATACATCTCCCAATTATATACACACATATTTTTACATCCTCTAATCTCTCCATTTAGCCTCACATCATGTCTATAATTAGTCGTTAAAATATAGTGATTTCCTGTTGAAAAAGACAGCTGGAAACCGTCAGCCAAAGGAAGACCACCAACATGGTGATGATGATTATGATGTTGATATAAGAATAGAAAATAAATAACTGTTATTCTTCACCATTTATATTCGACTCTATAAAAAAGAAAACATATGGAAAATTTCAAAATATGTTCTCGTGTAAAAGAACACACACGCAAACCTAGTATGTCTGTAAATGTCGGTATCTTGGCCTTAAGGCAAGAATTCCTGGCAAAATAAACCTGGTTGCCTCTACGCTTGGTTGCTTGCTTGGCTAACTGTCTGGCATGCTGTTAACACGCTTGGCATAGAACAAAAGGCCAACACTTTTAGACACTAACTAGCAATTTATGGCTGCCATGAACAACGTGAAATATACAAAAAAAAAACTAACCAAGTAAAGTTTAATTTACGTTTACCAACATGATAAACTGTGTGCAGAAAATTCATTGAAGAACGAGAAGAATAACTATTGTTCTATGGCAAAAGAAGAATAGAGAAATTAAGAAGAAGCTACAACATTGTGCTGGTAATGGGTACTAGTAGTTGAAATGTTGGCATAACACAAAGCTGTATGTTATATTGTGTAAAGGTAGAAAATGTTATTATATATTAAGACAATCAGAGCGGTTTTTTTGTTTTCCGACCAGCCTGGGATAAAATATTAGATTGTAAAGCAAAGAGTAAAATTTAAGGATTCTCTGAAATAAGCTAATGTAAGATAATTATAGTTTGTGTGGAATAATTTACAAGGAAAGGAAGTGGTCACTCCACTTGGTTATTTTAAGGAGTTTTAGGGTAACACAAAACATAACAAAATGTGGATTTTTTAAAGAATATTTTTCATAATTTATTAAACCACCAAACGTGGATTTTTAAAGAATGTTTTTCATAATTTATTAAACCACTAAACGTGGATTTTTTAAAGAATATTTTTTTATAATTTATTAAACTACTAAACGTGCATTTTTAAAAGAATATTTTTCATAATTTATTAATCCACTAAATGTGGATTTTTTAAATAATATTTTTCATAATTTATTAGACCACTAAACGTGGATTTTTTAAAGAATATTTTTCATAATTTATTAGACCACTAAACGTGGATTTTTTAAAGAATATTTTTCATAATTTATTAGACCACTAAACGTGGATTTTTTAAAGAATATTTTTCATAATTTATTAGACCACTAAACGTGGACTTTTTTAAAGAATATTTTTCATTAGTTATTAGACCATTAAAGGTGAATTTTTAAAGAATATTTTTCATAATTTATTAGACCACTAAACGTGGTTTTTTAAACAATATTTTTCATAATTTATTAGACCACTAAACGTGGATTTTTCAAAGAATATTTTTCACAATTTATTAGACCACTAAACGTGGATTTTTTAAAGAATATTTTTCACAATTTATTAGACCTATAAACGTGGATTTTTTAAAGAATATTTTTCACAATTTATTAGACCGCTAATCGTGAATTTTTTAAAGAATATTTTTCATAATTTATTAGACCACTAAACGTGGATTTTTTAAAGAATATTTTTCGTAATTTATTAGACCACTAAACGTGGATTTTTTAAAGAATATTTTTCATAATTTATTAGACCACTAAACGTGGTTTTTTTAAAGAATATTTTTCATAATTTATTAGACCTCTAAACGTGGATTTTTTAAAGAATATTTTTCATAATTTATTAGGCCACTAAACCTGGATTTTTAAACAATATTTTTCATAATTTATTAGGCCATTAAACGTGGATTTTTTAAAGAATATTTTTCATAATTTATTAGACCATTAAACGTGGATTTTTTAAAGAATATTTTTCATAATTTATTAGACCATTAAACGTGGATTTTTTAAAGAATATTAATTTATTAAACCACTAAACGTGGATTTTTTAAAGAATATTAATTTATTAAACCACTAAACGTGGATTTTTTAAAGAATATTAATTTATTAAACCACTAAACGTGGATTTTTTAAAGAATATTAATTTATTAAACCACTAAACGTGGATTTTTTAAAGAATATTAATTTATTAAACCACTAAACGTGGATTTTTTAAAGAATATTAATTTATTAAACCACTAAACGTGGATTTTTTAAAGAATATTAATTTATTAAACCACTAAACGTGGATTTTTTAAAGAATATTAATTTATTAAACCACTAAACGTGGATTTTTTAAAGAATATTAATTTATTAAACCACTAAACGTGGATTTTTTAAAGAATATTAATTTATTAAACCACTAAACGTGGATTTTTTAAAGAATATTAATTTATTAAACCACTAAACGTGGATTTTTTAAAGAATATTAATTTATTAAACCACTAAACGTGGATTTTTTAAAGAATATTAATTTATTAAACCACTAAACGTGGATTTTTTAAAGAATATTAATTTATTAAACCACTAAACGTGGATTTTTTAAAGAATATTAATTTATTAAACCACTAAACGTGGATTTTTTAAAGAATATTAATTTATTAAACCACTAAACGTGGATTTTTTAAAGAATATTAATTTATTAAACCACTAAACGTGGATTTTTTAAAGAATATTAATTTATTAAACCACTAAACGTGGATTTTTTAAAGAATATTTTTCATAATTTATTAGACCATTAAACGTGGATTTTTTTAAAGAATATTTTTCATAATTTATTAGACCACTAAACGTGGATTTTTTTAAGAATATTTTCCATAATTTATTTGACCAATAAAAGTGGATTTTCAAAGAAATTACCGGTGTCCATTGAACGAGATAGTGATCCGGGTCTTTCAATTGAACGAGATTACTCAACTCTACTAATTGGAGATTTTTTAAGTAATATTTATACCCTACACCACTATGTGGTAAGGGGTATTATGTGTTAGTGCATTTGTATGTAACATACAAAAGGAAGCGAGATAGACCCATAGTTCCTTCTAGGGATATACATAAAATCACTTTCTGAGTCGATTTATGCATGTCCGTCCGTCCGTCCGTTCGCAACATACAGGTCGCATTTGTTGACCGATTTCGCTGAAAATTGGGGAATTCCATTTTTTTAGCCGTCGGAAGATCAAGTTCGAAGATGGGCTATATCGGTCCAAGTTTTGGTATAGCCCCCATATAACGGTACCTCCCGATTTAAGGTATTTTAAGGATCTTAGCTGCATTTGTTGCCCAAACCAGCTGAAATTTTACATTTGAGGTTCCCAATGGCCGCGAAATTGCTTTACTAAAAATTGTCAAGATAGGTCCACGGTTCGGTATAGTCCCCATATAACGGTACCTCCCGATTTAAGGTATTTTATGGATCTTAGCCACATTTTTTGCCCAAACTAGCTGAAATTTTACATTTGAGGTTCTCAAAGGCCGCGAAATTGCTCCACTAAAAATTGTCAAGGTAGGTCCACGGTTCGGTATAGTCCCCATATAACGATACCTCCCGATTTAAGGTATTTTAGGGATCTTTGCCACATTTTTTGCTTGAACTAACTGAAATTTTACATATGTGGTTCCCAGTGGCCACTAAATTTCGCCACTTAAAATTGTTAAGATAGGTCCATGTTTTTTTGTAGCCCCCATATAACGGTACTTTCCGATTTTAGGTATTTTAACGATTTTCCCCAAATATGGCTCCAATTTGCCATTCAGAGTTTAATGAGTTCAAAAAATTTACTTTAATGTTTGTTTTGGGTTATTAAAAAACTTCTCCACCAAGAATTATGGACATACATATGTCCACGTTTTGATATAGCCCCGAATTTTGGTATAGCTTCCATATTAAAGTACCGCTAGATTTTAGGCATTCTGCAGTTTTTATATACTTTTTATACCCTACACCACTATGTGATAAGGGGTATTATGTGTTAGTGCATTTGTATGTAACATACAAAAGGAAGCGAGATAGACCCATAGTTCCTTCTAGGGATATACATAAAATCACTTTCTGAGTCGATTTATGCATGTCCGTCCGTCCTTTCGCAACGTACAGGTCGCATTTGTTGTCCGATTTTGCTGAAAATAGGGAAATATCGTTTTTTTAGCCGTCGGAAGAACGCTATTTATTTTGGTGAGAATCGGTTCCGATTTGGATATAGCTCCCATATATATGTTCGACCGATTTCACGTATTTGCTGCACCAAACACGGTATATACGTCCGATTTTGATGAAATTTGGAATGTTTGACTGAATTCGGTCTAGAAATAAGTGTGCCAAATTATATCGAAATCGGTTCCGATTTGGATATAGCTCCCATATATATTTTCGGCCGATTTCACGTATTTTCTGTACCAAACACGCTATATATTTCCGATTTCGATGAAATTTGGAATGTGTGACCGAATTTAGTCTAGAAATAAATGTGCCAAATTATATCGAAATCGGTTCAGATTTGGATATAGCACCCATATATATTTTCGGCCGATTTCGTGTATTTTCAGCTCCAAACACGATATATAAGTCCGATTTCACTGATGTTTGGAATGTGTGACTGAATTCGGTCTGGAAATAAATGTGCCAAATTATATCAAAATCGGTTAAGATCTGGATATAGCTCCGATTTATATTTTACATATTCACAGTGGTGTAGGGTATTATATAGTCGGCCCCGCCCGACTTTGATCCTTTCCTTACTGGTTTTCATCATTTATTAGACCACTAGTCTTTGGTTTATTAAAGAATATTTTTCATCATTCAACCAACAGCGGAATAATTATCGTATTTTTTTAAGAATATGTGTCAGGTATCTTATAATTGTCCGTTCCCACCTAATATCCACAATAGAGAATTATATCCCCCATTAATTTACGTACCTATGGTATACGTTGATGGATGTATGTAGAACATACATGTGTGTGTTAGGATCTCATGTATGTTTTCTTGCTACACCTATCTGCTATAACGACTTTAAATAAATGTGCAATTAAGCACATTTTCTGAACGATGTTGATGATGAGGAGCCAAAATGAACAAAACCGAAATACGACAACAGCAACAACAACAACGATATGACAAGAAATAAAACAAAAAACTAAAGCTACAACAAGGAAAACCGTTCTGCCACATTAGACTCATATATTAAACGGCCAACTAACTAACAAATCGAGCAAACACACACACACACTGATACTTGCTTGCATTTATCCTTTGCCCGCTGTTGTTGCTGGCTAAAATGATGATGATGATGATGATGAGTCCTTGTGCCATGCCACAATTTAGTTGGTTTGTTGAAATGAAAGGCTAATGTCTTGTGGTTTAATATCTCAGAATACTACTGGTAGCACTACCGTTATAACCCACTGATAGTGGCAACCACCAACCAACCAGTCAGTCAGCCAGCCAGTCTTGCCACTGTCTTCCTTCAAAATGATGGCATAATGGTTGGTACAAGCATTCTTTTGTTATATTTGTGAAATAAATCTTTTGTTTCCGCTTCTGGTTGGTGGCCGGTTTTTTTCTGGCAAACTTTTTCCCCAGCTACGACGTCTTAAAGACAAACAGGACAGGAGTGTCATGAACAAAAATGCACACATACACCAACAGTGAAAATACACCCGCATTAAACAATGAACAGAATACATGCACACACTTTTATAAGACTGACAGTATCATGTGGCCCATGGTGTGTTTGCCAATGGTAAAGAATGTTTCGGTGTGTGTGAAAGTAACGGCTTTTGTGTTAAGTTTAAGCCTGGCCATAATGTGTGGATCTGAGTGGAGCTGTGGCAACTATGGCATTCAAAGACAACTGAGTGAATGAGTTGACGTGTGTTAGTGCTTTATAATAATGATTTTTTGTTTTGGTTTTTATTGTTGTCTTTTTGGGTTATATAAAATTCCACATTTCTTGATTTTAGTTTTCAACAGATATTGTTACAAGGTGGAGGTTGCCACATTGGATGAATTAAAGTTTGAACGTTAAATTTAGAACTTGATGGAAAGGATTTCATATTCTTATTGCAAGCCTGAAGCAGTAGAAGGATGCCGTAGGGTAGAGGGTAGTTTATTGCTAAAAATATGATTTTGACTTGATGGAATTTTAAATTTCTAACAGTAATTGTTTTCTTCCTCCTAACTAGCTCAAATCCACATGTTTTAAATTGAATATTGTCGTTTGCTCATTTCCATAGTGTTTCCATTTTATCCAATAGTAATCTAAAGTTTTTTTCCTGATATATTCTCAATTTGTTTGTATATGAATCTCCCCGCCCTAATATTTCTCTCAAAGCAAATATCCAACCAAGAGCCATCATATACTGACTGCATTTAATGGCAACTTTCAAAGACAATGTATTACCGTGCTATAAGTCTAAGGACTCTTCTCCATTGCTTCTTTGTATTTTGTTTTGCTTTTTGGGGCATTAACGGCGTAAGTAGCAGACAAGTTACCAAGTGTTTATATTATGGCTAAAAACACAAGAAGAGCCAACAATACCAACAACAGCAGCAACAGCAGTAGCAGCAAACGATCAAAAGTAATTGTGTGCAAAAAAAAAAAATCCACTAGAATTTCTTATGAATGAATGGCTTATTGCCATCTTTCTTTCAGTTTTAGTTTATGTTTGAAATTTCAAATCTGACGTGAAAATATGAGATTTCCTGTTTGAAAATATAAAAGAAGAAGGAGAAGCAGCAGCAGAAGTAGACGGACAAGGATAAGTTAGAAATGATGGCAATGTAATAGATACATACATATATGTGGGAGAAATCCAAAAAAAAAGAAATAATACATTTTTATACCTTTATCGATAACTTAAAGGAGCGAATGGAAAACAAAAAACTAAAGGTTTTCACAATGGATTGCTTTTGTTGATTGGCAGTATTATTTATTATCTATAACGAATACAAAAAACACATAAATACATACTTACACACACTCACTCACCCACACTCTCTGTGACCAAGGTCAGTGAAGCATAATATTGTTCGCAAGAAATAAAAGAAAAATACCTACATAAAGGATACGAAAATCTCGAATAAATGAAGTTAATATCTTTTTGTGTAACAAAATTCAATTGATTTATATTCCATTTTGATAAAAAATAAAGAACATAAGCAGACAAATCTTAACGCTTCATTTCTTTCAAAATAAATTGTTTTAAATTTTCAAAGATCAAAATCAATGACGGAAATACTATGTAAAGTAATTTATTTGTATAATAGTTTTATCGATTATGTATGTATATAAAAAATAAGAGATTGAATATTAATATCTAAGTAAAAATGTTTTGTGGAAACAAATGAAGCATTTCTGATATTTTTTTATCGTTCATCGATATTTTGTTCGCATTACTAATTCTGATATGATTAAGAGGCTTGAGTTGGGTTCAAAAAAATGCATTATAGGTCCACACATTGATATAGGCTCCATATAAAAGTGCCACCCAATTGAAGAACAACCCACACCGAACAAAATAAAAAACGACACCAATATTCTAATAGAAATCACTGGCTCGGTTGTATATTTGTTGCTGTAATAAGCAGACCAACATATTTTGTTATGTTCCATTCGACGAATCATAATAGGGATAACGTTTGTCTTGTTTTGCTAACATTTTCGTTGGGGTTGTGTAAGGCTGTCAAGAAAAACTTATTGAAAAATAACTTCGGTATAGAATATCCACAAACTAGAAACAAGGGAAGTGATGAAACTCGGTTGCGAGACTATTTTGAAAAACAAGACATTCTTACATACATTTTTTTACCCTCAGCCTTTAGGCTAGAAAGGGTATATGAGGAAATATCAAAATTTTTTAGTTTTCCATAAAAAAAAATTTAAAAAAAAAAAATTAAGCTACATGAAAGATTTTTGGTACATAGATTGGGAAAAAATTCTCAAATCTGTTCGAGATACTAATTTTGGTTGTTGCGCGCAAAAGTTATGGTGGTTTTAATTCTGATAATAAGAAATAAATCTTAAAACAACGCTACTCATTATATTGCGAAACATTGTTAATTAAGGGCTTCCTACGTACTATATGATTACTGAGGTCCCATAACATTAGTGACAAAGTTGTAAATTTTCGCGGAAATTAAGAAAGAATTAAAAAAATTGCTTGCTTGCAACTTTTTATAATAAAATTTAAGCTGTTTATGCATCGGAAAAATATTTAAAAAATATGTACGTAATCTAAACATCGCGACTATTCAAATGGAACCAAAAATATAGAAATCTGTTTAGCGGTTTGCACATTTTAGCAAAAACTAAAAATATATATATTGAGGGAAGTTATAAAATTTTTGTAAGAGAAAATATTTTTCAAATTTTTTTTGTGAGTTAGTTGAAGAAAATGTAAGCAAATTAGGTCGGAGTTATTCTTCTATTTCAGTTAAATTTCACGCAAGGAGGAAGCAGTTGAAATTTCGAAAAATGATACATTAGAGGTGTAATCTTCATTTTTTATTCTTCTACTTTTACTTTGGACATATGTCCGTCATTTGAACGGTTTAATCAGCAATCAAATAGTAACGTAAAAAACCTCGTTAGCTTCAACGTTTTTTTTCCTATTTTTATTCATTTACGCGGTCATAACTTCCACGCAAATTAAATTATTTTGCCAAATTTTTGAGCTTTGTTCAAAAACACTTGAATTGATCCATCAATAGTCATAGTTACTGGAAAATTGCAATAGTTCACGTATTATAATAGTGCAAACCTTGGCTTCATGGAAACTAAATTTTTTTTTGATATTCACTCATATACACTTTGATACGACCAAAAATGTGTCTAATCGAAATAACGGTTTTAGACCCCAAGTATGTTTGGACGAAATTCGTTTCAGATAATTTGGAGTCGATTTAGCCATGTCCGTCTGTCTGTCCGTCGGTCTGTCTGGCCAAACCAAATTTTGGGTATGGTAATATTTTGTCCAAACTTAGTTTAAGGTCGATAATGGGCCATATCGGTCCATTCCTTCGGGTATCTCCCCCACAAAAGTTTAAAATGTGTCTGTAAAATGGTGTGACTGATACCTCTCAAAAGCAGCAATCGATTTGATCTAAACTTTGCACATCGTATTATTTCATCCAATCATGTATCAGGTTGGAATATGGGCTGTATCGGTCCACTACTTCGGGTACCACACAAAATTCGGATAAAGTAAAGTTTAAGAGCTCGTCTCGGATCGTTTTGAATTTTTTTCCTTGCGACTCCATCTACAACGGTACAATTTGTTTCATGGGCAAGGTCATACTTTCTGAGATATTGGCCTAAAAGCTCAAAGAAACCTTGACGGCACCAACCAAAATGGCATCCATCGTATTATTTCATCCAGTCATGTATCAGGTTAGAATATGGAATACATCGGTCCTCTAATTCGGATACCTCCCACACAAAATTCGGATAAAGTGAAGCTTAAGAGCTTCTCTCGCATCGTTGTGATTATTTTTTTCAGTTGGTTGTTCGACCGGCCTTATTTACAACGGTAAATTTTTTACCGAGTAATTCAATTCTTCCGAAGATAATTATTGTGTTTGGTTTGGTTTTTTGATCAGTGGCTGAGGGTATATCTCTGTCAGCACAGCTGACTGATATTTTCTTACTTGTCTGACCTACTTTCTGACCAAGTGTCTAACACTAAGGGTATTCGTGGTCATAAAATATCTCCACCTTAAATTGTCGTCGGGAAAGAAAAGTAATTATTCCAAAAATTCCGTCCGGCAGAACTTATCGGGTTTTACTTGTTTTCTTCTTTTGAAGATCGTTCAGCAGCATAAGCCAGTAAAATATACCTTTTTGTGGATATTGTGTAATTTCTATTAATTTTTGCAAATCCTTTGGATATGAGAGGTTCCTCCGCATTTGTCTATTTTAACTGATGATCGCGTGTGTATTAGTGATGTTAAGACTGTCGAACGCAGCTTTATGTTCGACCAGACATGTCGATTTGTAACATCATATGATATGATCGTATATAAGTTTTCCTGCTTAATCCGGTTCTATATCCATGTCTATGGAAGTCAACTTCGATTTTTTGTAACCACAAATCTACTGGAGTTAGTTGAATAACGTTGGCCGGGCTGTTGAAGAGATGCAGTGTGTCATACAGGCCAGTACCGCATGCTGAACAGACGTTTTACATGGTGTCATCAATAGCAGATCCATAACTAATCTGGATTGTCGTGGTGGCTGACGTTCTTCAGCTGCGATAGATGGGGTATGCACTTCGAGGACGACATTCACACGATAGTTGTTAATGGCATCTGTGACTGCATCTGTGTGAATGCGATCCCAATTTTCTTGATAGCTTGGCTGATCTAGGGGTTTTTCTTATATCTTTGAACCTCTCTCTCTCTCTAGATCATGAAGATCCCTCCTGACAGTCCTGTGTGGAGGAGTCCAGTCGACCATACGGGAATTATTGTTCCATTCCATGTCAGCGGGCCACACTGGCGCCGCATAGCTTTCCACACATAGCTTTCCGACCTATCGTTTTAAATGTGGTCAATACACCGGTTAATGACTTGAGAACCTTGGTCCTACAACTCAGCTTGTCACAAATAACTGTGGTATATGGACGACTTGAATATACTGTCAAATCGTCGCAATTCTGTTACTATGTACCAGGACATAGCCGTCCGTATTCATATCTACAGTCCATGTCGTGGAAAGAGTAGCGGATTTTTTCATATTTCACGTGCGGACAAAGGTGGTCAGGGAAGGTACCCGACACTAAGATTGAACAACCGCATGCCGCATGTAGGGTATAGAATACAGGTAGTTAAACTTTTTCCGGAGATATCACCCGTCATTGGGGAGCTTCGACTTCCCGTTCCTGAATTCGAACGACTCGCGTCTACACATATAATTAATGATCTAAAGTTTCTAACTTGGGCGAAGGGAAGAATGTCGTTGTCCTCGAACAGGGTGGAGTGCTTGACAGCATCAAAAGCACTTGATAATTCGAGTGCCACCAACACTTTTCTGTCGCACGGCTTGTTCTGGTTTAGTCCTTGAATAATATGTTTCGTGCAGCGCTGTTGTAGTGCTGTGCTGCTTACGCAGTCCATGCTGATGATCCGCATCTGGATATTTCTCATGGTGTGGAGGAATAATACCTCAAAAATTTTTAGCACAAGTAACGGGACCACAATTTTTCGCATTTCGTGCAAAATGGGTATGGCTAGCGACAGTTTGAGAACTTTAAGATATTCAACTCCTTGCTCATCCAACTGTTTCAGCATTACCATGGTGATACCTCAGGGCCTAATGCTTTGGATGATTTGGCGTTCCTGGTGGCATTTGCAATATCATCAATTGTAAATTGTTGTGTTCGTTCTTGCCACAAAGATATCTATTAGTCTTCTCTTTGCCCTGTGGCTCCAGGTATGCTCGACAAGTTGTCGATTAAAATAACTTGCGAATATTTTCGAGATTAGTCAGTCCTATATCCTTCTTCTCAGTGTTCGAGAGTGGGTTAACCGTCGCCTCTTCATCTAGCCGCTTAAGCTCATCGACCAATTAAGATCGAGTGTCAGCTCCCTAATTCTGGGGACTATAGAATTGGCTCGAAGAATCTCAATATGCTCATTTCCTAGTCCAACCGCCTCTGCTGTGAAACGTGTTGTCACTTCTGGTATTCGACCAGCAGGTATATAGCGAGTGACTGCAGCTGTGATGATGTCCCGGAACAACATCTCTGCTAATGAATATCAGAAAGGTTTGGTCGTTCTCTCAAGCATTGATTGGTGAAGACTCTGATACTAGACAAATTGGCATTCCCATGATTGATGAAAATGCCGCGTTTAGAGGTAATGATGTCGGAAGATTATCTGAACCAGCAGAAAGGTAGGATTGCCGGATAACGTAATTTGCCAGACCAGGTGACAAAGACCAAAGAGCTATCAATTTACAAATACAGCGCAATACCCCTCTGGTCATTACTTTGGACTACATGTCACAACTCATGGTAAACATTAAAATCCCCTAAGACCAGTGACCTTCCAAAAGCGGTCCTATAACTTTGAATATAGCAGAATGTATATATGTACCTTAAGCAATTCTTTCTCAACAGTTGCACATCTGATTACACATCTGCACATCTGGTTACACCCATACATTCCAAGCAAGGGTCATTAGAGAAAATGGAAGTGGTACAGGGAAGCTAGTCCCCCACCTCCACTTTTGGTGTGATCCTTCCTCAGTAAGGTGTATCTATTACACCGCTGTAACGCTGCTGTTGTTGTTGAACTTGGTTTCCTGCACCGCCGCGACCGTGACTTACGACTCATGAAGTCTTCCATCTTACCTCGTAGTGCATTGAAAATAGGATTTATTTTCAGGCATTGGAACAACAACGGCTGTTGTTAAATGTTGTGTGTGCGTCTGTTGTTGGGGGGACTGCGGGGAGTCGCGCAGCAACATAGTCCCTGTCGTAGAACCTAGCATGGACAAATCCTGCACACACTCCCGACAACTATTGAAATTAAATTGAAAAAATGCAGCATTTCCAGGGATTGGAACAGCAACGACTGGTGTTAATTGCTGCGTGTGCGGTTGCCTTTGGTGGCACTGCACGGGAGTCTCGCATTGTGATGTGACGGTGGCTCACTTGGACTTGTGTTCTCGCAGCAAACAGCGAAATATTCCCTTTCGTAGTTCCTCACATGGATGAGTCCAGAGCTACCCTGAGATTCTCCGACTCTCGACATACATTATTTCTTACCGAAGTTTGTGTGTGGTGGATGCGGATATGACAAATGGAGCACAGCCCAATTGGTCCTGAGTTTTCCTCCGTTCCGGTACAAATAAAAGAAACCGGAGCAGACATTCCGGGATATGCTGGTCGCAGCACATAAAAACGATTCAAATACAAACTTATGTACACTGAGGTGGCAGCCGCTGACCGGAAAGCTAAGTATGTAAATCAACAATTTTTATTTTTTGCACCCGAGTATATTTATTTATATTTTTATTCCAAAGGCAGGTCAAGTTCAAATATGGGCTGTATCAGCTCACGTTTTGGTGTAGCCCCATTTTAACGGGACCTCCCGATTTTCAGTATTTTACAGATATTAGCAACATCTGTTTGACCGAAATAGCGACGATTTTACATTGAAGTTCACAGTGGCCACAAAACGTCTTTAATAAAAATTGTCAACATATGTCCATTAGGGTAACAACTTTTTGACCCTTTTTTTAAAAAACGATTTCCTGTAGCGAGACTGAATGAACTTTTGCCTGATAATCACTACACTAACGTTTAATCCATTCAAATATAAAAAAGTTCACAAACAATTCGATTTAAAAAATATTTTTTGGAATGAAATGAAAAAAAATTTGTCTCAAAAAATTTTCCCTGTTGCACGAATGTATAAACTTAAGCCTACTAACAACTAAAATAACGTTAATGCCATTCAAATTTTGGAAAAGGTCATGCACCAACCACATCGGAAAAATTTTGAATTTTTTGTTAAAAAATTATATCTTTGAAAAAAACTTTTACGACAATTTTATGATTCTCAGAATTAAAAAAAAAAATTAGTGAGAAACAAATGTTATGTCAGTTTGATTATCTCATGTGACTCTACAATTTATTTTCAATTATATATCTGCTTACAGTGACTTCAAAAAATTGCCCATAATTCTGATAAATTCAAGTTTTAAAATCATTTTGTGCGTGAGGTTTATTCACCGAATCACCTTATGGTTAAGAGGTTTTAAAAAATTCATAACCCTAATGTCCATTTGTTGGTATAGCCCCCATAAAATTCTCATAATCCTAAAATCTAGCATTCTACCACACGTTCTTCCGAGTTTAGGTATATTTTGAGAATTTAAACTATAAATTTTAACCGAACTAGCTGTAATTTGGCATTGGAAGTTCCTAGCGGTCACAAAACTTCTCCACAAAAAACTTCACCCAAATAAAGGAACCGCCCGATTAAAGAAATTTTTAGATACTATTCTGGTCTGATTGTGGAAAACGTTCTCCACCTAAAATTGTGGAGCAAAGTAAACTAATTTTTACATTTTAGTTCCGAAGATATTATGGTGGATGGTATAAAAAGTTCGACCCGGTCGAACTTAACGATTACTTACATGTCTGCTTTCTTTGTGGACCGCTATTCTTTAAAATCCGCAGAATATAAGAACAATTTTAAGATTTATAGACTGAGCAGAACGTATGCACATATCGCCCCACGGTATTCCTATGTTACTGTAACCAATTAATTTTACCCAATGAAAACTCTACAAAAATGAACTGTCATAATATTGACTTCATTTCTGAAAAAAAGAACATCCCTTAATATTTTTGTGGCCAATTTATTTTCTACTTAGGAATTTGTTTTTGTTCTCTTTTCCTTTGAACTCAAAACTTTTTCGAACTAATAACGATTTATGGTTGTTAGGAAAAAAGTTTGCGTCATTTTTTTTTTTTTTTTTTCATTGGACATAAGAACATTTCCAAACAAATTTCATACTTGTTGCATTTAAATCCTAAATCTCAACAAGAAACAATAAATTAGTTTTTGGAAACGATGGTTGAGGTGGTTGTTGGTGTTTTTGGTGGTGGGATGGTATTTGGTGTGATGTGATGGTAATTTAGGTTATGCGTAAATCAACACATATGCTTTGTGGCAAAAGCATACAAATGTGTGCGTGTGTGTGTTTGTGTATTGGACAAACATACACAAAAACCATGGCTGAAAACTAAAAGTTAAGGGAATTTAATACTCATATATCAAAACATATCCGGTGGCAAAAGTTACTCTAATCGTACAACATTTTGGATATGCTGCGGACACATGCCTTGAGCACAACACATTCGGATTCATACATAGTCTCAGCTTAAAGTTTTACAGCAAACAATTCGTACATTAGGCGTTAGGAAATTTCCAGATTGATAACAAGTTTGTTGTAGTCTAAGGCAAGTTATTTTCATTACAACCTATTATACATTTCACATACATAGTTGTACAAAGAAAACGCCATCACTGTATTAGCCAGTATTTTATTAACACAATAAAAACCAAAGATAAAATGTATGAGAAAATATATATCGGTATGTCTATAGACATACACACATATTCTATAAAGACTACGGCGGAGAAAAAATCCCATTAAATTGGCTATAAGATTCCCATTTCAACGCGAAGTTATGGCTCAACTTTGACCATAGTGTGAGAAAAAAAAGATTTCACAATAAAACAACGTAGATAGCAACAAATAATTTTCCAATGTCTGAAGTGAAATGGGAAACCACCAAAACTTTAAGATATAATAGTTTGCCGAATGGTAAATGGAATGAAAACGATATTGTTGCAAAGATTATTGCCATCGTTTAGAGTGGCGGGCGCCACTGCCACCTCAATTAAAGATTTATTTATTGTTCAGGGTTATTTAGATTTAAGTAGAGGGTTAAACTACTGAGGCCACGTAATTAAGGTGATTGATGATTTATGTTGTAGTAAATTTCTGGCAAGAAATAATTTTCTCTTAAATTAGAGAAAACATTATTTTCTTGTCTAAGAAAATGAATGATGATGGCCAAACGAAAACCAATAACAAATGAGCTCCGTTGGGGTTGGCAAACAATGGCAAATTTATTAACGTTTTAAAGCTTAAGTAATTATTTTTGTATTGTGCAAAATTTGTCCATTGCCCTTCGGAAATAATCGTGGGAAGTGGTATTTTTGGAGAAGGAGAGCTTAATAATATAATTATCAAATACAACCTTGAGTTGTATATTAGGGTGATGATTTTTTTCTCAATTTTTTTTCCAGTAGCAGCAATGCATGAACTTTTGCTTATTATTGACTTAACTTCTATTCCGTTTAAAGTAAAAAATAGTAAACAAAAAATAATTAAAAATTAGGTTTCAGTGTTTTATTTATAAATGCACTTAAAACTAGAAAATAATATGTCGCATAGCTTCAATAAGTATATTCTTTCTCATGATGGAATCTCTCAAATAAAACGGTTGCCGTTTAATTTTGCCGACATTTTTAATTTAAATTCAAGCGTTTTATTTGAGATATTTCATCATGAGGAAGAATATACTTATTGGGGCTAGGCGACAAATTATTTTCTAGTTTTAAGTGCACTGAAACTTAATTTTATACCCTCAGCATTTATGCTAACGAGGATATATGGCGAATAACAAAATTCCTTTACAATTCCATTTGAAAAAAATTAAAAAATTTTTTTGCGAGCACATCTACGATTTTTGGCATAGAGGTTAAGAAAAAAATTATGATTTCAAATCTGCTCGCGTTCACGAAATTGGCCAATGCGCGCAAAAGTTATAGCGGTTTTTATTCTCATATAGAGAAAAAATATTTAAAAATATCTTTTTTGTTGTTATGAGAAAATGTATGCATAAATCGTTAACAGCATTCCATATCTATTCGTAGATGTTTAAATAGTTATTAAATTTATTATTATTTTCGCGGAAAATAAACAAACAATAAAAAAATTTTGAAGTAAATCCAAATTATCCTGTCCCAGAATCCGTACAAACCCTCAATAAATAAATTAAAGAATATCTGCGGAATCTAGACAATGCGTAGAAAAATATGATACCAAATTTATAGAGATTGGGTACATAAATTGCATATTATAGCAACAACAAAAGAGAAAAACTTATTGTGGGAAAATATTGTTGCAAATATTTTTTTGGTTTGATTCTAAAAATTAGAAAATAATATTTGGGAGTTCTCAAACTATTTTGCTAAAATCCCATACAATAATTAATGCATACTGTTAAAACTTCATCAAAAAATATGGTTTACCATCGCGAGAGTTTAACTGATTACTGTGATAACTTATAAGGGTAGGAAATTAAGAGTAATATTGAAATTGCAATCATTCAATTAATATTAAAATTAAAAAGCCCGTTATTCCCGAATTAGTTAAAGTCGGTTGATGCGCATCCGTTTTTGGATACAGCGAATCAATCTCTTTCAAAATTTATGCATATTTCGATGTTTCACTCAGGGGCCATTGTGTGCCGCCAGTTGCATCATACACTGCAAAAAACCTTAAAGTCGCGCAATGTGCATACGATTTTGATGCGCATCCGGTTTCATCAGCGCCTATCAAAAATACGTCAAAATATACCAATTTTAATTAGATTCTTCAAGAACCGCGGATGTGCCTCCACATTCAATTTTTTGTGAAAGACCCATATTACTCGCGTATCTCTTTTCTTTTATGACACGCGTTTTCGCAAATATTATATCCGCCAGTAAAGGATTCCATTTATGTAAAAAATTTTAAAGAAAATCGCGGTTTAGTACGCCGATTTGTCAAAATATATTTTTGCTGATTTTCCGATTTTCAAGGTATCTATATCCGCGGTTTTAGTAAATAGATTCGATCGCGGAAGGCTTCATTAGAACCGTCGCTTAAAAAAACTAAATTCACGCGGGTTTCAAAGGAAATGGAATGACAGTTGTAAATTTTACACGCAAAAAATAGGTTTTGTAAGAAAATTCACGCATGAAATGTTGGCCTTTCGACTCCAATTACTAGGATGCTGTAAGGAGCACACTCATGAGATATGCACCAAACGACGTAAAATCACGAGTTCTATAATCGTGTTATGAGTTTGGAATATTATCTTCTTGCGCGTCCGGATTATTAAAAAAATTCAAAAAACCCCGAAATTCCGGCTTCAAAATGTCAGCATCAATTTTAGGTGGATGCAGTGGATATATCGAAAAATTATACACTACAATCTTGTTGCCCATGGAGTATTCTGTGATTTTTTTTTTGAGGAAAGGTCTATAAAATGTAAGGCTAAGCCAGAAATCGTATGGGAACATAAAAAAAATTGTTGGCTTCAACCCATTTTTACTCATTTTTCTACATTGATGCCAACACAGCTTCCACGAAAATTAATTTTAATGGTCGACATTATGGGATCCCTCCTAAAACCCTTCATTTTAAAGAATTGTAGTCATACTTTATAGAATAAGTTAACAGTTCGCGAATTCTGATAGGGTGAAACACGGATTCATCGATTGCAAAACATTTTTGTTATTTACCATATACACTCTCATACGGGCAAAATGTGCATCATCGAAATAATGGTTCTTGACCCCGAGTATGTTTGGACGAAATGTGTTTCAGACAATTTGTAGTCGATTGATTATTATTGGCTGGCTGGAGCGCACGGTAACTCTCGAACGGATGAACCGATTTGGTTCAAATTTTGGCTTTCGTAATATTTTGCCCAAGCTTAGTTTAAGTTCGAAGATGGGTTATATTGGTCCACTTCTTCTTCCGGTACCTCCCCCACAAAAGTTCGAAAATGTTCGCAAAATTTGTGCGCATGATAACTCTTGAAGGGAGTAACCGATTTTGCCGATCGTGAAATGTGTACCAGGCTTAGATAAGGTTTCCATGTGGACTCAATCGGTCTACTCCTTCGGGTACCTCCCACACAAAATTTCAGAAAAGTTCAGTTTAGGGCCATCTCTCGAATCGCTTTGATTTTTGCTTTAGTAACTTGTATTCCCCCCATACGACGGTATAAGTTTCATCAGGGGCAAGTCCATACTTCCTGAGAAAATAGCCTGAAAGTTACAAAAAAAAACCCTATTACACTGTGTGAGGTGGTTGGAGCGCAAGATAACTCTCGACGGGTCTGCCGATTCGGTCCAAAATTTGGCCTTAGTAATATTTTGTCCAAACATAGTTTAAGTTCGAAGATAAGCCATATAGGTCCACTCCTTCAGGTGCCTTCCCCACAAAAGTTCAAAAATGGTCCATACTTTACACATCCTAATATATCTACCAGATATAGATCAGGTTCTAATATGGACTATATTTGTCCACTACGAATGTTGTAAAAACTCCGAATGGTACCATATGTAGTGGCTGGAGATCCATTATTTTTAGCATCTCCTCCGCAAAACTTTTTAAAACACCCCAAATATATGCGTGTTTTGGGAAAAAATTGTTTGAATATAAACAGGCTGAGGGTATATCTCCGCCGGCAAAGCCGACTGATACTTTTTCACTTGTTATATTACACTGTGCAACATTTTTAAGGTGATCTTGTGCAAAGAATTCGAACTCAGGATTTTTTGAAAGTACAGACCCAAACGACAAGAAACCCTAGTCTGGTTTTGTTGTGTCAGATCCAGCTCGGATTTTATGGCCCCATCTAAACATGGTTAAATATTGAGTTTGTAAAGAAATTCGGGGCTATATCTCTGAAACCAATGCGAATCTTCTTCTGACCTCTGAAGCAAATTTGTAGATAAGGACAAGGATAACATATTTGGAGAATTAATGAACTCAAAAAACTACATTTATTGCCTCAAATTTCAAAATATATGCAAAAATTACACAATTTTTATACATTTCACACCGTATCTCCAAACCCGTTAATTTTTTCTGAATATTTCCTTTTAGAAAAATATTCCCAGGAATGTAATACACAACTCTTCAGCACATGTCATTGTTGTACAATGCCTTTATGCCGCTGATTTCAGTAAATTTTTCAACGACGATTTAATAAAAATGTCAATAATGTAGTGAAATCCGAAATGCGAGAAAGAACTTTTGGCGTGAACTGTGTTTGAAATACGTGTTGTAAAAGATATGATGCAAAATTCCGCTGAAACAACATCAAGTAAGCATTTTAGAGTTTCAGAATGTTCTAAAAATTGTTGAGAACTTTATTTGGAAGATTTTTGAAAAAGGATACCTGGTTCAACTCCCAGAATTTCAGCAATTATGTAAAATGTTCTATACTTTATAGATTTTGCTGCCCTAGATTGAGTTTTTCTTATTTGGTTTTTTCGAAAGATAAGTTCTACTAGTTTAGGGCTACAATATTGCTAAAGACAGCAAGGCCAAATTCCGTGGACCGATATAGCCCGTTTCTGAGATAAAGGCCTGATAAAGGCACCACCATAATATGCAGGGTATAATTAAATTTGTCATTCCGTTTGTAACACATCGAAGTATTCATCGGATACCCTATAATGTATATTCTTGATCAGGGTAAAATTCGAAGTCGATATAATCATATCCGTCCGTCCGACTGTCGTCTGTTGAAATCAAGATACAGCTCGGAATTTTTAAGATAGAGCTTGGTAAATTGGTATAAAAGTTTCTATTACTCCAAGGATGTTTGGTACTGCAAATGGGCTATATCGGTCCACGTTTTGATATAGCTACCCTATAACGGTTACCACCCGACTTTCGGTATCTTGAAGATTTTAGACTCAATGTTGGTATTTAGTGTTCGTTAGGGGTATAAAAATTTCCCCCAGAATTTTGTCAGTATTGGCCCACACTTTCATATAGTAACCCCAGTCTTTATTTGGGGACTAAAGCTTTCTATATGAAATTTGTTGGAATGGGTCCACGCCTTCATATAGTCCCCATAGAAATATTCCTTTCGATTTTCCGTATTTTGAAGGTTGTGGCCTCAATATTCATTTGAAATGGCTGAAATTTGGAAATTGGTCTTGGTTGGTATTTAGTCTTTGTTGGGGGTATAAAACTTTTCATATGGAATTTGTCGGTATAGGTCCACGCCTAATTCTGAGGGCTGTGACGTCAATATCCCACCGAAATTTGTTATTTAGTCTGCCATGGGGTTATAAAATATTCCAGGTAGAATTATCAGTATAGGTCCACGTCTTCCTATATCCCCCATACCTCTTGATTTTCGGTATTTTAAGGTTTTAGCCACATTATCTTTGCGAAATATCGGAAGTTAGCTATTTAGTCTTCTTTGAGTCTAAAAGCATTAGGCCAGAAATTTGTCGGTATAGATAGAAGTTTTGATATAGAATGGTATTCGGTATTTTGAAATTGGTATTTAGTCTTCTTCATAAATTAAGGAAACTAAATTTTCCATTTTACTTCAATACAACTCGTGGTGGAGGGTATAACAAGTTCGGCTCGGCCGAACTTAACGCCGTTCTTACTTGTTTTAATTAAACCCTAAATCCGACTTCATTTTAATTATTTAACTCCGTCTCTTGTTTCAAACTAACAAATTCCATTCGCAACAATTTTGCGCATACGTAAGTATATTTTATCAAGTTCGTGGGAAAAAATATGTGACAATTTACACTTTTGACACAATTGCATGTTGGAACAAGTGTTGCCGGATATCATGAAATATATATAAACATACATACAAAGACGTCCACATGCAAAGCTATGCATTTTTCTTAACCATACATTCAGCTAGAATCTGCAACGAACTTAACTAAATAAAACCACATGTATAATAAGATTTCCTTGTTGTCAATAACTTGTGTAGTTATTCCGACAAGTCCTTGAAAAAAAACCCACATACACACACACTCAACCATACACACTTGATTGTAAATATATATTTGTTAAATGGAAATTTCACGCATCGCCTTACAAGCGGAAAATAATGATTTAACGCAAAATTTAGTTTTTGTCTGGCTCCCAGCGTATAAACACAAAAATTGCAGCACTCTTTTTCCGTGGATTTTCAAATGCGTTAGATGCGTTTCTTGTTTTTTTTTCTTGGCACGCTGTTTTGATCTCATTTGGAATTCTTTTTCATCTTGATTTTGTGGTTGTTATAAAATGGCTTTTGGCGTTGTTAGAGCTTCTTAGTGCTTCAATGGCAAACAGGCAATATCGTCATTCGCATGCTAGTGTTTTTCTCTGGGTATGTGTGTGTATTTTCTAAAGAGGATGCATACAGGATATAGTAAATTTTCCCATACAAACCCAGACCAGACAATCACTTCCGTACGGGAAAAATAGCTTTACTTTCTCAGGGCAAAAAAAAAAGAAGAAAAAAACACCCATGCACTTGGCTTTCGTTGTATGCGAAACACTCAAGTGTCACCACACCATGGTACGAAGAGAAAAGGCAGTCGTCAACGAAGCATTCAAACTAACCAATGTACAAAGCAGCCCTGGAGCTGCAAGTCACACCAAGCTGTTAAACCGCAAATGAATATAAAACGAAAAGAAGAATGGCAATATGGCGTTGTTTTGCGAAGGTTTCGGAGTTACCAACTTGGGAAATTTTTGTAATATTCAAAGGCCGACCTTAATCATTAAGAGAAAATATTTGACTTCGGAGAAATTCACAAAAAATTAAATTATTTTTAACGTTTCCCCTAGCTCAGGTCTGGAAATAACATATTGTTCAAAACTCAAGGAAATTTGAAAGGTTTCTTATTTACGGATCAGAACAGGAAAGAATGACCTAAAATAATCGAATTTTGAGGGTGAAGAACCGTTTCTAGAATCTTTTTTGGTTCTAGAAAGTTGTTTACTGAAATCGTAGGTACATTTTTGTAGTTGACTGTATACTTAATTTTTGGGCGGTTCGGTATCTGTAGATCGGACTAGATGAAAAAAGTATAAAAATCCAATATTTTCAAAAGTTTTTGGCTATTTTCACATGTAAGAACCGGCCATAGACATCTCGTATGTTCCAGAAAGTTGTTTGCTGATATCTTTGCTACATTATTGTGGTCCATTGTTTTCTTGAATGTTGAACGGTTAAGAATCTATGGAGAAGGGACCGAGAAAAGAGGATACAAATCGTATTTGATTTGCTATTTTGACCATTAAGAACCGTTTCTACAGAGTTCGTATGTTCTTGAAAGTTGTTTACTAAGATCTAAGGTACATTTTCCGGGTTGGTTGTTTCCTTCAATTTTGATCGGTTTGATATCTGTAGACTAAAATTCGAGAAAAAATTAAAAGGGAAATTTGACCTTGACGATTTTGACCTTGAAAGTGAGGTTAAATGGATTTTATGTGTTCACAATTATTATTCTTTAAGACGAGAGCTACAACTTTTCTTCTACGAGTAAACCCAAATTCGTAGCAGTTTAGGAGATATGTGCCTGACAAAATGATCCCTTTTGACATCAAGGCCTAAGGTCTTTGGGGGCCCATAACCGCGAAAGTTGAAGTGATAGGGAAAAACGCCGCGACACGTGTCTTCTTATTTTTGGTGTCAGAATATGGTTAATAATTTTCGTGTCGCACAGTGATACCTTTTTCCCTAAAATTTGTCAATATAGGTCCACATTTTGGTGGAGCCCACATATAAACGTACCTCCAGATTTTCGGTTTTTGAGGATTTTAGCCACAATTTTGAGTCCAACCAGCTGTGAGGTTCCCAGTGATCATAAAACTTCTCCACCAAAATTTGACAGCATATGATCATAGTTTGGTATAGACCCCATATAACGGTACTTTCCGATTTTCGGTATTTTGAGTATTTTAGCCACAATTTTGAGCCGAACTGGCTTTAATTTGACATGTGAGGTTCCCAGTGATCACAAAGCATCTCCACCAAAAATTGTCGAAATAAGTCAATCTTTCGTTATAGCTCCCATATAATCGTACCTCCCGATTTTATGTAATTTAAGGGCCACAGCTAAATTTTTTGAACGAACAGCATGTAGTTTGACATTTAAAATTCCAAGTGGTCACAAAACTTGTCCACCAAAAATTGTCAACATAGGTCCATGTTTTTGTACAGCCTCCATATAATGTTATCTCCCGATTTTCGGTATTTAAGCGGTTCTAACTACAGTTTTTGATTGTACTGCCTGTTACTTGACATTTAAGGTTTCCAGTGGTCACAAAACATCTCCCCCAACATTTTTCAAAGTAGGACCATGTTTTGGTGTAGCTCCCATAAAACGTTATCTCCCTATGTTCTGTATTTTGAGGATTTTAGCTACATTTTGGACCGAACTCCCTGTAATTTGACATTTGAGGTTCAGAGTTCACGGTGCTCTTGAAGCAACTTTAAATGGAAGGCTTACACCTGGGAAGTTTTTGCGGATTCTGAAACAATGTTCATAGATGAGAAAAATCAAGTAACAAAAAAATCAAATAAATCGCGATTCAAATTGACAATTTTACGGTTTTTTAGGTTTTCACGATTTTGCTAGGGACCCGCAAGCCTTATAGAAATGGGTCTAAAGAAAATATTATAGCTATGAAGATTTTCTACAAGATTGACCTTTATGATAATTTTGCAAGTTTTACCGTTATTGAGATATAGAAGTTCACATTGGGACAATGCATTGACTCTATCGCCTCCTTATAAAACAATGTCATGAGTGAAATTTCGCAACTTAAACTTATATATCTCGAAAATGGTACAACCTAGGAAAAAATTACGAAAGCCAACTTTGTAGAGAAAATGCAAAGCTAAAAGATTCTCTCTAGTCCCATTTCGATAAGACTTACCATTTTCAAGCAAATCGTGGAAACCTAACAAAAAAGCTGAAAATGTGATCTGAACATCTATATATCTCAAACAAAAGTCGTAAAATTATAACGGCCAATTCACCAGAGAATTTTCACAGCTACTACATTTTTTTTTTGCCCCATTTCGATAGTACTTGCCGTTTCCAGGCAAAATCGTGAAAACCTAAGATAAACCTAAAAATGTAAATTTTGACCGCGATTTATTTAAATATACCTCCAGCGATTTCTTCATGTTTTTGGATTTTTCTCACCTATGATCATTGCTGTTTTAAAATCCGCAAAAACTTCCCAGGTATAAGCGGTTTTCACTTAAAGTTAGTTAAGGCGCACTATGTATGAACTTTGGACCAAATTGGTTGCACCATTCAAGTGATATCGTCCTAACATTTTAGTGACATTTTTTTAATATTGGGGAGAAGTTCCGGAAGTTGGGGACCGGTATTGCCCCATGAGACTAAGTTTGGATAAAATATGACGAAGACCAAATGTTGCACCAAATCGGTAGAACAGTTCGAGAGCCACATATGGTGACATAGGGCTTTTTAACCTTTCGGGATGTTTTCCCAAGAAATATGGACCTGCTCCTGAAAAAACATTTACCGTCGTAATGGAGGTAGCGAATGCAAATCGCTTCAACAAAAATCAAAGTGATTCGAGAGCAGGTCTTAAAGTGAACTTATACGAAATTTTGTGTGGGAGGTACCCATAGGAGTGCACAAACATAGTCCATATTCGAACCTGATCTATATCTGGTAAATAATTAGGATGTGCAGAGTATGGATTACATCAGTCACTCCCTTCAAGAGTTATCGTGCGCATATTTTTTCCGAAGATTTTTGAATTTTTGTGGAGGTGGTACCTGAAGGAGTGGGCCGACATGGTTTATCTTCGAACTTAAACTATGTTTGAACAAAATATTACGAACGCCAAATTTTGGACCGAATTGGCAGATCCGTTCGAGATTTATCTTGCGGTCCAACCACTACACACGGTGTCATAGGGGTTTTTTGCACCTTTCAGGCTATTTTCTCAGGAAGTATGGACTTGTCCCTTATGAAACTTGTACCGTCGTATGCGGGACAGCGAATACAAGTTGCTACAACAAAAATCAAAGCGATTCGAGAGCAGGTCCTAAACTGAACTTTTCCGAAATTTTGTGTGGGAGGTACCCGAAGGAGTGGACCGATTGAGTCCATATTTAAACTTCATCTAAGTTTGGTAGAACTTTCACGATGTACAAAGTGTGGGCCAAATCGGTTAGTCCCTTCAATAGTTATCGTGCGCACAAATTTTCCGAACATTTTCGAACTTTTGTGGGGGAGGTGCCTGAAGGAGTGGACCGATATAGCCTATCTTCGAACTTAAACTAAGTTTGGGCAAAATATAACGAAAGCCAAATTTTGAACCGAATCGGTTGCTCCGTTCGAGAGTTATCGTGCGCACCAGCCAGCCAGACAGACGGACAGACAGACGGACGGACATGGCTAAATCAATTCCAAATTGTCTGAAACACATTTCGTCCAAACATACTTGGGGTCTAAAATCATTATTTCGATAAGGCACATTTTGCCCGTATGAAAGTGTATATGGTAAGTAAGCCTCCCCACCCATGGGGCAGCTTCGCCATCGATATTGAACATTCTCCAACGGACTCTAAAACTGTAATTTACCATACTTCTTCCTTAAATATCAAAATTATGCAAAAAAGGAACATGTTTTCTAGTGAATAATCAAAAATTATTTTAAAATTCACAAAAAGTAACCGATTCTAGGGGTTAATTGAAGTAGGTGCCTTGAATTTAGTTACAAAAATCATAATATAACTAAAACAAGATAAGTTTAGGATAATATTTGATTTTAACTTCACATTATAGTGTGGTATATCTATGGTATAAAGAATTTAAGTTAAACATGACAAATTTCTAACATTAACCCACCACGCCCCTATCATGGCGTAGGCGCCCCACACCTTACATATTTCATAATAGTAATATATTGACATTTGCAATTGCTTTTTTCATGCGAATTATTGGGATTTATATTCTTCAGTAGTTGTCTTCTAACGGTATAAAATGTGTTTTTGATATCACAAAAGGTAAAGAAGATATCACAAAAAATACCTACCATAATTATTTTTCCCAATACCCTGAAAACACAAAACCGCGTGCGTCTGCTATCATACCTATGACACAACTGCCAACTTTTGGGAGATGATAGATCTTCATTAAACTCATAATTTTCCTTTTAACGGATTTTTTCTAGCACTTGTATTTTGCGAGAAAATCGGCGCTGGCGTAGCCGCCCCAGTGGCGAAGGCGCCCCATGTTACCATATACCCTCGTTAGCATAAATGCTGAGGGTATAATAACGGTAAAATCTACGAAATTATCATAAAGGTCAATCTTGTAGAGAATTTTCATAGCTACAATATTTCCTGTTTCCGAGCAAAACCCTGAAAACCTAAAACAACCCTTAAAGTGTCAACTTGAATCGCGATTTATTTGAAAAGAGCTGCGGCGATTTTTTTGTTTTTTGATTTTTCTCATCATATGTGACTGAATTCGGTCTAGAAATAAGTGTGTCGAATTATATCGAAATCGGTAAAGATTTGGATATAGCTCCCATATCTATTTTCGGCCGATTTGACGTATTTGCTGCACCAAACACCCTATATATGTTTGATTTCGATGAAATGTGGAATGTGTGACTGAATTCGGTCTTAAAATAAATGTGCCAAATTACATCCAAATCGGTTCAGATTTAGTTATGCTATATACGTCCGATTTTGATGAAATTTGGATTGTGTGACTGAACTCGGTCTAGAAATAAGTGTGCCAAATTATATCAAAATCGGTTCACCCTATATCTGTGCAATTTTAATGAAATTTGGAACGTGTGACGAAATTTTTTCTAGTAATAAGTGTACCATATTATATGGAAATCAATTCAAATTGATATATATCTCGTATATATATTTTACATATTCACAGTGGTGTAGGGTATCATATAGTCGGCCCCTCCCGACTATGAACCTTTCCTTACTGGTTTTAATATGACAATCGTAGTTTTGGTCATCCGAAAAAAAATCGGACCCTTCTTAACCCTTCTTAGCTTAAAAATTTGCAACCCTATTTCATTATGAAGCTTATGTGCTCCTGCCCATGCATGTAATGTCACACATCGCAAAGGATAAGCGCTATAACAGCCTTGATATAAAAAAGCGAGAAAAAATAATCATACCCTCATACGAACAAAACAAGAAACATACACACAAAACATTTGTTCCTACCTTGTGTGACAACATTTACACAAACACGACCTAATTCTATCACATCCTTATGCTGCTTTACCAACATCGTTGCAGCTAACCCCTTAGTAAAAAACGAAAATGAAAAAAAAACCTTCATTGGGGTCCTGATGCAGCAAAGGAACTAGAAAATAATCTCCATTTAGTAGAAATTGTGAAATTGTGGTTAGTGTAAAGTACTTTTGTTGTAGACAGGAATTGGTGAGAGAAGAAGGAGCTGGAGATAGGGGAATAAAGAAATAAATGGGAAATAAAGGTAGTTCACAACCAACACTTCCCAAAACCCATTCCCTTCTACTTTCGAGAACACTTCTGGGTTAAGGATTTGCCATATTTTGTTGTATCTGCAAAAATGTTCTTCTCCCAACCAGCTGCTGCTGCTGCTGTTGTTGCATTGCAGATGAATACGGGTATATTTGCTGCGTAAACTGTTGTGAATTGCAGTTTAGTAGCGGAAATTGCTTTTTTGTCGAACATATGTGTGTACAAAATTAAACGAGACGAGATGACTCGGTAAAAATATACTGCTGCCACTAACACTATTACAAGAAGTCTTAACACTCACTTGTACCTAGGGCATATATGCAGATTATGTGTTGTATGTAAACTAGATTTTGGTTAAATGCGCTCTGTTACCCCTGTTCGCCTTTTAAATTCTTTTGGCGTTCTTTCATTTTATTGCATAAACACCATTTTCTGCAGTCAGCTCGGGTGTGTGTATGTGTAATCATTGAAAGTCATTGTAATTAGAGTTCTTAGAATTTGTATATGCCAAATTATGTTTATCCGCAAATAAAGAGACTTTTTAGCAAATACCATGCATTGAGTTTGTTGTGAGTGTGCCGGGTAATGCCACCATTTCATTAAGGGAATATAGGAAGAGATTAATTCTTCTTCTTTATTGCTTATTCGATTTTCGAATGTTAGCGATCATATTACAATTGTCAAAAAAATTACATGTTTATGTGTTTATAAATTATTAACAAAATAGGAAAATATATCTCTATTTCTCGCTATGCTTATTAAATTTTCGGCGTTCTGGAATTCTGTCCATTGTTGGATATTTTGTATCCATGACGTCTCTTTTCTTCCTCTGGTACGTCTTCCTTCTATGTTTGCTTGTAGTATTTCCTGGAGAATGATGTATTTACGGTTTCGCATAATGTGCCCTAGATAGAAGAGATTAATAAAGAAATTAATTTGAAACTTACAATATAGCCATGTTTTGCTAAAATTAATGTTTAGATTTTATGGAAGAGAACCGAGGCTGATTAATTATTTATGTTTATTATAATAACAATTTATAATAAATATATAATTACAAAGCAATAGCAACAAAGGCTATCGACTTAAATATGATTGAGTTAGGTTGAACAAATATAAAATATAATTAATAAATAATCTTAATTATATTTTATTATGTATGTTCAGGTATTATAAAATTTGTATAAATTGGTAGGATTGATTATTTTCTTTACCAACCATCGGACTTTTTATTCGCATGGGTGATATGTTATTAAGAATAGGTTCTAGGATTCAGGACGACTGACATTTTTCAATACTGAAGATCTGTGTATTTTATTTACTTAAAAAAGCATATCAATCTCTTCGATATTAATTGCTATTTTAAATATATATATTTTTAACCTCTTCCTCTCTTCATTTAAAATATCACAGGTTTCCTCTCAGGTTCCCATTTCAAGTTGATCAAATATTTTGCAATTACACTTTAATTGCTTGTCTACGATATCAAAGATAAAGCAAAAAAACTAGAAAATAGGAAATCGATAGACTACAAAAATGATGATGATTTAATGTTCATATGACAGACAGTACAACATTTGATTGCTGCTGCAGTAGCAGCACCAATGACATCTCCAGTAGACTGGACACAAGGCACAATGCCATTCCTGGGAAATTTTCAACCATAAACCATTCGAATTTCTCTAAGCATTGGTCATCGTTTTATTTAAGTTTGGTTGTTTGCATGTTTGCCATTTGCCACCCAGAAAAACGTTGAGTTTATTCATCTGCATCATTTGCAGTGACTTGCAGAGGCAGACGGGTTAGTGAAAAAAACACATACATGAAAATTCAATGCTGAAATACAAGTAGAACTCAAATTGAATAGAGATGTTTAAATAAAAAAGGGGCTAATAGCAAAAAAATACTCAACAACACATTTACACACTCATACATGCATACAATGAATAGCAGTCACCATTAAAAAAGGTATGAAATGACCAACTACCAATTTAATGGCAATTTGATTACTTCATACATTTTTTAAAACATTTCCATCTATTAGGGGATGTATGAATAAGGATATCAACAACAGTCAATGGATTGATTGGCCCATGTATGTACATAAATTCAATGACCAGAAAAACCCAACAAACATATGGTAATGTCATCATGTCTGGCTATGACTATGTTCAACTGCTAGGTATGTCAAACATAAATATACATGTACGTATGTATGTCTGTATTCAAAACTAGATAAAAATAGAAATTTTGAAGAGAATAATAATAATAAAGTAATGACTGTTCAATACTGTAATATATGGTGTCAGCTCGTCTGACAGTACATCAGCTCCTGGTGCCTTGTAGTTCTTTAACCACTGAATTGCTGGTATGACTCAGCCTATATGAATCGAAACTTTCATCTACGTACAGAATTTGTGGCTCTTTTTTGACATTTGTGCGACAAAAATGTAGACGAGGATGAATGTTCAAAATGCTGCGGAGGAGGTACTTGAAGGAATGGAAAGACATAGTCAATTATGGAAGTTGATCTTATTTTGGGGGTCATATCTTTTCGATTGATATAGCGTCCACTAGTCACTTTAGTGGGTCATAGTATAACTTTTGGATCAGTATGGCTGGAAGCATGGACTTTCCACGGAAAACATAATCTCGCTGTAAACGGGACCACAACGAACAGCATCGGTATACATTTCCCAAGGATCTTCGGACAGATCCTAATCTTCATTTAGACATAAGTGTTGAACTTTTGTGATGGAGGTACACTAAAGAGAGGACCGAAATGGACCATTTTAGAAGTTGAACTAAATTTGGGCAATAAATTAGAGATCAAAGTTTGGACCAAATTGGTTGCCCCGTTCAAGATATATCGTGCATACCATTTTAGTGACATTTTTTAAATATTGGAGGAAATAACGATATTACCCATCTTTGAACTGCAACTAAGTTTTAACAAAATATGACGAAGATCAAATCGGTTGATCCGTTCGAGAGTTATCTTGCGCTCCAACCACAACACACGGTGTCGTGGGGGTTTTTTGCACCTTCAGGATATTTTCTCAGGAAGTATGGACTTGTCTATGAAAAAACTGTTGCTTCAACAGAAATCAAAGTGATTCGAGAGCGGGCCTTAAAATGAATTTTTCCGAAATTTTGTGTGGGAGGTACACGAAGGAGTGGGCCGATTGCGTCCATATTGGAACCTCATCTAAGTCTAGTAGAAATTTCACGATGTGCAAAGTATGAACCAAATCGGTCACTCCATTCAAGAATTATCGTGCAAACCATTTTTCCGAAATTTTTTGAAATTTTGTGGGGGAGGTTCATGAAGGAGTGGACCGATATAGCTTATCATCGAACTTAAATTAACTTTGAACAAATTATGACGAAGACCAAATTTTTGACCAAATCGGTTGATCCGTTCGACAGTTATCTTGCGCTCCAACCACTACACACGGTGTCGTGGGGGATTTTTGTACCTTTGAAGCTATTTTCTCAGGAAGTATGGACTTGCCCCTGATGAAATTCATACAGTCGTATGGGGGGCAGTGAATACAAGTTGCTACAGCAAAAATCAAAGCGTTTTGAGAACAAGTCCTAAACTGCACTATTCCGAAATTTTCTGTGGGAGGTACCCGAAGGAGTGGACCGATTGAGTCCATATTGGAACCTCATTTAAGTCTGGTAGAAATTTCACGATGTGCAAAGTATGGACGTCCAAACTTACTTGGGGTCTACAACCATTATTTCGATGTGGCACATTTTGCCCGTATGAAAGGGTATATGCCCTCGTTAGCATAAATGCTGAGGGTATAAAATGTAGCTAAAATCCTCAATGTACCGAAAATAGGGAGGTTTTGTTATATGGGGGACATACCAAAACATGGACCAACAATTTTTGGTGGAGAAGTTTTCTGACCACTGAGAACCTCAAAAGGAAAATTCAGAAAGTTCGGGCAACAAATATAGCCATTATATGGATATACCAAAAGATGGACCTATGTCGGCAGTTAGGTAGGAAAAAAAAATTAGCTAACATTCTCAAGCTACCGAAAATCGGGAGGTAGAGAAATTTTGTGACCACTAAATACCTGAAATGTAAAATTACAGGTGCTTTGGTCAAAAAATGTTCCTACAATTCTCAGAATAGCAAAATGGGGAAGTACCTTTAACTTTAAGCTATACCATAGCTTATACCATCTATGTTGACAGTTTTTGGTGGGGAAATTTTTTGACCGCTAGGAACAGCACATGTAAAATTACAGCTAGTTCGGTTAAAAATAACAGCTAAAATCCTCGAACTAGCGAACATCGGGAGGTAACGTTATATGATGGCTACAACAAAACATGGCCCTACCAATGCTGACAATTTTTAGTGTAAAAAAAAAGTTTGCGACTACAATGAACCACAAATGTCAAACTACCGATATTTCGGACAGAAACATTAGCTAAAATTTCTTAATACCGAAAATCGGGGCAGCCCATCTTTGAATTGCCTGGCCTGACTATGGAAAGGTGGCTCTCGGGTTGAAAAACATTTTGTTCTTTCTCAATTGTTGTGGACTCAGAATTTTATTCTCATCAAGAATATATGTATATAAGAGTGAACCAATTTTTGTTTTTACTTCCTACCCCCAAATGTTGTCCATTTGTTGTCCAAAACCTTATATATGAACTGTTATGGCGATCGGTTAATGTTAACCTCGACCTAGCAATCTTTGTTTCCATAGTAATTTGTATGGGTCCAAAGGTGAATTCTTCACGAAAAGTCTCTAAGTACCACAATTATGGTCCGATCAATGAAAACACTTTACCAGTTTATTTGTTGTGGCTAAAAAACGAATCCTACAATCATTTGAGAAAAACGGATCGGATTTTGGATTCCTCCGATGGCCCTATAAAGCTATACGGAAATCTGATCCGATTTTCACAATTTGTTTGTAGGGTTCGCTTTTAGTCACAACAGTGTTACCAAGTCATTGTTGTGGCTAGTGCTTCCATCGATCGGACCATAATTGTGGTATTTTGAGAATTTTCATTAAAATACACCTTTGGCCCCATACAAATTGCTATGGAAACAAAGATCGCTAGTTTCGCACCGGCTAACCTTAACCGATCGCCATAAAATTTAGTATATAAAGTTTTTGGATAAAATGGAAAAAATTTGGGGTGTTGAAAATCCAAAAAAAAATGCTTTTTTTTGGGTCATCTATATATTTTATAGCGTCGCAAATTGTTATTTCAATGCGTTGAAAACGAAAAAAAAACATATATGGGCAATATTATTGAAAATTTAACATCGTTGAAGCCAAGGTTTACCCGTTTATAACTCGCGAGTAGTGGTTGTATATTGTATAATTTACATGCTTTTGGATAAAATGAAATGTTTTTAGACTTGGCAAAAAATGTTGGCCTTCAAAGTTGATTTGCGTGGAAGCTGTGGCTATATTTATGTTAAAAAATGGGTAAAAATGGGTTGAAGCCAACGTGTCTTTTTTTGTTTTCTCTCGATTTGTGATTAAACCACACTTTTCACGATTTTCCCGTTAAAGTAAAAGTAGAAGGCAACTAAATAAGGATCATCTCACTAGTGTATAACTTCTCAAAATTTGATCTGCGTCTACCATTAAATGATGCTGACATTTTGAAGCCAGATTTTAAGTGTTTTTTGAAATTTTCTTATAATTTCGTTCCGCAAACAGGTTTTTCAAAAAATCGTTTATAGGAATGAAGAACTCACGATTCTGATTTATTTGATATATGTGCCGTGAATGTAGCCTACACAGCTTCAGAGAAATCTGTATCCAAATACGAAAATTTTGTGCGAACAAATTTCTAAAAATCATATATTTCGGGTCTAATTTGTACAATTGGCATTCGATTTACTCGTGCATGATTGCAAATTTTGGATTTTTACGTTGCGGATCTAATAAATCATTATTCGTTAAAATCCATCTACTAAAACGCGAGATAGGAGAAATTCCAAGGTAGGGAAATCACCTAATATTGTTTTTGAAAATATCGCGCATTTTATCGCGTATTCTGTCGGCCGCTTGCACTGCTATGAAAAAACTAGTGCAGCATCTTCCTTTTTGCGGAAACAGAGATTTAAAAACTTCACTGATAAGGGAACTACATTCATTTTATCCCAAAAATAGTGTGTGATGCTACATCCACGGTTCTTGACTGATTGCCTTGAAATAGGTATATATAGATGCAGATTTTCATGGTGACACTAAAACCGGATGCGGAACGAAATTGTATGAACTTTGCGCAAATTAGCGATGTTTTATAGGTTTTTTAATGCTAAGATGCAGCCGATGCTACATCTTAGCGTCCAAATTATATTTCGAAAAATATATACAAATTAAAAGATATGGTCTTGCTGTACATGAAAATCACATGCGGACAAAACGATTTTGATAATTACGCGATTTACACATATTTTAATAATGCATATAAGTTAAAGCGGTTTATTTGAATTCTATTTCCGTTTAAGAAGTCTAATGATTTATTTCAACAACCCGATAACTTTCCTCAATGGGAAACTTACTATGTGAATGTAGATAAAGCAAAATCCGCCCATTTCCTTGGGAGTTTCATGAAAAATAAAAGAAGTACTCCTATAGAATTTTTCCAATATTTTCGACTCTAGAATGCATGTGAACACCATTATTCCAAACCAAAATTAGTTTTTTGTAACACAAATATGTGCTTATTTTGGCTATAATATCCTAACTACTATCCCGATGATTATAAGTTTAGTCTCATTTGATTCCCCGTGAAGTCTTTATTTAAAACTGTTACTTTTTTTGTAATTTTTGGCGGGTAAACGGACCTACATTTTCAAAAAATTCGGATTACATTTCAAATTTTGTCAATTTTTTGTAAATTCCGCGAATGCTGAGAAACATTTTACAAATATTATGCAATCTACTTAATGACGTCACTTCGTGATAACTTTTTAGTGACAATTGTGCTCAATAAAATAATTAGCGTTTTTATAATAATTTTTTCTTAAAAGCAGAAGTAAAACCGCGATAACATTTGTCCGCAACAACCAAAAATTTGCTCGCGAGCGGATTTGTACTGGGGAATTTTTTCTTAACCTATGTACCAAAAATCGTTAATGTACCGCGAAAAGAAAAAATTCATTTTTTTGGAAATGGAATATGAAATAATTGGCAGTTTTGCCCATATACCCTCCATACCATGATGGATGGTATAAAAGGACAAGCTTTAGCGCCACACGACATTATCACAAAGACCGGAACAATCTAGTATAAAATTCGAAAGGTGTCTTGCGCTCCAACCACTATATATGGTGGCCGTAGAGGTTTTTTAAAGCTTTAGTGTCATTTTCTCAGGAAGTATGGACTTGACCCTTAAAAAACTTGTACTGTCGTAATGGGGGCAGCGAATACAAGTTGTTGAAAAAAACCCTTACTAATTCGAGAGCAGATCTTAAACTGCACTTTTCCGAAATTTTGTGTGGAAGGTATCCGAGAGTGTGGACCGATTAGTCACTGTTCGAACCTGATTTATGTATGGTACAAATAGTACGATGTGCAAAGTATGGACCAAATCGGTTACTGACTTTGAGAGTTATCGTGCGCAACATTTTAACGAAAAGTTTTGAACTTTGGACAAGATATTAAGAAGACCATATTTTGGAGCGAATCGGTTCATCAGTTCGAGAGTTATCGTGCATTTCAGCCAGACAGACGGAACTGAAATTGCATCACGCAGAGAAAAAATATTTTTTTAACTGGTGGTGGGCAAAATTTTATTTTGTCTGGCACCAAATAATTTTTGTGGCGCACATATTATTTTTTTTGCAAATTTTGATTCTGTTCACCATATAAAACAACAACAAATCACAAAATCTCGATATATGGTAATATTTTCATAATTATATGATGTTCAATCCAACCACAATCTGCTTAACTTTCTCAGTTTTACATATGAAGTGTCAAAAACAACAGCTGTTCACTGTCAAAAGCAAATGTTCTCTCATTAGGTGTTCTGTCGCTGAGTAAGAAGGTTGTACATTTTGTTTCATTTTCTTTTAAATGAATGGTATAAAATTAGTAAAAACATCATTCCAAACAAGGAATGAAATAGTTCGAGTATTTGTTGACGGTATTAATAACTACAATTCATTTGTGAATGAAGATGTGAAAATGTGTAGAAAGAAAAATCGGAAAGTGGCAAAAAGATGTGAGTGATTGAGTTGTTTCATTTTTTACGTAACAATCTCCGAATGTTTCGTGCAAATTTTGTGCATTATTTCATTTTGTTAATCACCTCACATTTAATAATTAATATAAATCGTATGCAAGTGATCGAAATAACAAGTAAAAGAATGTATGTATGTATAATATAAACATCTGTTGTTGTTGTTTCATGATGTTTTCCAACATAAAGATGTGTTCGGTTTAACTATGGAACAAATGGAGAGACAACAGAGAGAACTGCATAGTGTTAGTTATTGTTGTAAAGTATAAGTGTATTCTATATTATAATTATGTATTCTATTATATCCAAATTGTTCTTAAATAAATAAAAAAAAAATATTTTAAATTGTATATTGAAAAATCTTTTAATGGGCAATCAATCACAAAGGTACAGTATAATTCCAATTAAAATACTACTTATTACAGGCAACCACAACATGTTTCTCCTGCTACCACAACATTTTAAAATATTTCAAAAATTGTATTATTAAAATATGATAGAGGTTACCATATATGTATAATATATATTTTTCTTTCAAAATATGGTGGCATGAATCATATTTTTTCTTTGCGTGATGTAACGTATTTCGTCCAAACATACTTGGGTCTAAAAGCGTTATTTCGTTGAGGGACGTTTTGGTCGTATGGAAGGGTATATAACCTAGTTAAGCTAAAAAATGAGGTTATAATTTAAAGACGGTTGGTGAGTCTTAAAATCTTTTAACCCAGTTTTTTATGAGTAGCATTGCACAACATATCTTAGTTTAGTGACAATAGCTGAACATTTGTTCCGTAAGCCAAACTAATAATAATATTGTCCTTTTCCCATTTTTTTCTGCCTGTGATCCTTATTAATTTCTTTCATATTCCCTTTCTTTCTACATAAAACGATAATATGTACAAATTACAAAACTAACCTATAAACATAAAAAAAGCACAAACTAAAATAAAGAATACCAATCTATTTTATCAATCACCCGCTCTATAGCTAAGCACCACGAGATTCCAAACCATACAAAACCAAGAGGAAAACCTCAAACCAGAAAGCAAAATAGAAAATAGAAAACTAAACATCAACAATGGACATTTTAAAAGCAGGGCCTATCTCCCTCCCTTCCTCCCTCCCTCCCTCCCTCCCTCCCTCTACTCTACACAACTCAATCCCACTTCAACTAAATGTTATTTGGTATTTGGCATTAGGAGGATTGGCGTCGAAAACGAGCAATTGATTTAACTTACATTTATCACTCTAATGGTACGATGTACAACAGACCATCAGGACACTTGTTCCGGAAGCAAGAAAAAAAAACACCAACGAGAAAATAGAAACAAAAAAACATCAGCAACTGAAAAACACTACACGATTTGAAACGGAAGTGCTTTGTGTGAGAGAATGACTGAATGGATGAATAGCAGTAGCAGTCAAGTGGCAGAGTAAGGTCCTTTTGTAAATGAATGAATGTCCAGCATATGTGAGCGAAAACGAGAGAGAGAGTACATGCATGTTTTGTTGGTATTTTTAGTGCAAATGGAACTTGGTCAATACTAACGAGCCAAAAGTCCAGGCGGAAAAATTGAAACAAACCTAAAATAAATGCGAAACAAATCACAGCATTGCGGTCACAATGTACAATATGTTCATGTATGTGTGTGTGTATGCTGTTGATGTGATAGTAAATTCGCCTGCTGTTATAGACATACTACATACATACATATGTTAACTGTCAGCAAATGTATGTAAGTAAGCAGGGGGAACAAATGTCGGTCTAGATTGGTTGTGGTTTAATTTTAAAGCAGTTTTTCATTACTTGTGTTTTTTTGTGTGCTTTTTTGCGACAAAGCATATCCTGAACATCAATGTGCCCAGTGCACTACACTTTGTGGCCATTTATTGAAGCATAAAAGATAGTGCCACCACATACATGTGTATAGAAATATATATTTTTTTTTTGTTTTTGCTGTCCTTCAATATGGTTTGAAATAAAAAAAATTGAATGCAATTCTTTTGCAGCAGTAGCCCCATCAACATCATCATCAATGCTAACCATAAGTTTTGATTGAATTTTGCGGACAATTTCAAAAATTGACATTTCTATAACCATATGCCATAAGGTAGGTATATATTCAACTGAAAATTGAAGGTAGTACTGCAGTGTAATTGTACAATTTTATCATTCGGAGGAAAAAAGATAGGGAGATTAGTTTTAGTTCCAAAAATATAAAATATAACTAAAAATGAATGGATATGAGTTTCAAAAGAAATTTGAGGAAACTTTATTACGAAAATAAAATGTATGGACATTGGTTTCATTTTTCTGAGTACTTCAAATTGGGTGCATATGTATGAATAGGAACTTTTGCGACAAAAGACCTATACTATTATCGGTACTTATCTGCAAGGAATATACAAATACACTGTGCAACATTTTTAAGGTGATCTTTTGGAAACAAATGGAACTGAGGATTTTTTGAAAGTACAGACCCAAATGATTTTATGGCCCCATCTAAACATGGTTAAATATTACGTTTTTAATGAAATTAGGGGCTATATCTCTGAAATCACTGCGAATCTTCTTCTGACCTCTGAAGCAAATTTGTACATAAGGACAAGAATAAAATATTTAGAGGAATAATGAACTCTAAAAATTAAATTTATTGCCTCAAATTTCAAAATATATGCAAAAATTCCACAATTTTTATACATTTCGCACCCGTATCTCCAAAACCGTTAATTTTTTCTGAATATTTTCTTTTGGAAATTTATTCCCCGGAATGTAATACACAACTCTTCAGAACGTATCGTTGTAAAATGTCTCTATGCCGTTGTTGTCAATACATTTTTCAACGACGATTTAATAAAAGTGTCAATAATGTAGTGAAATCCGAAATGCGTGAATAAAATGTTGGTGTGAACTGTGTTTGAAATACGTGTTGTAAAAGATATGATGAAAAATACCGCTGAAACAACATTAAGTTAGCATTTTAGAGTTTCAGAATGTTCTAAAGAATTGCTGAGAACTTTATTTGGAAGATTTATGCAAAAAGTTACTTGGTTCAACTCCCAATAATTTAGCCGATACTGACCAGAATTTTAGCAATTATGTAAAATTTTCTATATTTTGATGCCCTAGATGGAGTTTTTTTATGTGTTTTTTCAAAAGAAAAGTTCTACTAGTTTAGGGCTACAATATTGCTAAAGACAGCAAGGCCAAATTCTTATTCGTTTCTGAGATAAAGGCTTGATAAATGCAAAAAAGTGTAGATTTAGCCTGGTTTAGATGAGGCCATAAAATCCGAACTGGATCTGACAGGACAAAACCCTACTTGGGTTGCATACTAGAAGTTGTTTGCTTTTTCAGTGTTGCATAATAATATTGTAATATATTTTCTTGTAAAGCAAAATTAGACTTATAAAATTTCTGAAGGCGGTCGATATGAAGGGTAAATCAATATGAATTGCTGTAAAAACTGCAGGAACTTTACCATTTTTGCCAGCTTTGCATCATTTTGGCGCTCAAGTAAAATATATTTTTTTTAATTTCCTTATTTTAAATTACTGCCTAATATGTTGGAAACATTGCGAAAACTTGGAAAATAGAACCTAATGCTTAGGGTAGACTTTATTGGAAATTCAGAGGCCAATTTGTGTAGTTTTTTATCAAATCCAATTAATCCACTCACATATGACATATCCAATTTCCAATTAAAACTGTCCACATCCAAAACAAAAAATAGTTCTAATGTTGCTATAGTATCCCCTGTGTGTACATTTTGGAACATTCTGATCATTATCTAAGAAGTACGGGGAAAAATATAGCATTGTACTAAAATCCCAAGGACTACGAGGGCTCGACGAAAACTATATGGCAATTTGAATTTTTTGGAAAGTTTAACAGTTTTTAGTGTAAACATATTCAGGGAGATTTGTCATAATACTGTTTGTTGTGTTGTTTACAGTAACTTGAAAAAAAATCACTTTGCAAAAAAACTGGAATTTACTAGTGAACAGTTTCGTCCGATCCTTTTTCACAAATTTCGACCTGGATAATGACGGCAAGAGTGCATCGATTAAATTGAATTTTTGTATGGTGATAAAGGGCCATCCCATAGCACTATGAAAAACTGGTTTAATGAATTCAATAGTGGCTGACACTCGCCAAAAAACGAAGATCGTAAGGGTCGACAAAAGCGGCCGTTGTGCCAGAAAGAAATAAAAAGTCCGTGAACGCATAATGCAAGATCGCCATGCTATATACCCTGAGATCGAGGCATCCTAGGGCATCTCCTTCACCAACTAACATTTGATATTGCATGAACACATGGCCGCAAAAATGGATTTTTCTCGTTAGATCCAGCGAAATTAGACAATCGCTAAAAAAAAGGCTATGTAGAAGCCCAATGACTTCATTTGATTCCAGCACACCAAGAAAAAATGGCGAGGTTAATAATTTTTGTCGCCAGAAGATGCTGTAAAAGCGTTCAAAAACCATGTTTTGGACACGTCTCAATCGGAGTAGAAAAAGTGATTCAACAATTGGTTTGAGCGCATGAAAAAGTGGAGGCTACTTTGGAGACTACATAAGAAAACAATAAAACTATTTCTGTTGGTAAATATTCGCAAGTTTCCCCCTCAACTTGCTCGAATTCGAGAAGAGTTTCATTCGCGAGTGGAATTCAAGCGAGTATTCGGGGCTCTGGTATTTTACCACCGTTAGAAAGTACGATGTTTTTGCCCGGCCTAGAAATCTAACCCTAACTTACAGGAATAAAACTTTCCACCTGAAATTTCTCGGTATAGGTTCACGTCTTCATATAGCCCCCATAGAACGGTACCTCTGGATTTGCTGTATTTTGAAGGTTGTGGCCTCAATATCCCTCCGAAATGGCTGAAATTTGGTATTAAGTCTTCCACCTGAAATTTCTCGATATGGGTCCACGTCTTCATATAGCCCCCATAGAACGGTACCTCCCGATTTCTGGTATTTTGAAGGCTGTGGCCTCAATATCCCTCCAAAATGGCTGAAATTGGGGGTATAAAACTTTTCACTTGAATTTTGTCAGAATAGGTCTACGTCTTCATATAGCCCCCATAGAACGGTACCTCCGGATTGATGGTATTTTGAAAGTTGTGGCCTCAATATCCCTCCGAAATGGGTGAAATTTGGTATTAAGTCTTTCTTGGGGGTATAAAACTTTCCACCTGAAATTTGTCGGTATAGGTCCACGTCTTCATATAGCCCCCATAGAACGGTACCCCCTCCCGATTTCCGGTATTTTGAGAGTTGTGGCCTCCATATCCCACAAAATGACAGAAATTTGGTATTAAGTCTTCCTTGGGGGTAAACATCTTTCGACCTAAAATTTGTCGGTTTAGGTTCAGGCTTTCGTATAGCCCCCACAGAACGATACCTCCCGATTTTCGGTATTTTGAAGGTTGAGGCTGTGGTTATACCTTTCTCTATTTTATTGACTTGTCTGAAAAGAATTTTAAACAGCAAAATTGTACATACAAACATTTTTGTACTTTTATTGAAATTTTTGTTGCATAAGAAAATATGTAATATGCATACATTTTGCATATGCAAAAATTTATGCATTTTGCATATGTCATATGCTTCGATTGCAATTGAATCAGAAGCCAAAAATATGCCTAGTCCCAAAATTTGACATGAATCGGACCAAAAATAGGGGTTGCATAAAATGCCGCTGTCTAATAATAATAAGACACCTTATAATAATCTTAAGACACCACCTGTAGAGAAGACATTACATTGAGGGGTATTTTTATCACCACTGGATGTTGCTTGGCCTGTGTATCGAACCCGAGCACTCAGCGTGCAAGTCGGATGTTGCACCACGGTGGCACAAAAAATAAATAAAATGTCAGTGTTGTGTTTGTCAGTGATCTTTTCCAATATTTAATTGGAATAAACTGTATTTTAGTCATTATTAAGCAAAATTTATTTATTTCTCTTACAGGAAAAACTATTAAGAAAAAACAACGTAAAGCCATCACCCTAATATAGTACAATGATAATTTTTTGTTGATAAATTTTTCATACATCTATTCAATGGAACGTATGATTAATGTCATCAATTATGCACACCGCAGAACCATTGTATTTTTTTGCGATTTTTATTTGCAATTATAAACAAAATATCGTGTACACATATACAATATATTTTGCTCTTATTCCTCTTATTGGTTCTCTTTTTGAAATGAAATTATATTTAAAAATATTAAATAAAATCATATCAATAATCAGTTCATGTAAACAATACATGTTTCCTTTCTACATCTACTAAATTAACAAATTTATGCATAATAAATAATAATTTCATTTTAGAAATTTTCAATTCAAATATACTTGTCATAAATAGATTAAATACATTTTTCATATAAATTAGTTAAAATTAATTTAACAATAATTACTCAATATCTAATAGCTATGACAATGTACTAATAATTTGTAATAATAAATTAAGATAATGGGCATATTTACAAATTGAAAAAAAATGCATTTATAAATAATTATGTTCACATTTCATATGCATTAAATACAAAAAGCTGGCATTGAAGTTATTCAATCCATTATCAGACCATTATCCTTTCCGGTAATGTGTAGCCTATAATGTGTACGAATAATTTAGCCCAAAAACATTCCGGCTTTAATGTTTAATGCCACATTAAAACCTCATTCTACGGAAAATCTCGAAATTCCCATTTGTTGGCACAAAGTAAAAAAAAAATAAAATAGATAATTTTTAATTTTTTCAACGAACATAAATCCTTAAAAGCCATAATAAACTCCCGCTTATTGATAGATATAATGTTTATTATATCCCCTTTTTTATTATGGCCATGATAATGAATACATAAAAATTCACATTAAACCACATTTAAGCAAAACGCACAAGAAAAATTTACAATTTATTGCTTTATTTAAGGCTAATGCAACAACAGCTAATACAACAAAATTTCCGTCCCCACCACCATTTTCATCTAAATAAAAATTAACCCAAACTTTTCCTACCGCATCTAATCCTTTTGTTGGAGTTAAAAAGTTTATTACGATAATGGCACGTGTCAGTTTTTTTCGTTTGGACAACAAACAAATTTGTTGGAAATTAAACACACAAAACCGATTCGGAACCAATAACATGTATCACAAATAAATGGGCGTTCGAACAATTTAAAATAGTCATTACAAAAGGAACATAGAAATTAAAAAAAAAAAAAAAAAAAAAACAAACAAAAATACCAAAACGAGTAGGATAATAAATATTTGTAAAAAAGGGGAAACAAACATTTGTAGCACATTTTTTTAAAATTTGAACTTTGATCTAGGGGTTGAGTTAGAAAAATTCCAAAAGTTAAATGCCAACAATATAACGAATATTCATGGAATAACAAATTAAATTGGCTATATATTTTTCTATGTACATAAATGCTGTAGTTTACAACAGCAAATGGTCAATTTGTTGATGAAACAAATCAGTTGGATGATATGTTCTGCCCGCATCCTGTAGAATATCTTGGTGCATCCAACAATGATTCCCGTATAAATATTCTTTCCATAACCTAGTGCAAACTTCAGATTATATGTACTTCACTTGATACAAAAAGGTTTCAATTTATACGCCTCTAATTACCAATGCCACTCTTTGTATGAACTACAAATTTTCACTGGAAAATATTTTGCTAACACTAAACGTTTAACAAACGAAAAAAAGAGGAAGAAAAATCACGCCATGCCATAATAAATATTTCCATGAAATACTAAAGCTTCTCACGTTTTCTTTGCAATAATAATTTACCTCCCTTCTTAGACATAACCAAAACAAAAACCCTCTAATTAAAACAATTAAATTCGCTCAGTGATTATTTTTCAAAATGCCCACCCATTATGTCACTTCATTTTCGTCTTATCACAGTAATCGCTGTTGTTGTTTTATTGTTGTTCACATTAAAGTATTTCAATGTTGTAAAACAATTTTCATATTTACGCTAGGCCTTTTCGTTTTTTCGTCTTGGTTATTTTGCAGTAATTTTCTAAATTATAATAATTTGTTCAAACCCTTTTCACACACACACACACGAATGAACAGTGATGAATGGCTGCCGACCTAAAGCCAGACGAGTTGGCCAACGTAAGAAAAAATATACAGATCTAACACACATACCTAGTATTTTACCCACTAGCCTATTCAGATAAGGTTGGTTATTAGGCATAATAGCCTCCAGTAATCATTATAAATTTTTAGCCATTATATATTTTACACTAGAATGTGTTGTTGTAGTTGTAGTTTACTATAATTATAAGACCTTTGGAAAGCAAATAGAATTTACTAACAACTAATAGTCTTTTGGTGAGTGGGTGTTTAGCAGGTCACAAGAGTACAGTGGTTTTAAAGTTGTAAACAGTTTTTTAATAGGGAATTTCCCTTCTCAAAAATAAGCAATGAAGAAATCACAACCAAATGGAAAATTAACCTTAATTTTTAAAATATTTTATATTTTTCCGTTACCTTTATAATTTCTAAATATAAATTTTTCATAATTTAAGCAATGTTGATATGAAAATATTATTTATTTATTTATTTATTTATTTATTTATTTATTTATTTATTTATTTATTTATTTATTTATTTATTTATTTATTTATTTATTTATTTATTTATTTATTTATTTATTTATTTATTTATTTATTTATTTATTTATTTATTTATTTATTTATTTATTTATTTATTTATTTATTTATTTATTTATTTATTTATTTATTTATTTATTTATTTATTTATTTATTTATTTATTTATTTATTTATTTATTTATTTATTTATTTATTTATTTATTTATTTATTTATTTATTTATTTATTTATTTATTTATTTATTTATTTATTTATTTATTTATTTATTTATTTATTTATTTATTTATTTATTTATTTATTTATTTATTTATTTATTTATTTATTTATTTATTTATTTATTTATTTATTTATTTATTTATTTATTTATTTATTTATTTATTTATTTATTTATTTATTTATTTATTTATTTATTTATTTATTTATTTATTTATTTATTTATTTATTTATTTATTTATTTATTTATTTATTTATTTATTTATTTATTTATTTATTTATTTATTTATTTATTTATTTATTTATTTATTTATTTATTTATTTATTTATTTATTTATTTATTTATTTATTTATTTATTTATTTATTTATTTATTTATTTATTTATTTATTTATTTATTTATTTATTTATTTATTTATTTATTTATTTATTTATTTATTTATTTATTTATTTATTTATTTATTTATTTATTTATTTATTTATTTATTTATTTATTTATTTATTTATTTATTTATTTATTTATTTATTTATTTATTTATTTATTTATTTATTTATTTATTTATTTATTATATTTATTTATGTTTCATAATTTTTTATTTATAACTTATTTATTATTTTTTTATTCATTATTTTTGTTTTTTATTTGTTATTTATTATATATTATTTATTATTTTATTTTTTATTAATTATTATGTATTATTTACTATGTATTATTTATTATATTAGATTACATAGAATCTTTGTTATTAATATTTATTATTTAGTTATTATTTATCGTTATTATAATTTATTATTATTTATAATTTATTATTTGTTATTTCTTATTTACTATTTATTATTCATTATTTATTAGTTTTTATTTATTATTTTTATACCCTCCACCATAGTATGGAGGGTATGTCATTTGCGACTATATAAAGTATATATGTACATATTCTTGATCCGTACGTCTCACAGTGTTGCCGCTTCCATACAAAAGTGGACAAAAATAGAAGGAGTTGAACTAGGTTGATGAATTTTTGCACAAGTACTTGTAAGAGCATTGGAATGAAAAATTTCAACTTTGGTCCATATCGGTTCAGATTTAGATATAGCCCCCATATATATCTTTCCCCGATTTTGCTATAACTCGGTCAATTTTAATCGAATATCCTTCAAATTTAATACGTAATATTTTCTTAGGCCCCTGGGTGGCTCTACCGATTTTCACAAAAATCGGTTCAGATTTGGATATAGCCCCCATATATATCTTTCCCCGATTTTGCTATAACTCGGTCAATTTTGATCGAATAGCCAAATCTGAACCGATGTTTACGAAAATCGGTGAACCTATTCAGAGACCTAAGAAAATATCACATATCAAATTTGAAGGCTATTCGATTAAAATTGACGGAGTTATAGCAAAATCGGGGAAAGATATATATGGGGGCTATATCCAAATCTGAACCGATTTTCGTGAAAATCGGTAGAGCTACTCAAGGGCCTAAGAAAATATTACACGTTAAATTTGAAGGCTATTCGATCAAAATTGACCGAGTTATAGCATAATCGGGGAAAGATATATATGAGGGCTATATCCAAATCTGAACCGATTTTTGTGAAAATCGGTGTAGCTATTTAGGGGCCTATGAAAATAGCACATATTTAATTTCAGGGCTATTCGACCAAAATTGAACAAGCTGTATCAAAATCGGGAAAAGATATATATGGGGGCTATATAAAATCTGAACCGATATATCTCAGAAGGTTACAAGGATGGGCAGAATGTTTTTACACATTTCTCTTCGGAAGAGATGTCCAATTAACGGAAATCAAGAGCCAAGGTGGCAATAGGTGGCAATCAAAAGATCTACTCTACGAAATATTAAGAATTTATATATTTTTTATCAAATTTAAATTTTTAGTTCTTGATAACGGTACTTTGCCCATTTGCAGTTGATGTCAACTGTTTGTACTATAATTTTTTTATTTATAGCCCACCCAACAAATCCCCATCCAAAACTTTTAATATTATCAACAAACTTTTCACAAAATGTTATTTTAAATGTCGTCTAATTTTCATATGATTATCGCTTTAGATTATCTGGGAAATATTTTTCATATTTAAAGAGCTATAACTTCATTATGGATGCACATATGGACAAAATTCTTTCAGATTTGTTTTATCGGATGTGTTTACTTTAAGAAAAAAACATAAACATATGTAAAAGTTAACATCACATTTTTTGATTTTTGTCCACGCGGCAACACTGTGCGTCTGCCCGTCTGTTGCAATCACTCTAGCGTTCACAATAATTGAGCTAGAGCGCTATATTTTTGCACCCAAGTGCCTTTTATCCATAGGCAGGACAAGTTCGAAGATGGGCTATATCGAACCACTTTTTGGTATAGACCCCATATAACGGTACCTCCCGATTTTCGGTAGTTTGGGGATTTTAGCAAAATCTGTTGACCGAACTACCTGTAATTTCACGTTTGGGGTTCCCAGTGGTCACCAAATATCTCCGCTTAAAACCGTCAACATCGGTCCATGTTTTGCTATAGCCCCCATATGACGGTACCTCTCGATTTTCGGTATTTTGTGGATTTTAACTACATTTTTGAAAAAACAACCTACAATTGGACATTTGAGATTCCCAGTGGTCACAAAACATTTCCACCAGAAACCGTCAACATGGGTCCATGTTTTGGTATAGCCCACATATAACGGTACCTCCCGAATTTCGGTTTTTTGGATTTTAGCTAAAATGTTTGACCCAATTATCTGCAATTCGACGTTTGAGGTTCCTAGTGGTCACAAATCTTCGCCACCAAAAATATAGGTCCACACTTTGATATAGCGCATATAAGGTTCCCGACCTCTTGAATACATTTTTTATGTTTTTCTTACTTTATTTAGGTATCAGTTGTCACAGAATATCTCAGCCCAAAATTGTGGACAGGAAAGAAAATAATTATTTCGTTTTAGTTCAGAAAATTTAATGGGGGAGGGTATAAAAGTTCGGCTCGGCCGAACTTAACGCTTTTTTACTTGTTTATTTATTATTTTTATTATTCTTATTTATTATTTTATTTATCACTTACTATTCATTATTTATTCGCCGAATCCGAAGGTCGGGTCTTAAGACACCAATGGTAGAGAAATGACTGAAATACTGAGGAAATGTCGCCTACATTACGCTGGAAATTGTAGGTTTTGCTAGTGGCCTGGGAGCCAAACTCGGGCATATATTGTGGAAGGAAGGTGTGTATACCATTGAACCGCGGTGACACCTATTCACCAAATAATCATAGCTGAATTTATATTTTTATATTTGTGTTTCAATTATCTAAAACCACTGTCCTTCCAAGGCTTCTTAAACCATAACCCTTTAAAACTATAAAATCCCTTTAAGTAAAAAAAATCCTTTTCTCACAAACCAGCAAATTTTATATCTTTATATATTCACAAGTGAACACATAAATATTCTTGTAGATGTTGTTTTTTTTTTTGTATTTGTTTTCATTTCTAGTTCTCGACCATGCAACCTCACAACGGCAACAATAATAGCAGCGACAACAAATGTAGCAACACAAGAAGCAACAATAAAACGCCCAAATCGCACTTAAACACGCAGGTTTTCATTTCTATTCTAAAGCAAAATAAAGAAACAAAAACAAAATCACATTCCAACAACTTTGAACGAATGTTTCAGGACACACTGTAAAGAGTTGCAGGTCCTTAGAAAACAAAACAACGAATTCTCTCATAGAATACAACAAATATAACCGAACAACGGCAGCCAGCACTCACTCACTAATGGCCTTACGTGACCTCAACGAACCTGAACCACCACCTTATTCGTTAATATATTTTACTCTTGGTCACGGATGGACTTTGAAATTTTGGATGAGGGAGGGAGGATAGCTTCACAGGCTGCTTGTTTGTTTATTTGTTTGGTTATAGCATGAAGGTGGTCTGTTGCGCTGGCTTAGTCTCAGTTTCAGCATAAAACAACACAACCCCTTTCATCTTGTCCCATGGTATACATCGACTTTCGTGGTAATTTTATGTGGTTATTTATATAATTTTGATTGTAGGCCGCACAGACACACGCAGCCAACACACACGCTGACACCCGTTTACTATTAAGTGAAAGTGCATATTAAATTTACATAAAAATTCCAACATTTAGACTTCTTTACTATTTCTTTGGAAATTTTCCTGCCATCTATGGTAGGTAGCTAACTGGTGTTACTGCCACCGATGCACAGAGGACGAAATCATTGATCTAGCGGCGCGAAAGTCAAAAAATCAAAGTATAAAATTGCGAAATGTTTTCCATTATATCGATTACAGACACTCTGCTGACTAAGATTTTGTTTTTACTTTTTTGTTGTTGTAAATACTCACTCAGTTATTCAGTATCAAGTGCATGAAATTGACGGATTAGATTTTAATAAAATTGTTGCTAAAAAATATTTGTTTAATTGTTAAATAAACTCGTAATAAAACTAAACAAAGTTTATTTTTTATTGATAGGGGAGGGCTTAAGTTAAAATAAAAGAAAATGTTTGGTGCCTGAAGTTACATAGTTATAAAGCAATAAATTTTAAAAAATTATTATTTTTTGTATGTTTTTAGTGCAATATACTTTTGTTGGATGGAGCGTAACTACAAAGGTCCACCGAGGTTCGGTCCAGTTATTTTTTAATAATTAAATTGGACTTCCTAGATTCCGAATAACCACAATTTAGCTGCAAATAGCTGCAAATCTTGCTGATAAATGGTCTTGAAAAATAGCTTAAATCCTCAAAATATCCAAAATCTGTTGTTACAGTTATATGTGGCTATATTAAAATGTAGACCTATGTTCACAAGTTTTGGTGGAGAAGATGTATAACCAACGATAACCTCCTATGCCAAAATTCAGCTCATTTGGTTTGAAAATGTAGACAAAATCCTAACAATATCGAATATTGGGAGGTACCGTTATATGGGGACAATATCAAAAAGTAAACCTATGCCCACAATTTTTGGTAGAGAATGTTTGTGTCCACTGGGAACCCCAAATACCAAATTACACCTAATTTGGCCGGAAAATGTAGCTTTAAACCCCAAAATACTGCAAATCGGGAGGTACCTTCAAAGGGGCCTATACCCAAACGTGGACCTATCTCCAAAATTTTTGGTGGAAAGGTTTAGTGATCACTAGGAACCCTAAGTACCAAATTACAACTAATTTGGAAGGAAAATGTGGCTTAAATCCTCAAAATATCGAATATCAGGAGGTACCGTTATATGGGGGCTACACCAAAATATTAGCCGATGTTGTTCATATTTAGTACAATATTACCCACGGACACAGACTGAGTTTGTGCAAATTTCAGAAAAATATCTCCATTCGTTTCCAAGTTATTAATTTCGCGCCGCTAGATTATTGATTTCGACCACTGTGCGATGAATGGATCAAGGCAACCATATTGTGAGTATAAGTTACTTCCAAATGTAAGGAAAATAACAAATGCCTTTTTGTTTTTGAAAAAAAGGACAACATAGCACTAAAGGCAAAACGGATGACGTTGGTATATAATGGAAATTATGACAGACATGCAAATCTCTAATTTAAGTGATGGTGAAAATGTTTTATTTTAATACGTGTTTCATTTGATGTTTATTATAAACCGGCTAGTAGTTGTATAATAAACTCTAATGGGTTTTTAAAAGATGATGGTATAATAACGACGTCCGCGTCATCGTTATACTCGTTTTGATCGCCATAGTATCTGTTTTCTGTTTTGTGTTTTATTGAGGTTTCTTTGTCTTAACGGATTGTTAATAATGTAACAACCATAAAATTCACCATTATCATTGTGTTAAATATTTAATTTGGTTGTTTTTGTTGATTTACCTTTAATGGGGTAATGTTGTGATGAACTTTTTAGTTCCTTTGGATTTCGTGTAAATGAAATCCTAAGCGACGATGCACAGTAATTCGCAAAGCCCAGTTTCGTCATCTCCGATATCTGAAGTGTTGAAGTATAAACATATTAAAACGAAGTTAGCCAGAATTTAGTAAAAGAAGGAAAAAGTTTGCAGTGTTTGCCAACAGAGGTATATCCTTAAGGTACGGTCACACTGACAAATATTTACTTGGCCAACACTGTATGAAATTCACACATGTTTGGGGCAAATGTGGGATAACAAATTGGGATTGGGCAACTATTTGCCTAATGTGACTTTACCTTTTGATTGTGTAAAATGAATCGGTATTATTATTATTATTATTATTATTATTATTATTATTATTATTATTATTATTATTATTATTATTATTATTATTATTATTATTATTATTATTATTATTATTATTATTATTATTATTATTATTATTATTATTATTATTATTATTATTATTATTATTATTATTATTATTATTATTATTATTATTATTATTATTATTATTATTATTATTATTATTATTATTATTATTATTATTATTATTATTATTATTATTATTATTATTATTATTATTATTATTATTATTATTATTATTATTATTATTATTATTATTATTATTATTATTATTATTATTATTATTATTATTATTATTATTATTATTATTATTATTATTATTATTATTATTATTATTATTATTATTATTATTATTATTATTATTATTATTATTATTATTATTATTATTATTATTATTATTATTATTATTATTATTATTATTATTATTATTATTATTATTATTATTATTATTATTATTATTATTATTATTATTATTATTATTATTATTATTATTATTATTATTATTATTATTATTATTATTATTATTATTATTATTATTATTATTATTATTATTATTATTATTATTATTATTATTATTATTATTATTATTATTATTATTATTATTATTATTATTATTATTATTATTATTATTATTATTATTATTATTATTATTATTATTATTATTATTATTATTATTATTATTATTATTATTATTATTATTATTATTATTATTATTATTATTATTATTATTATTATTATTATTATTAAATTTAGTTCAATTTATTATTATTTTCCCCAAACTATTTTAGAACTGTGTGCCCTTTTTTGTTGGACTTGCCGGAAAAAATACAGAAACAATTGGGTTGTTTATCTTAATGATTTTGGATAGATTTGATTTGGATTAAAAGTCCAAATAAGGCGCCTGACGGAGTGAACCAACACATTCTATTTTGGAAGTGTATCTAATTTTGGGAGTCATCCCTTTCGTTTGCGAATTAAGTCTAAAGGTGTATTTTTAAGGTTTATAGCTCTTGGATCATTATGTCAAGAAGCATGGACTTGACTTCGGAAAAATTATATCTTTGTAATAACAACCACAAAGTCTACAACTTTTGTTAAATTGTTTTATGATTTAGAGAAATATTACGATGTGCAAAGGTCGTACCAGTCTCAGTCGTTCCGAATACCGTGACCACCAGCCATTTAAGGTGGCCAACGTAGATTTTTTAGAACTTTTTTAACATTAGGTCTGGAAGCATGGAAGAATCACATTATTGGTAAAAGTTTACGAGCGATCCTCGAATGGTCCATAAAATTCACTTCTCACTTGAGGGAGATATGTACCCGAAGTGGTTGTCCGAACTTGATGTTCGTTTGGAGAATGCATTTTAAGATGAGCAAATAATTGACCAAATCCGATACTAAATTCTTAAGTTTACAGACACTAAAGTAGACTAGTCATTTAAAAGACTTCACATCGAGCAGAATAGTAGTACCTTCCAAGCTGGGAATTTGCAATACCTCTTCTATGGGCTACATAAGTTCTGACAAACTATCGACAGTCCAACTATCGCTTTGATTACTGACGTAAAACAAAGTTAACATCGGCCACCAAGACATGTTTTTGGGCTGTCTGTTACGAATTATATAAAAAATAACAAAGATGTCAATATTATAAGATAGGAAAAGTCAATTGTGAAAAATTAACTGTAGGTGGAGTTAACCTCTGTTGCTACGACATCATAGCAACATTCTGTTAAACGAAAACTGTTATTCATTGGAATATTGACAAGAAAAACATTAAAACTCAAGTTTGACGGCATTCGCTTTTGATTTTTTCATTGAATGAACAATAAAAAAAGAAAAGAAATAAATTTCAGCCACAAAACACGACGTTAATGTTTTCTGCCGCGAGAAATGGGAATCAAAAGCGATTGGCATTGCTGTTATCAATTCCAGTGAGTTGTGTAGCCATCTGTAACCAAAATGTGGAACTATTAGCATATGTTTTTGGAAAATGCATTTGTTCGGGTCTTTATTGCTATACGTCTTTGAAAATAATTTGATTAGAGTTCACTATAAACGATTTACGACAGCGATCAAAACGAAAGTCGGACTATCGTCGGACTAGAACCGATGGTACCGTCTTGTGGGGGCTATATCAGAAATTGGACATGCACTGTCAAATTTCTGGGAGTGAGTTTTGTAATTTAAATTTTTAATTTAAAAAATGTACCGTTTCAATGAAAATAATACCATTTTAGTACTTTTTGAATTTTCATCCCTGGCCGAACTGGTTTTTAGAGCTTTTGCATTATTAAAACAATAAGAGCTGCTGTAAAAGTTTCAATACTTGATAGGCCGTGAACTGCACTTCTGAAATTTTTTGAAATTTTGTGTTAGAGGTGCCCTAAGTAATGGAACGATATAATCCATAATCGATGTTGATCTGTGCCTGGAAGAAATATTACCATGTTCCAAGATGTGTACCAAATCGTTTAATCCCTTCCAGAGTTATCGTGGTATCATCGTTAGCCTAAATGCTGACGGTATAAAATTGGAAGGAGTTGAGTGCCTGGATTCGATTCCCGGTCTAAGCAAATATATGCATGATCAGCACAAAATTCGAAGTCGAAGTGGGACCATTAAACATAGCTTCAGAAACGTTTTGATATAGTCCCCATGGAACCGCCCGATTTTTATACCCTCCACCATATTATGGAGGGTATATTAAGTTTACTTTTCCGTTGGTAATTCATTGTAATTATCATTTGCGAACCAATAAAGTATACATTAGGGTTACGAATTTTTACAAATTCTTATTCTTCGTATGATTAGATAAAATCATAATTAAAAGGTGATTCGATATAAAAAGCTCGCGATCAAAGTAATTTAAACATTTTTCTAAATGACATATTTTTGACAAACTTTTAAATTTTTTAGCTAAAATTTTAGCTGTAATTTAACATTTAGGATTCCTGTAGTCTCGAAGCTTCCTAACTAAAAAATTTCAACATAGGGCCATGTTTTTGCCCCCAAATAACGGTACCTCACAATTTTCTCAATATGGAGGTTATTAGCTACAACTTGTAACCGAGCTACATATGTGTTCCCAGTGGTCAAAAAACGTGTCCACAAACATACTACCATGTTTTCGTATGGGGAATATACGAAAACATGGCACTTCCGATATTAGGTGTTTTGAGAAGTTTAGTCATATATGTTTACCGAACTAACTCTAATTTGATATTTGAGGTTCCCAGTGGTCGCAAAACTTCCCCACTAAAATCAACCAAAGGTCACCGTTTTGGTATAGCCCCCTTACAATGGTGCCTCCAGAATTTGGTGTTTTAAGGAGTTTAGCTACATTTGTTGACTTTCTCCACCAAAACATAGGTCCATGTTTTGTATAGAATGTCGCCTGATTTAAGAAGTTTTCACATTTTCCGACCTAATTTAGGCGTTTGTGGTATCCCTGCCCATGTTGCCCTCAGCATTTATGCTAACGAGGGTATATGCACTTTTTTAAGGGCAAAAGGTGGTGTTACACCCCAAGTATGTTTGGACGAAATCCATTTCATACAATTTGGAGTCGATTAAGCCATGTCCGTCCCTCTGTCTGTCTGGCTGGAGCGCACGTTTACTTTCCAACGGATCAATCGATTCGGTTCAAAATTTGGCTTTCGTAGTATTTTTTTCCAAATTTAGTTTAAGTTCGAAGATGGGTTATATTGATTGGTCCACTCTTTCCGGTACGTCCCCCGCAAAAGTACGAAAATATTCGAAAAATTTGTGTTTACGATAACTCTTGAATAGAGCAACCGGTTTCGTCCATACTTTGCACATCGTGAAACTTCGACAATCGTGAAATGTCGGAAAAGTTACGCTTAGGACCTGTTCTCGAATAGCTTTGATTTTTATTGTAACAACTTGTATTAACTGCCCCCCATACGACGGTACAAGTTTCATCAGGGGCAAAACTATTCTTCCTGAGAAAATGGCCTGAAAGGTTCAAAAACCCCTATGACACCGTGTGTAGTGGTTGGAGCGCAAGATAACTCTGGAACGGATTTGCCGATTGGGTCAAAACTTGGCCTTCGTTACATTTTGTCCAAACTTAGTTTCAGTTCGAAGATGGGTATACCGGTCCACAATAGGGTTATGACTTTTTGACATTTTTTCTCAAAAATGATTTCCTGTAGCAGGGATGAATGAACTTTTGCCTAATAATCACTACTCTATCGTTTATTCCATTGAAATATAAAAAAGTTCACGCACAAATCGATTTTAAAGCAAGTAAGAAAAGTCTATAGTCGGACGGAGCCGACCATGGGATACCCTATACCACTATCCCTGGACAATCGCTCTCCACGGAACTTCTTTTCAATTATTTGTGAAAATTTAATTATCAAATACCAGAGATGTAATGTATAATACTTATGACCAAAACCAAAAAGTTATCTAGCATGACAAAGACATTTTTGTAGCAGGAAATGAAAATTTTGTTCACACAAACTAAAATGTAATGAAACCCACTTATGTAGTTCTACTACTTCCGTTGTTTAACCGCTACGTTATTGAAATTTTTACCAATTTCACACAAATATTTCAGTCCATTTAACCCGCTACTAGCTAGCGAATTTTTCAAAAATTAGTTTTTGTTGCACGAATGAATACATATAAGCCTACTAATGACTATAATAATGTTTATTTCATTCAAATATTGAAAAAATGTCATACACAAACCACATTGAAAAAATTTTAAATTTTTTGTTTTTTGTTAAAAAATTATATATTTAAATAAAAGCGTTTACGATTCTCAGAATTGAAGAAAATTAGTGAGAAATAAATGTTATGTCAGTTTAATTATGTCATGTGACTCTTAAGTTCATTTTCAATGGTATATCTGCTTACAGTGACTTGTCTATAATTTTGATAAATTCAAATTTTAAAATAATTTTGTGCGTGAGGTTTTTTCACCGAATCACCTTATAATTATGATTTTATGTAATCTTATGACAAAACTTATCACGCTATGATACAGGGATATGAAGTTGTAAAAAAGTCATAACCCTAGTCCACAACTTCCGGTACTTCCCCCCAATATTTAAAAATGTCACTAAAATGATATGCACTGCACGTTACCTCTGAATGGGCCAAGCAATTTGGTCCAAACTTTGGATCTCAACCCACTTAGCGCCGAGAATTTTTTGCGAGAAAACTTAAATTTTTTATGAAAATTATATTTTTGAGACTTTTTAAACATTTTTTAATAAATAACTTCTTTCTCTAAAACGTACAGGTTTCCTGCAATCGGGCCTTCTTTCAAAAATGCCGAAAATATTGGAGTGTAATATATGTAGGTGTATCCTTATATGCCAAACACTTGGTGTTTGATTGAGAAAATACTCTTACTATATTCCTAATAAATCCCTGACTTTATATTATTCTAACATTTATGTTTAAATTTTTATCGCATATTTAATGACCAGTTTCATTAAGACGATACGAATACAAATTCGTTCAAACTACTACCAAATTGCTGTTTTTTTTTCTTTTTTTGAAAAATATATCAGTAATTTTTTGTTCTCAGTCAAACAAAAATTTTCTAAAAAACAGGAGTTTGGTAGTAATTGGAACGAATTTGATTTCGAATCATCTTAGAGCAATGTTGAACAAGAAGAGAGCATTTGTATGGTTCATCTACGTCTTAGAGAAACAGGCCATACATTTTTCATAAAAAATCGAAAATTACAAAAAATCGATTTTTTTGGGTTTTATGCCAATTGCGTGGAAATGCTTTGGTCAAATGAAGCGTTATGAACGACAGATAACCGACGAATACTACAACAAAATGCAAAAAAGAACCCACAAAATTTTTCGAAAAAAACCAGAGTTTTACGTCAATTTTTGCAACAATTTTTTGTGGCGTTTAAACGGCTAGTGGCTTCATCTGGGTCAATAGTTTGTCTAAATTTATTTTAACTTCTAAAATGACCCATATCGGTCCTCTCCACAAAAATTCAACATTTGTGTCTAAGTGTAGTTTAGGGTTTGTTCGAAGATCCTTTGGAAATGTATATCGATGCTGTTCGTTGTGGCCCTGTTTACAGCGATATTATCTTTTTTGTGGACAAGTCCATGCTTCCTGGCATACGGCTCCAAATGTATATGAAATGACGAGTGGGCGCGATATGTATCGAAATATATTACTCTCAAAATAAGATACACTTCCATAATGGACTACGTCGGTCCATTCCTTCAAGTGCCTCCTCCGTAAAACTTTTAAACTTTAGTCCAAATCCACATTTTTGTCGGCAAGTTCAACAATCCAAAAAGGGCAAAAAAAGACCGTCCGTAGATTAATGTTTCAATTCACATAGACTGAGGGTATATCTCTGTCGGTAAAGCCGACTGATACTTTTTTCCTCGTTCATGATTAACTTTATAAATGTTAAAAAATAGATAACTGAAATTTGTATTGTTTTCTTTTATTTTCAGGTATGTACCAACAATTGTGTATTCCTTATAAAAGCAAACTTAAATGCAAATTTTCCCGGTAAGATTTGTTTTTAAATTCAAAATTATTTGAATGCCCATTTCCACTAATGTACCCCTTTCAATTAGAACTGAATTACCAACAGAACTCGACAATGACAATTTTTTTCATCTTCAGCTAACACAAAATTACCCATTAAATTTCGAAATACAATATTATAGATAATATATGATTTGTTGTTCACTAAGTATGTATTTTTGTATGTTTCGAATAACAAACATTTGCAAATATAAGGTTTCATTAAACCGAACATTTTTTTTATAATTACCACAGCATAAATATTTATAAATAATTCAAAACCACGCAGAATGCTATATATTTTCATAAATATTTCACTACCATAAATTCCAATTATTCATCTAAAATACATTTTTGAAACTATATACATACAGCCATTGCTATGAATGCATGTGTGTGTTAAAGTATGCGATGAGCAATGTATAACCAAATACTAACATTTAATTAGTTAGACTTGGATTTGCTATGATTTCGGCTAAAGCCAAACTAATGAAAAATTATAAAGTATTTATTAAAAATCATAATTATTTGTGGATAAAATTGAACGAAATTTGATATATTAAATTCAGCAGCAATAGTATTGGTGGAATGCATAGATTGGAAAGATATTTAAAAATGTATAACCACTAATGAAAAAAAAAAAAAAACAGAAACCAAAACAAGGGTTGACTAGATGAGAACAAATTTTATTCTCTAATGGAAGAAAAATGTGAATTTTTGTCAAATATTTTTTTAAATACCCTAAAATAAAGAATCCCGATTTCCTATAAATACCATTTGCATACCATCGATAATGCATTACATGTATTTTTGTTTAATTCCACAGAAATCACATCAACAAAATAGAATTATCACTGTTTTCAGATTTAATGCTAATTATCCTTCTCTAAAGTATGGGCTTAATTCTGTAAAATAAACAACCATACATTATTGTGTGTTTGTATCTCATAATTTTTTAAGTGAAATTTTCATAATTTTCAACATTGAATTTACTATTGAAAATGTTAGTGTTGTTTGGTTGCTAGCATTATTACTGTTAGTGTGGTTGTTGTAGTTGCTGTTGATGGTGGTTATAACTATAGTTTATTTTTACCATGGTTATAATTATGTTTAAGCTTGTAAAGTACCGTTGGGATTAATATTTAATTTTCTGTTTACCTACCGCTTAATTACAATTTTTTGGCTTTGTACTTTGACCGCCATTCACACATTGTGTTACACAGAATTTTAACATTGTAATACAGAGTCCAATCGAAATGTGTACGTATGTAGATGTATGTATGTGCGTACTTATGTATTTCCAACGAAACGCACACGCACTCATGGAAAAATTATATTTCATATTGGCAGATACAAAAAACATATGTAAATTACTATACACATAAATACACTTATAAAATCGTTTATAGCTACTGTAAATGCACATAAAGCCATGTGGGCTATTCCTCCATGGATACGTTATTTTATATCAGAGACGAGATAAGTCATAAGCGAACTTTATTTCGCTACAAGTAAGAACGGCGTAAAGTTCGGGCGGACCGAAAGTTTTTGCTATGAAAGTACTAAGCTTCTCCGCAACGGTGTCTCTAACCAATTTCTTGGTCCGAGAATGGGACAAATGACCTCGAAAAACAAAAAAATCTATAGAAGCCTCCTACGGAGGTCTTCTTCTATAGAAGCTTCTATGGAGGTCTTCTATTCTATAGAAGCCTCCTACGGAGGTCTTCTATTCTACAGAAGCCTCCTACGGAGGTCTTCTATTCTACAGAAGCCTCATACGGAGGTCTTCTTTTCTTTAGAAGCCTTCAACGGAGGTCTTCTATTCTATAGAAGGCTCCTACGGAGGTCTTCTATTCTATAGAAGCCTCATATGGAGGTCTTCTATTCTATAGAAGCCTCCTACGGAGGTCTTCTATTTTCTACAGAATAGAAAAGCAAAAAAAATCTATAGAAGCCTCCTACGGAGGTCTTCTTCTATAGAAGCTTCTATGGAGGTCTTCTATTCTATAGAAGCCTCCTACGAAGGTCGTCTATTCTTTAGAAGCCTGTTAAGGAGGTATTGTATTCTATAGAAGCCGGAGGTCTTCTTTTCCATAGAAGCCTCCAACGGAGGTCTTCTATTCTAAAGAAGGCTCCTACGAAGGTCGTCTATTCTTTAGAAGCCTGTTAAGGAGGTCTTCTATTCCAAAGAAGGCTCCTACGAAGGTCGTCTATTCTTTAGAAGCCTGTTAAGGAGGTATTGTATTCTATAGAAGCCGGAGGTCTTCTATTCCATAGAAGCTTCCAACGGAGGTCTTCTATTCTATAGAAGCCTCCAACGGAGGTCGTCTATTCTTTAGAAGCCTGTTAAGGAGGTATTGTATTCTATAGAAGCCGGAGGTCTTCTATTCAATAGAAGCCTCCTACGAAGGTCGTCTATTCTTTAGAAGCCTGTTAAGGAGGTATTATATTCTATAGAAGCCGGAGGTCTTCTATTCCATAGCAGCCTCCAACGTAGGTTTTCTATTCTATAGAAGCCTCCAACGGAGGTCTTCTCTTCTATAGAACCCTCCAACGGAGGTCTTCTATTCTATAGAAGTCTCCTACGGACGTCTTCTCTTCTATAGAACCCTCCTACGGAGGTCTTCTATTCTATAGAAGGCTCCTACGGAGGTCTTCTAATCTATAGAAGCCTCCAACGGAGGTCTTCTCTTCTATAGAACCCTCCAACGGAGGTCTTCTATTCTCTAGAAGTCTCCTACGGAGGTCTTCTCTTCTATAGAACCCTCCTACGGAGGTCTTCTATTCTATAGAAGGCTCCTACGGAGGTCTTCTAATCTATAGAAGCCTCCCACGGAGGTCTTCTATTCTATAGAAGCCTCCAACGGAGGTCTTCTATTCTATAGAAGCCTCCAACGGAGGTCGTCTATTCTTTAGAAGCCTGTTAAGGAGGTCTTCTATTCTATAGAACTCTCCTACGGAGGTCTTCTATTCTATAGAACCCTCCTACGGAGGTCTTCTATTCTATAGAAGCCTCCTACGGAGGTCTTCTATTCTATAGAAGCCTCCTACGGAGGTCTTCTATTCTATAGAAGCCTCCTACGGAGGTCTTCTATTCTATAGAAGCCTCCTACGGAGGTCTTCTATTCTATAGAAGCCTCCTACGGAGGTCTTCTATTCTATAGTAGTCTCCTACGGAGGTTTCCTATTCTATAAAAGACCTCCTACGGAGGTTTTCTATTCTATAGTAGCCTCCTACGGAGGTTTTCTATTATATAGAAGCCTCATACGGAGGTCCTCTAATCTGTAGAAGCCTCATACGGAGGTCTTCTATTCTATAGAAGCCTCCCACGTAGGTCTTCTATTCTATATAAGCTTCATACGGTGTTCTTCTGTTCCATAGAAGCCTCCTACGGTGTTCTTTTATTCTTTAAAACCCTCTTGCGGAGTTGTTCTATTCTATAGAAGTCTCCTACGGGGGTCTTCTATTTTATAGAAGCCTCCTTCTATTCTATAGTAGCCTCGTACGGAGGTCTTCTATTCTATAGAATCCTCCCACGGAGATCTTCTATTCTATAGAAGCCTCCCACGGAGATCTTCTATTCTATAGAAGCCTCCCACGGAGTTCTTCTATTCTATAGAAGCCTCCCACGGAGTTCTTCTATTCTATAGAAGCCTCCTACGGAGGTTTTATATTTTAAAGAAGCCTCCTACGGAGTTCTTCTATTCTATAGAAGCCTCCTACGGAGTTCTTCTATTCTATAGAAGCCTTCTACGGAGTTCTTCTATTCTATAGAAGCCTCCTACGTAGATCTCCTATTCTATAGGAGCCTCGTACGGAGGTCTTCTAATCTGTAGAAGCCTCATACGGAGGTCTTCAATTCTATAGAAGCCTCCCACGTAGGTCTTCTATTCTATATAAGCTTCATACGGTGTTCTTCTGTTCCATAGAAGCCTCCTACGGTGTTCTTTTATTCTTTAAAACCCTCTTGCGGAGTTTTTCTATTCTATAGAAGCCTCCTACGGGGGTCTTCTATTTTATAGAAGCCTCCTTCTATTCTATAGGAGCCTCGTACGGAGGTCTTCTATTCTATAGAAGCCTCCCACGGAGATCTTCTATTCTATAGAAGCCTCCCACTGAGATCTTCTATTCTATAGAAGCCTCCCACGGAGATCTTCTATTCTATAGAAGCCTCCCACGGAGTTCTTCTATTCTATAGAAGCCTTCTACGGAGTTCTTCTATTCTATAGAAGCCTCCTACGGAGATCTCCTATTCTATAGGAGCCTCGTACGGAGGTCTTCTATTCTATAGAAGCCTCCCCCGGAGATCTTCTATTCTATAGAAGCCTCCAACGGAGGTTTTCTATTCTATAGTAGCCTCCTACGGAGGTGTTCTTTTCTATGGAAGCCTCCTACGGAGGTTTTATATTTTAAAGAAGCCTCCTACGGAGTTCTTCTATTCTATAGAAGCCTCCTATGGAGTTCTTCTATTCTATAGAAGCCTCCTACGGAGTTCTTCTATTCTATAGAAGCCTTCTACGGAGTTCTTCTATTCTATAGAAGCCTCCTACGGAGTTCTTCTATTCTATAGGAGCCTCCTACGGAGGTCTTCTCTTCTACTTAGAAGCCTCCTACGGAGGTCTTCAATTCTATATAGAAGCCTCCTATGGAGGTCTTCTCTTCTATTTAGAAGCCTCCTACGGAGGTCTGCTCTTCTATTTAAAGCCTCCTACGGAGGTCTTCTATTCTATGTATATAGAAGCCTACTACGGAGGTCTTCTATTCTATAGAAGCCTCCCGCTGCACAGTGGATCCACATGTATGGAGAAAGTGGCCAAAAATATTTAGAGTGTAAAAATCAAGTCAATGCGCCGGTTACAGCTATGTGCTGCTGCAAAGAGTGTTTTAAGAAACCACGAGCGTAACATTCTCCCCCCTTTCCCCTCTAGCGGGGGTACAGGGTAAGAATTGTTTTATGCTGTTAATACAAAATGACATGAACAAAGGTCGCGATTATCTTATGATGCAAAAATATGCTTGGGGAAACAAAACAATCTCCAAAACAACATAAAATCCAACCAATTTAGCGGATTAGAAAAACCAACATTTTTGTCTGAAAATTGGTAAAAATTTTTAATATAGATCTTATAGCGTTTTTCTTCGAAGACAAATACTGCCCACGTAAGTCATATATGGAAGAAGAATTCTTGACCTTTACACTGATGCCAATTATGTTAATTATGTTAATGTACGCGGTCATATAACAGAGTTATACCCTAATATATCCATAGAAACAATATTCTAGGGCAGCCTTATTCTGAGACCCATCATTTATAGTGTGGCACTAGATGGCAGCTGATTTTAATGCTGAGTAATCATAAACCTATGGCCTACCTTGGAAAATTATTCCCAAGGTGGGCACTGGTGGGCATCATGACTAAAACCCTAAGTCAAATTTAAGTATATGATCGAATTGGCATTACAAAATACACTAAGAAAATATGCAGGTAACTAGAGTTCCACAACACGCTAAAACACTATTTTTTAATGAAAACTAAGCTATTACCTCCTCCTTCAAAACCCACTATAATATTTTGCTATACCTATTAGTTTCGCGATGTTTTGAATATATTTAATTGCACTTAAAATATAGGTTGTACTCACAACAAAAAATATTAGTCAAATGTTCCGAATTTTGAAGCTATTCTTAAAAAGATCGCGTTCGAATGAAACAAAAACTAATATATTTTTAAAAAGGTCCATGTCATAGCTGTCAGAGTTGCCGGGTGTTGTACCAAAATTTTGACATTCATTTTTTTATTTTTGGCCAATGGGGGGATCCACTGTGCGCTGAGGTCTTCTATTCTATAGAAGCCTCCCGCTGAGGTCTTCTATTCTATAGAAGCCTCCCACGTAGGTCTTCTAATCTATAGAACCCTCCTACGGAGGACTTCTATTCTATAGAAGCCTCCTACGGAGTGCTTCTATTCTATAGAAGCCTCCTACGGAGTGCTTCTATTCTATAGAAGCCTCCTACGGAGGTCTTCTATTCTATAGAAGCCTCTTACGGAGGTCTTCTATTCTATAGAAGCCTCCTACGGAGGTCTTCTATTCTATAGAAGCCTCCTACGGAGGTCTTCTATTCTATAGAAGCCTCCTACGGAGGTCTTCTATTCTATAGAAGCCTCCTACGGAGCCTCCTACAGAGGTCTTCTATTCTATAGAAGCCTCCTACGGAGGTCTTCTATGCTATAGAAGCCTCCCACGGATGTCTTCTATGCTATAGAAGCCTCCCACGGAGGTCTTCTATTCTATAGAAGCCTCCTACGGAGGTCTTCTATTCTATAGAAGCCTACCAAGGAGGTATTCTATTCTATAGAAGCCTCCTACGGAGGTATTCTATTCTATAGAAGCCTCCTACGGAGGTCTTCTATTCTATAGAATCCTCCTACGGAGGTCTTCTATTCTATAGAAGCCTCCTACGGAGGATCTTATATTCTATTGAAGACCCCTATCGAGGATTTCTCTTCTATAGAAGAACCCTACAAAAGAGAAATCCTCCTTATGTTTTTTATAGCATCGAATACCTCGGTGGTGGTCTTCTACGGAATAGAAGACCTCGTAAGTCTTCATTTTTATAGAAAACACCTACGGATTTCTTTTGTTCTATAGAAGACCCCTGCCCTTGCCGATTTAGCGCGTTTCTATAGAAGACCTAACCGAGGTATTCGATACCATAGAAAACACCAGGCGATGACTTCTATTGTACAGAAAACCCATACCGAGGTATCAGCGGAGGCCATTTATACTAGAGAGGACCCCTACGTAGTTCTATCAAAGACACTTTCGGAGGTCTCCTTTTCATTAGAAGACAGGTTTGGAATGACTCGTATATTTGATTTCCCAAGAATATTTATTTCCCACATACTCAAAAAGAGTTGTTCACACTGTTGTTGTTACACATGTCCGTCCAGCTGTTCATCACTTTAAAGCATCGAAAATATTCTGTAGGTAACTCAGTTCCTATTAAATGGAATATGGTGCTATTGTTTTTAACTTTATGTATCTCTTTTTTCTCCTCTCCACTGGAAATGCCAATATTCAATTTTAAAGGCGAATAATTCGAAAAATCTCATACAACTGGGTCCGGTATAGGTTCCCACCATAACTTTATTTTGTTTACAATTTGTGTGTTTACAGCACTCACTCACCCAGCCAGCAATCCATTCAGTTATTGGCAATGGTCTTATTGTTGTTGTTGTTTTAACAACAATCTCCTGTTGTTTTATAACATACAAAACACACACAAAAGAGTCCCACTACTCGTCGTGGTACCAAAGTGTATCCGCCTTTGTGTGTATGTGTGTGTGTCGGTTGGTGGCCTATGTCGTGATACCAACAAAAATGAAAGGATATTAAATGTTTGTTGGTAACATAAGTTAACTGTGTTTACACTTTGGTGGTGGTGGTGATGCCAGCGATGGCGGTAGTAGTTGTTGTTGTATTGCTTGTTTGCTTACCATTGAAAATGTTTAATATTCATTTCATTCGTTTGCATCAATAATTGTTGTATAGTTGCAAAAATAATAATAACAACAGCAACAACAACAAAATAGTAGTATAACAAATAACCAATGAACAATAACAGCATCTACTATTCTGCTTGCTATTCATGTTCCGTATGAATGTGTAAATGTTGCTGGTGCCTTTGTTTTTGTTGCATTTTTGCGGTTTAACAGGCTTTAATTGCATATGGCCTGTTAAGCTCATTATATCAGTGTTTTGTGGCAGTGTGAAAATACATTTTTTTCTAAAATTGCAAAATAGTTTTGACCATGTTAACTATATGTTCGAACACACATTGTAATTTAAAGTGTTACAAATGAAATGAAAAATTTAAGTGGTGGGAGTGGGAGAAATGAAATAATTGCTGGTGGAATAATGTACTTATGTATGTATACGATTGGATAATGCTCGGTTTTGTAGTGTTAATATCAGTGTAAAATACAATTTTGAAATAACTTTTAATTGGAACAATGTGATCTCATTTCAAATATAAATTATAAAAGTGAGTTTTTAATTAATTTATTTAAAATTTTATTTGAATATAACATTGCAAACGAACTAACTAAAGAAGAGAATTCGTCCCCAAAACCATGTGGCCAAGCTATCTAACGCTTTTCTTACCTGCCAAATTTTGTTGCTATTATTGATTCTCAAACCAAAATATACTCTATTATCTTGGTCAAGGTTTATGTTTTGGTATTTCATTACACCTCATATCTATTGGCCATAATATTGTAACAGAAACCCACACACTACCATAATAATCTACTAAACATTATACCAACCACAACATTGACAATCATAAAGATTCCAATGTTATTTTAAGATAGTATTCTGGGTCCATTATACAAAGCCAATGCAAAGACATTCAATATCCAAAGAAAGGAGAACACTGCCATAAACATCTTGTGTTATGACGAAAAGTAAAATAGAAAATTCGGTATTTAGTGGAAGAATACCGAAGATAAGAAGAGAGCAGGGAAACACTTTCCCGGGAACGTAAATATATACAATGTATATCAAAATTCCATTGTATTCGATATTAGTGTATTTACATTAAGATAGCTTATGGTAATTGTTGTTTTTATTGTCCTTAGAACGCATTAGAATGTTAAATTGAGTATTAGCTGTGTTGATTTTAGATATTTTCTGTATTAAGGGATCATTGGAAGATAATATTATCTCTATTAGTAAAGAGATATTTGTTTATTCAGAATTCAAGTTCCCTTGCATGTTAATAAATGGAAGGAATTGCTTGGAAATGTACATCAATTTTAGCTATGAAAAGACAACAAAGGGTGTTATGAGAGATTCTAGATACATATATAGCAATGTCATAGTCATGGATCTAACGTGGCAATATCTAGTACTTATTAGAGGGTTCATAATAATTTATTTCTAGTAGACTCAGACTTCCCTACGGCGCTGATGGGGATGAGTAAACGCATTTAATACATCAAACATATGAAAAAAAAAAAATTCTGCGCCACAAAGTTTCAAAAATGTTTCCGTAAAGTTTTGAAGTGTTTCGTACCTGCGATACTGATTGCAACAATATATTTTTTTTGCGAGGGAGGAAGTCCAAACTTCCTGGGATAATGTCCCGGAAGCTCCAAACAAATTACTAATTTGAGATTCAACTCTTTGTTAAGGTTCAAAAGCTGCAGAAAGATCCTTTTGGTCAATTTAAAAACAATGTTTTTAATTTAACAGTTGATGTAGCCAGACAAGGAATTAAAAACAAATCTTTGTGCAAATACAAAATATGGCTGCGCGTACATAATCTTCTTGCCTCCACTAGGGACAATTTTAAAAGGTCTTCTGTCTACTTCTGTCTAGTATTAACAACTAAAAAAACGCGTTGAATTCAGTACTTGAGTTCACAAAGTACTAAGCTGATCCGCAGCAGCGTTCCAACCAACAAATACACGGCAACGTATTGACAATTTTCCGAATTAAACGTTTGTATTCACATTTTGGTCCGTAAATGTAGCAAAGAACCCACGGTGGATCTATACCGACAATTCTCTGTAGGAATGTTTTATACCTTGAAAATATTGAAAATCGGGAAGTACTGTTCTATGGGGCAATATCAAAACGTCAGCAATTTTCAGGGGGGAAGTTCAGAGCTCCCAATGAAAATTAAATAACAAATTTCAGCCATTTCAACGTGAAAATGAGGCTAAAACCTATAAAATACCGAAAATCAGGGATACCGTTCTATGAGAACTATATCAAAACGTGAACAACCAAGCAAAAAAATCCTCCCAAAATAATGGGTTTTTATAGTACTTTTTGGTAGTTGTAACTACCTACAAAACCCCCCTACTAACACATTATTTTAACAAGGACATATCGCACTGATTAGCTAGTAATTCTACGACCACTAGAATAACTAGTTATTCTATGTCCACTAGAAATATAGAAAAATAAGCTAAAAAACATATGTTCTATTTTTAGAATATTTAAAATGGAATTTGTTTTCAATTTCAACACGCTTCAAATATTTATTATATTTTATTCCGCTCTCTGCTGGATTTGATATTTCGAACTCGATTCGATTTGTAGCCAAACACACTACACACTAGGCCACGCGTACGACCATTCAGGGTTCTTTAAACGCTTACATGTGCTTGAATGTATACCGCCAAATGTTCTTTGCTTTGATAGATTATTGGTGGCGTTTATTTAATTGGGATAGCTGTTACAATTTTGATTTTTCAAAATAGTCTGGCTTAATCCATTTTGTTGTTTTAATATTTAAAACAACAAGTTTATTAGTGGAGAAGGTTTGGCATTGTTCGTCAAGGGGTAAGGCAAGGAAGACTAGTTTCGATCCACGCCACTGGATCTCGTCAGTTCCCTTTGTTTCTTGTTTGTGGATATTCTCCACCGAAGTTATTTTTCAATAACTTCTTCAACAAGAAACTTTTTATACCCAAACATCAATCGTCAGCTCGAAGTATAAACGTAAACAAATAAAAACCTTCAATGAGAAGATCGAAACTAGTCTTCCTTGCCTTACCCCTTGACGAACAATGCCAAACCTTCTCCACTAATAAACTTGTTGTTTTAAATATTAAAACAACAAAAGGGATTAAGCCAGACTATTTTGAAAAATCCAAAAAAGTTATTTGCTTTGTTAAAAAAACTACCCGGCCGACGGTGAGCGTTGAACACACAACCCTCTGATTTGTAGTCGGACACACACGCTCTGCACAACCGCACTCATAACTTAGTAAGGAGTAAAGTAAGTAGTTATTTTTGCTTACATTACTTTGTAATGGGTTATATAATGACTAACGGATCTGAAATTTTAACAAAAGCATGTCGTTCGAAATAAGTAGTTATATTTTGGCCACTTAAATAAGTAGTTACTAAAATTCGTGACTACTTGTATAAGTGGTAAAAAATAAGTACTTATTTCGAGTGACATGTCCTTGTTAAAATAATGAGTGAGTAGGGGGTTTTGTAATGAGTATTTTTGCTCGGTATAGCAACAAATTTCGGGGAGAAAGCCTAACGCTTCCAGCGAAAACTAAATACAGCCATTAGGGTGCGATAATGAGGCTAAAACCGTTACAATATTTGGAGGTCCCGTTCTATGGCAAGTTAAAATATGACCAATTTTGGTCCATATTTTGGTAAAACTCTCATATATAGTGACAGCATAATTTTCGACATATCAGGACTTTTGTTGAATTCCTCCTTGCGGAAAAACATACATATGTATATACTGGACCGAAATTCACAATTGATGCCTTGTCTCTCGATTTCAGTTAATAATCTTGAGATGTTGCTCCTCATCGACAAAATTATAAATTTTTGAAGTCTGCATTGGTCTTCTCGCTTCATGGATCACCAACGACCGTTTTAACATATTACAAGTTTTGTCTGTGTGTTTAAACCGCTTTTCTTGTATCCTTTTTGATTTTCTATTGACAGAAAAACAAAAATTTTATTTCAAAATAAACTTCTGGGATGGTGTCCGTGGTATTTTCGTGGTATTTGTTAGAACATTATCTTATTCGTCTCTACAGGAGGATGTGCCTATACCAAAGCTATCAGTTTGATGTTTCAATTATCGTTCTGGCTCCTGTACGTCGCGATTTTTTTTTCAGCCTCCCAAATTTCCTTCCCTTCTTTTTCGGGCGCTATGCATTTATACGAATAGCAGAGTAGGCCAATATGCCGCAATTACCTCTTCGGTAGCAGGACTATTCTCCTGGCCATACTATGGTTTCTTTGGTGGAAGCTGCTGGTATCCAACTATGAATTTGCCGACAGTTTGCATGGAGGGGACAATACTTTGCAACGGCGCTGAAATGTTTTCGGACGTGGAGTGCTTTCATTAAGCAATTGGGTCAGTTAAGTGCAATATGTTGCAGCTATTTCTTGGGATCGCAGCTTACCGATATTCAACAGCCGTGTTGTATATGTTCGTACTTTATTTGCTACTTTTAATCGTGCCTTTAATGCAAAAAGGTAGTGATCAGAGTCATCGTTTGGTCCTCGGATCGATTGTACATCCAACATCCCTGAAATTAATGATAAGAAGGAGGAACCATATCCTTCAGCTAGAAATACAATCAGTTTGTAAACTGAACTACTGGCTTTTGTGGCATACATTTTCAATTCATTGTCAATAGTTTGAATCATGCTGGAATTTTTCCAATTTAAATAAATTGATCATTTAAATTTTCGAACATTTTTATAGATTTTTCCTTAAACATTTGCCTTCTTTTTACGGTATTAGTTTTTTTGCATAGTGTTTTGCAGTTTCTATAGTTTCAACATTTTGTGTAACTTGAACGTGTCCCTTTTAGTTGGTCAGTTTTCTATGCTGTTGATGTTGTCCGTTTTGTGTTTTTTTGTGGGTCTTTACACTGAACTTGCACGACATACATTTGCTCACGTACCGTTGGTGGTTTCCTTGTGACCTCACATTAAGTTCAGTTGTCGCTTTACCTTTGTACGTTACATTTTTTTCTCGTTTTGTTTTCTCCAACTTAACTTGTTTGCTTTCCGGTCCAAGAGTTCAACATCGATGTGTGTGTGTGATATTGGCATGTAGAGTTGGTCTAGTAGTGACCAGTGTGTGAAAGAGTTAAGTTGCAAACAACAAAAAACGACTTGTAAAAAAAAAACAAAAAATATGGCAGGTGACACAGCATTAGTTTGTTGTGTGACATAGGGAAAACAGTGGTCGTATAAAATATTAGATAGGAAATTGTATTACAATAAAGGATTTTTTAACCAAAATATTATTTACATGTATGTCGGAACAATGTAAAAATGCAATATACCGCGATCATTATGAATTAGTGGAAACCGATTCTATATTTAGCGCAAAGATTTGGAAGATGGTGAGAACATGGTAAGATCCCATTTTAGAAATATGTTCTAAAGTATGACTGGAATATTCCGAAAATATAAGAATAATTTGAGTTTGATGGTAGCGAGGGTGAGCATCAGGGACGTACGCAGGATTTCATTTCGGGGGGGGCCCAACTTGACCAAAAATCATGAAAATTAAAAATGTTGTGTATCGTTACGTAAAGCTATTTTAAAGGGGTTTTAATTGATTTTATGTATATTCAATATTGCCACAAAGTATATACATTCAAAAGAGAGAGATCACAATATTTTAGATACAAGATTGAAATTTGGAAGTGATTATAATATATTAGTCCTTGGATGAACCATATCAGACCACGTTGGGCATAGTCTCCTTACAAAAGTTTTTAACCAAATTCTCCAACAGAAATGAAGCAATAACTAAAAAATCTTTCAAAATAATATTACCCATATAGATGTACGTTTTGGTGTATCCCAGAATTTTCAACCACATTAGCTCTTATTTGGCATTTTGGGTTCTAAATCCCGCAGCGAATAGCTTTCGAAACATGTTCTATATTCGAGGCTATTAGCATAGTTTTTAAAAATATCGTCAGTAATATGGATTTTGGAAATCATTTTGTTGGGAGAACTTCCACGCAAAAAGTGGTGAAAATAGATCCACGTTCGAACGCAGGGATTGCATTCGCGAATATTTCGAATAGATATATACATTGTTTGGAGGATATAAACAGTTCGATCTGAACATAACGCCGTTTCTTCTTTATCACACACTAAGTTCAGTGCCATTAAAAAGGTTTTGTATTATTGTAAGAAAATAATATTCTTTAGTGCATAAAAACACCAAAACGTTACTATTTTACCAGAAGTGATAGAGTCCGTAAAAGCCAACTAATAATTCAGAAAATTACATTAAAAAAAGAAGAAAAAAAATATCAGGAACCGGGCGATGCAATCTACGACTCATAGACTCCGAATCCAACTCGCAGTACTGTTTGAGACTACGCTAACACATGGTCGAAAAATATCTCTAAAAACGCTCTGCAACATTTTAGCTAAATCCTGAAAAAATAGTTTAAGACAAAAAACTCCATCTGATACATCAATGGTTGTTGTTCCCGCTTATTTCTATCTTAATTGTACGACTAGATGTTTATGGACTCGATGACCTTAAAAACTTTGCAACGACCAATCACTCCTGTCGGCACAGCGGAGACAAACTTATGAAAATGCATAACTTTTGTTTTCTGGAAAACAAGTAAAAAGTTACAGTCGGGTTTGCCTACAGAGATATACCCTCAGCCTGTGTAAGTTGAGACTTTTATATATAAACAGATCGAATACGGGCTACATAGCCAATTTTTTTCTATAAATTGTAAAGCCAAGAAGTTTCAGAATTTGATATCACTTACGTACGTAATTTTAGGATGTTTCCGTCAAATGGGGTAATTGAAATTTTGTGTTGAAGGTATTTGAAGGAGTGAATCGATATAATCCATATTCGAACGTACTCTAGGTCTCGAAAAAATCGGATTGGACTTTGCTCAAGATTTGCCCCATACGTCGGTACAAGTTTCATCAGGGGCATGTCCATACTTCTTGAGAAAATAGCCTGAAAGGTGCAAAAAAACACCTATGACACCGTGTGTAGTGGTTGGAGCGCAAGATCACTCTCGAACGGATCTGCCGATTTGGTCCAAAATTTGGCTTTCG